>NW_020622492.1:18856735-19195525 GCF_003573695.1 Papaver somniferum
AAGATTACCATATACAGACCCGATGTTCTGGTCCGGGCGAGGTTCGAGGTGTCAAATATATCAGATTGGATGAAACTCCAACCTATCACTTAACTCAGGTTGCAAGATTACCATATACAAACCCGATGTTCAGGCCCGAGCGAGGTTCTAGGTGTAGAATATATCAGATTGGATGAAACTGCAACCTATCATTACTTAACTCAGGTTGCAAAAATACCATATATATATACAGACCCGATGTTCTGGTCCGGGCGAGGTTCGAGGTGTCAAATATATCATATTGGATGAAACTGCAACCTATCACTTAACTCAGGTCGCAAGATTATCATATACAGACCTGATGTTCTGGTCCAGGCGAGGTTTGAGGTGTCAAATATATCAGATTAGATGAAACTGCAATCTATCACTTAACTTAAGTTGCAAGATTACCATATACAGACCCGATGTTCTGGTCCGAGCGAGGTTTAAGGTGTCAAATATATCAAATTGGATGAAACTGCAACCTATCATCACTTAACTCAGGTTGCAAGAATACCATATACATACATACCCGATGTTCTGGTCTGGGCGAGGTTCGAGGTGTCATATATATCAGATTAGATGAAACTGCAACCTATCATCACTTAACTCAGGTTGCAGGATTACCATATACAAGCCCGATGTTCTGGTCCAAGAAAGGTTCGAGGTGTCAAATATATCAGATTGGATGAAACTCCAACCTATCACTTAAATCAGGTTGCAAGATTACCATATACAAACCTGATGTTCTGGTCCCAGCGAGGTTCGAGGTGTCACATATATCAGATTGGATGAAACTGCAACCTAAATCTTAACTCAGGTTGCAAGAATACCATATATATACAGACCCGATGTTCTGGTCTGGGGGAGGTTCGAGGTGTCAAATATATCAAATTGGATGAAACTGCAACCTATCATGACTTAACTTAGGTTGCAAGTTTACCATATACATACCCTATGTTCTGATCCGGGAGAGGTTCGAGGTATCAAATATATCAGATTGGACGAAACTGCAACCTATTATCACTTAACTCAGGTTGCAAGATTACCATATACAGACCCGATGTTCTGGTCCGAGCGAGGTTTGAGGTGTCAAATGTATCAGATTGGATGAAATTGCAACCTATCATCACTTAATTCAGGTTGCAAGATTACCATATACAAACGCGATGTTCTGATCTGTGCGAGGTTCGAGGCGTCAAATATATCAGATTGGATGAAACTACAACTTATCATCACTTAACTCAGGTTGCAGGATTACCATATTCAGGCTCGATGTTCTGGTCCGAGCGAGGTTCGAGGTGTCAAATATATAAGAATTGGATGTAACTACAACCTATCACTTAACTCAGGTTGCAAGATTTCCATATACAAACCCGATGTTCTTGTCCGAGCGAGGTTCGAGGTGTCAAATATATCAGATTGGATAAAACTGCAACCTATCACTTAACTTAGGTTGCAAGATTACCATATACAGACCCGATGTTCTGGTCCGAGCAAGGTTCGAGGTGTCAAATATATCAGATTGGATGAAATTGCAACCTATCATCACTTCATTCAGGTTGTAAGATTACCATATACAGACCCGATGTTCTGATCTGGGCGAGGTTCGAGGTGTCAAATATATCAGATTGGATGAAACTACAACTTATCATCACTTAACTCAGGTTGCAGGATTACCATATACAGGCTCGATGTACTGGTCCGAGCTAGGTTCGAGGAGTCAAATATATCAGATTGGATGAAACTGCAACCTATCATCACTTAACTCAGGTTCCAGGATTACCATATACAAGCCCGATGTTCTGGTCCGAGCAAGGTTCGAGGTGTCAAATATATCAGATTGGATGAAACTGTAACCTATCACTTAACTCAGGTTACAAGATTACCATATACAGACCCGATGATCTGGTCCGGGCGAGGTTCGAGGTGTCAAATATATCAGATTGGATGAAACTCCAACCTATCATCACTTAACTCAGGTTGCAAAAATACCATATATATATACAGACCCGATGTTCTGGTCCGGGCGAGGTTCGAGGTGTCAAATATATCATATATGATGAAATTGCAACCTATCACTTAACTCAGGTTGCAAAATTATCATATACAGACCTGATTTTCTGGTCTAGGCGAGGTTTGAGGTGTCAAATATATCAGATTGGATGAAACTGCAACCTATCATCACTTAACTCAGGTTGCAAGAATACCATATACATACAGACCCGATGTTCTAGTCTGGGCGAGGTTCGAGGTGTCAAATATATCAGATTGGATGAAACTGCAACCTATCATCACTTAACTCAATTTGCAAGATTATCATATAAAGACCCGATGTTCTGGCCGGGCGAGGTTCGAGGTGTCAAATATATCAGATTGGATGAAACTGCAACCTATCATCACTTAACTCAGGTTGCAGGATTACCATATACAAGCCCGATGTTCTGGTCCAAGAAATGTTCGAGGTGTAAAATATATCAGATTGGAAGAAACTCCAACCTATCACTTAACTCAGGTTGCAAGATTACCATATACAAACCTGATGTTCTGGTCCCAGCGAGGTTCGAGGTGTCACATATATCAGATTGGATGAAACTGCAACCTAAATCTTAACTCAGGTTGCAAGAATACCATATATATACAGACCCGATGTTCTGGTCGGGGGGAGGTTCGAGGTGTCAAATATATCAAATTGGATGAAACTGCAACATATCATCACTTAACTTAGGTTGCAAGTTTACCATATACAGACCTGATGTTCTGATCCGGGAGAGGTTCGAGGTATCAAATATATCATATTGGATGAAACTGCAACCTATTATCACTTAACTCAGGTTGCAAGATTACCATATACAGACCCGATGTTCTGGTCCGAGCGAGGTTCGAGGTGTAAAGTATATCAGATTGGATGAAATTGCAACCTATCATCACTTAATTCAGGTTGCAAGATTACCATATACAAACCCGATGTTCTGGTCCGAGCGAGGTTCGAGGTGTCAAATATATCAGATTGGATGAAACTGCAACCTATCATCACTTAACTCATGTTGCAAGAATACCATATATATACAGACCCGATGTTCTGGTCCGACCGAGGTTCGAGGTGTCAAATATATAAGAATTGGATGAAACTGCAACCTATCACTTAACTCAGGTTTCAAGATTACCATATACAAACCCGATGTTCAGGTCCGAGCGAGGTTCGAGGTGTCAAATATATCAGATTGGATGAAACTGCAACCTATCATCACTTAACTCAGGTTGCAAGATTACCATATACAGACCCGATGTTCTGGTCCGGGCGAGGTTCGAGGTGTCCAATATATATCAGATTGGATGAAAATGCAACCCATCTCTTAACTCAGGTTGCAGGATTACCATATAAAGGGTCGATGTTCTGGTCCGAGCGAGGTTCGAGGTGTCAAATATATCAGATTAGATGAAACTACAACACATTACTTAACTCAGGTTGCAAGATTACCATATACAAACCCGATGTTCTGGTCGGAGCGAGGTTCGAGGTGTCAATATATTAGATTGGATGAAACTGCAACCTAAATCTTAACTTAGGTTGCAAGAATACCATATATATACAGACCCGATGTTCTGGTCTGGGCGAGGTTCGAGGTGTCAAATATATCAGATTGGATGAAACTGCAACATATCATCACTTAACTTAGGTTGCAAGTTTACCATATACAAACCCGATGTTCAGGTCCGAGCGAGGTTCGAGGTGTAGAATATATCACATTGGATGAAACTGCAACCTATCATCACTTAACTCAGGTTGCAAAAATACCATATATATATACAAACCCGATGTTCTGGTCCGGGAGAGGTTCGAGGTGTCAAATATATCATATCGGATGAAACTGCAACCTATCACTTAACTCAGGTTGCAAGATTATCATATACAGACCTGATGTTCTGGTCCAGGCGAGGTTTGAGGTGTCAAATATATCAGATTAGATGAAACTGCAATCTATCACTTAACTTAAGTTGCAAGATTACCATATACAGACCCGATGTTCTGGTCCGTGCGAGGTTTGTGGTGTCAAATATATCATATTGGATGAAACTGCAACTTATCATCACTTAACCCAGGTTGCAAGAATACCATATACATACATACCCGATGTTCTGGTCTGGGCGAGGTTCGAGGTGTCAAATATATCAGATTAGATGAAACTGCAACCTATCATCACTTAACTCAGGTTGCAGGATTACAAGCCCGATGTTCTGGTCCAAGAAAGGTTCGAGGTGTCAAATATATCAGATTGGATGAAACTCCAACCTATCACTTAACTCAGGTTGCAAGATTACCATATCCAAACCTGATGTTCTGGTCCCAGCGAGGTTCGAGGTGTCACATATATCAGATTGGATAAAACTGCAACCTAAATCTTAACTCAGGTTGCAAGAATACCATATATATACAGACCCGATGTTCTGGTCTGGGGAGGTTCTAGGTGTCAAATATATCAAATTGGATGAAACTGCAACCTATCATGACTTAACTTAGGTTGCAAGTTTACCATATACAGACCCGATGTTCTGATCCGGGAGAGGTTCGAGGTATCAAATGTATCATATTGGATGAAACTGCAACCTATTATCACTTAACTCAGGTTGCAAGATTACCATATACAGACCCGATGTTCTGGTCCGAGCGAGGTTCGAGGTGTCAAATATATCAGATTGGATGAAATTGCAACCTATCATCACTTAATTCAGGTTGCAAGATTACCATATACAAACCCGATGTTCTGATATGTGTGAGGTTCGAGGCGTCAAATATATCAGATTGGATGAAACTACAACTTATCATCACTTAACTCAGGTTGCAGGATTACCATATACAGGCTCGATGTTCTGGTCCGAGCGAGGTTCGAGGTGTCAAATATATAAGAATTGGATGAAACTGCAACCTATCACTTAACTCAGGTTGCAAGATTTCCATATACAAACCCGATGTTCTTGTCCGAGCGAGGTTCGAGGTGTCAAATATATCAGATTGGATAAAACTGCAACCTATCACTTAACTCAGGTTGCAAGATTACCATATACAGACCCGATGCTCTGGTCCGGGCGAGGTTCGAGGTGTCAAATATATATCAGATTGGATGAAAATGCAACCCATCACTTAACTCAGGTTGCAGGATTACCATATAAAGGGTCGATGTTCTGGTCCGAGCGAGGTTCGAGGTGTCAAATATATCAGATTAGATGAAACTAAAACACATTACTTAACTCAGGTTGCAAGATTACCATATACAAACCCGATGTTCTGGTCGGAGCGAGGTTCGAGGTGTCAAATATATTAGATTGGATGAAACTGCAACCTAAATCTTAACTTAGGTTGCAAGAATACCATATATATACAGACCCGATGTTCTGGTCTGGGCGAGGTTCAAGGTGTCAAATATATCATATTGGATGAAACTGCAACATATCATCACTTAACTTAGGTTGCAAGTTTACCATATACAGACCCGATGTTCAGGTCCGAGCGAGGTTCGAGGTGTAGAATATATCATATTGGATGAAACTGCAACCTATCATCACTTAACTCAGGTTGCAAAAATACCATATATATATACAGACCTGATGTTCTGGTCCAGGCGAGGTTTGAGGTGTCAAATATATCAGATTAGATGAAACTGCAATCTATCACTTAACTTAAGTTGCAAGATTACCATATACAAACCCGATGTTCTGGTCCGAGCGAGGTTTGAGGTGTCAAATATATCAGATTGGATGAAACTGCAACTTATCATAACTTAACTCAGGTTGCAAGAATACCATATACATACATACCCGATGTTCTGGTCTGGGCGAGGTTCGAGGTGTCAAATATATCAGATTAGATGAAACTGCAACCTATCATCACTTAACTCAGGTTGCAGGATTACAAGCCCGATGTTTTGGTCCAAGAAAGGTTCAAGGTGTCAAATATATCAGATTGGATGAAACTCCAACCTATCACTTAACTCAGGTTGCAAGATTACCATATACAAACCTGATGTTCTGGTCCCAGCGAGGTTCGAGGTGTCACATATATCAGATTGGATGAAACTGCAACCTAAATCTTAACTCAGGTTGCAAGAGTACCATATATATACAGACCCGATGTTCTGGTCTGGGGAGGTTCGAGGTGTCAAATATATCAAATTGGATGAAACTGCAACCTGTCATGACTTAACTTAGGTTGCAAGTTTACCATATACAGACCCGATGTTCTGATCCGGGAGAGGTTCGAGGTATCAAATATATCATATTGGACGAAACCGCAACCTATTATCACTTAACTCAGGTTGCAAGATTACCATATACAGACCCGATGTTCTGTTCCGAGCGAGGTTCGAGGTGTCAAATATATCAGATTGGATGAAATTGCAACCTATCATCACTTAATTCAGGTTGCAAGATTACCATATACAAACCCGATGTTCTGATCTGTGCGAGGTTCGAGGCGTCAAATATATCAGATTGGATGAAACTACAACTTATCATCACTTAATTCAGGTTGCAGGATTACCATATACAGGTTCGATGTTCTGGTCCGAGCGAGGTTCGAGGTGTCAAATATATAAGAATTGGATGAAACTGCAACCTATCACTTAACTCAGGTTGCAAGATTTCCATATACAAACCCGATGTTCTTGTCCGAGCGAGGTTCGAGGTGTCAAATATATCAGATTGGATAAAACTGCAACCTATCACTTAACTCAGGTTGCAAGATTACCATATACAGACCCGATGTTCTGGTCCGGGCGAGGTTCGAGGTGTCAAATATATTAGATTGGATGAAACTGCAACCTAAATCTGAACTCAGGTTGCAAGAATACCATATATATACAGACCCGATGTTCTGGTCTGTGCGAGGTTCGAGGTGTCAAATATATCAAATTGGATTAAACTGCAACCTATCATCACTTAACTTAGGTTGCAAGTTTACCATATACAGACACGATGTTCTGGTCCGGGAGAGGTTCGAGGTATCAAATATATCAGATTGAATGAAACTGTAACCTATTATCACTTAACTCAGGTTGCAAGATTACCATATACAGACCCGATGTTCTGGTCCGAGCGAGGTTCGAGGTGTCAAATATATCAGATTGGATGAAACTACAACTTATCATCACTTAACTCAGGTTGCAAGATTACCATATACAGGCTCGATGAACTGGTTCGAGCGAGGTACGAGGTGTCAAATATATCAGATTGGATGAAACTGCAACCTATTATCACTTAACTCAGGTTCCAGGATTACCATGTACAAGCCCGATGTTCTGGTCCGAGCAAGGTTCGAGGTGTCAAATATATCAGATTGGATGAAACTGTAACCTATCACTTAATTCAGGTTACAAGATTACCATATACATACCCGATGTTCTGGTCCGGGCGAGGTTCGAGGTGTCAAATATATCAGATTGGATGAAACTCCAACCTATCACTTAACTCAGGTTGCAAGATTACCATATACAAACCCGATGTTCAGGTCCGAGCGAGGTTCGAGGTGTCAAATATATCAGATTGGATGAAACTGCAACCTATCATCACTTAACACAGGTTGCAAAAATACCATATATATATACAGACCCGATGTTCTGGTCTGGGCGAGGTTCGAGGTGTCAAATATATCATATTGGATGAAATTGCAACATATCACTTAACTCAGGGTTGAAGATTATCATATACAAACCTGATGCTCTGGTCTAGGCGAGGTTTGAGGTGTCAAATATATCAGATTGGATGAAACTTCAATCTATCATCACTTAACTCAGGTTGCAAGAATACCATATACATACAGACCCGATGTTCCGGTCTGGGCGAGGTTCGAGGTGTCAAATATATCAGATTGGATGAAACTGCAACCTATCATCACTTAACTCAATTTGCAAGATTATCATATAAAGACCCGATGTTCTGGCCGGGTGAGGTTCAAGGTGTCAAATATATCAGATTGGATGAAACTACAACCTATCATCACTTAACTCAGGTTGCAGGATTACCATATACAAGCCCGATGTTCTGGTCCAAGAAATGTTCGAGGTGTAAAATATATCAGATTGGAAGAAACTTCAACCTATCACTTAACTCAGGTTGCAAGATTACCATATACAAACCTGATGTTCTGGTCCCAGCGAGGTTCGAGGTGTCACATATATCATATTGGATGAAACTGCAACCTAAATCTTAACTCAGGTTGCAAGAATACCATATATATACAGACCCGATGTTCTGGTCTGGGGGAGGTTCGAGGTGTCAAATATATCAAATTGGATGAAATTGCAACCTATCATCACTTAACTTAGGTTGCAAGTTTACCATATACAGACCCGATGTTCTGATCCGGGAGAGGTTCGAGGTGTCAAATATATCAGATTGGACGAAACTGCAACCTATTATCACTTAACTCAGGTTGCAAGATTACCATATACAGACCCGATGTTCTTGTCCGAGCGAGGTTCGAGGTGTCAAATATATCAGATTGGATGAAATTGCAACCTATCATCACTTAATTCAGGTTACAAGATTACCATATACAAACCCGATGTTCTGATCTGTGCGAGGTTCGAGGCATCAAATATATCAGATTGGATGAAACTACAACTTATCATCACTTAACTCAGGTTGGAGGATTACCATATACAGGCTCGATGTTCTGGTCCGAGCGAGGTTCGAGGTGTCAAATATATAAGAATTGGATGAAACTGCAACCTATCACTTAACTCAGGTTGCAAGATTTCCATATACAAACCCGATGTTCTTGTCCGAGCGAGGTTCGAGGTGTCAAATATATCAGATTGGATAAAACTGCAACCTATCACTTAACTCAGGTTGCAAGATTACCATATACAAACCCGATGTTCTGGTCCGGGCGAGGTTCGAGGTGTCAAATATATATCAGATTGGATGAAAATGCAACCCATCACTTAACCCAGGTTGCAGGATTACCATATAAAGGGTCGATGTTCTGCTCCGGGCGAGGTTCGAGGTGTCAAATATATCATATTAGATGAAACTACAACACATTACTTAACTCAGGTTGCAAGATTACCATATACAAACCCGATGTTCTGGTCCGAGCGAGGTTCGAGGTGTCAAATATATTAGATTGGATGAAACTGCAACCTATCATCACTTAACTCATGTTGCAAGAATACCATATATATACAGACCCGATGTTCTGGTCCGAACGAGGTTCGAGGTGTCAAATATATCAGATTGGATGAAACTGCAACC
Source organism: Papaver somniferum (assembly GCF_003573695.1). NCBI lineage: Eukaryota > Viridiplantae > Streptophyta > Magnoliopsida > Ranunculales > Papaveraceae > Papaver > Papaver somniferum. The sequence continues at coordinate 18,866,006 of NW_020622492.1, forward strand.
TATCACTTAACTTATGTTGCAAGATTACCATATACAGACCTGATGTTCTGGTCCGAGCAAGGTTCGAGGTGTCAAATATATCAAATTGGATGAAATTGCAACCTATCATCACTTAATTCAGGTTGTAAGATTACCATATACAGACCCGATGTTCTGATCTGGGCGAGGTTCGAGGTGTCAAATATATCAGATTGGATGAAACTACAACTTATCATCACTTAACTCAGGTTGCAGGATTACCATATACAGGCTCGATATACTGGTCCGAGCGAGGTTCAAGGTGTCAAATATATAAGAATTGGATGAAACTGCAACCTATCATCACTTAACTCAGGTTCCAGGATTACCATATACAAGCCCGATGTTCTGGTCCGAGCAAGGTTCAAAGTGTCAAATATATCAGATTGGATGAAACTATAACCTATCACTTAACTCAGGTTACAAGATTACTATATACAGACCCGATGTTCTGGTCCCGGCGAGGTTCGAGGTGTCAAATATATCAGATTGAAAGAAACTCCAACCTATCACTTAACTCAGGTTGCAAGATTACCTTATACAAACCCGATGTTCAGGTCCGAGCGAGGTTCGAGGTGTCAAATATATCAGAATGGAATAAACTGCAACCTATCATCACTTAACTCAGGTTGCAAAAATACCATATATATATACAGACCCGATGTTCTGGTCCGGGCGAGGTTCGAGGTGTCAAATATTTCATATTGGATGAAATTGCAACCTATCACTTAACTCAGGTTGCAAGATTATCATATACAGACCTGATGTTCTGGTCTAGGCGAGGTTTGAGGTGTCAAATATATCAGATTGGATGAAACTGCAACCTATCATCACTTAACTCAGGTTGCAAGAATACCATATACATACAGACCCGATGTTCTGGTCTGGGCGAGGTTCGAGGTGTCAAATATATCAGATTGGATGAAACTGCAACCTATCATCACTTAACTCAATTTGCAAGATTATCATATAAAGACCCGATGTTCTGGCCGGGCGAGGTTCGAGGTGTCAAATATATCAGATTGGATGAAACTGCAACCTATCATCACTTAACTCAGGTTGCAGGATTACCATATACAAGCCCGATGTTCTGGTCCAAGAAATGTTCGAGGTGTAAGATATATCAGATTGGAAGAAACTACAACCTATCACTTAACTCAGGTTGCAAGATTACCATATACAAACCTGATGTTCTGGTCCCAGCGAGGTTCGAGGTGTCACATATATCAGATTGGATGAAACTGCAACCTAAATCTGAACTCAGGTTGCAAGAATACCATATATATACAGACCCGATGTTCTGGTCTGTGCGAGGTTCGAGGTGTCAAATATATCAAATTGGATTAAACTGCAACCTATCATCACTTAACTTAGGTTGCAAGTTTACCATATACAGACACGATGTTCTGGTCCGGGAGAGGTTCGAGGTATCAAATATATCAGATTGAATGAAACTGTAACCTATTATCACTTAACTCAGGTTGCAAGATTACCATATACAGACCCGATGTTCTGGTCCGAGCGAGGTTCGAGGTGTCAAATATATCAGATTGGATGAAATTGCAACCTATCATCACTTAATTCAGGTTGCAAGATTACCATATACAGACACGATGTTCTGATCTGTGCGAGGTTCGAGGTGTCAAATATATCAGATTGGATGAAACTACAACTTACCATCACTTAACTCAGGTTGCAGGATTACCATATACAGGCTCGATGTCCTGGTCCGAACGAGGTTCGAGGTGTCAAATATATAAGAATTGGATGAAACTGCAACCTATCACTTAACTCAGGTTGCAAGATTTCCATATACAAACCCGATGTTCTTATCCGAGCGAGGTTCGAGGTGACAAATATATCATATTGGATGAAACTGCAACCTATCACTTAACTCAGGTTGCAATATTACCATATACAGACCCGATGTTCTGGTCCGGGCGAGGTTCGAAGTGTCAAATATATCAGATTGGATGAAACTACAACACATTACTTAACTCAGGTTGCAAAATTACCATATACAAACCCGATGTTATCATCCGGGTGAGGTTCGAGGTGTCAAATATATCAAATTGGATGAAACTACAACACATTACTTAACTCAGGTTGCAAAATTACCCTATACAAACCCGCTGTTATCATCCGGGCGAGGTTCGAGGTGTCAAATATATCATATTGGATGAAACTACAACTTATCATCACTTAACTCAGATTGCAGGATTACTATATACAGGCTGGATGTTCTGGTCCGAGCGAGGTTCGAGGTGTCAAATATATAATAATTGGATGAAACTGCAACATATCATCACTTAACTCAGGTTCCAGGATTACCATATACAAGCCCGATGTTCTGGTCCGAGCAAGGTTCAAAGTGTCAAATATATCAGATTGGATGAAACTATAACCTATCACTTAACTCAGGTTATAAGATTACTATATACAGACCCGATGTTCTGGTCCCGGCGAGGTTCGAGGTGTCAAATATATCAGATTGAAAGAAACTCCAACCTATCACTTAACTCAGGTTGCAAGATTACCTTATACAAACCCGATGTTCAGGTCCGAGCGAGGTTCGAGGTGTCAAATATATCAGATTGGAATAAACTGCAACCTATCATCACTTAACTCAGGTTGCAAAAATACCATATATATATACAGACCCGATGTTCTGGTCCGGGCAAGGTTCGAGGTGTCAAATATTTCATATTGGATGAAATTGCAACCTATCACTTAACTCAGGTTACAAGATTATCATATACAGACCTGATGTTCTGGTCTAGGCGAGGTTTGAGGTGTCAAATATATCAGATTGGATGAAACTGCAACCTATCATCACTTAACTCAGGTTGCAAGAATACCATATACATACAGACCCGATGTTCTGGTCTGAGCGAGGTTCGAGGTGTCAAATATATCAGATTGGATGATACTGCAACCTATCATCACTTAACTCAATTTGCAAGATTATCATATAAAGACCCGATGTTCTGGCCGGGCGAGGTTCGAGGTGTCAAATATATCAGATTGGATGAAACTGCAACCTATCATCACTTAACTCAGGTTGCAGGATTACCATATACAAGCCCGATGTTCTGGTCCAAGAAATGTTCGAGGTGTAAGATATATCAGATTGGAAGAAACTACAACCTATCACTTAACTCAGGTTGCAAGATTACCATATACAAACCTGATGTTCTGGTCCCAGCGAGGTTCGAGGTGTCACATATATCAGATTGGATGAAACTGCAACCTAAATCTGAACTCAGGTTGCAAGAATACCATATATATACAGACCCGATGTTCTGGTCTGTGCGAGGTTCGAGGTGTCAAATATATCAAATTGGATTAAACTGCAACCTATCATCACTTAACTTAGGTTGCAAGTTTACCATATACAGACACGATGTTCTGGTCCGGGAGAGGTTCGAGGTATCAAATATATCAGATTGAATGAAACTGTAACCTATTATCACTTAACTCAGGTTGCAAGATTACCATATACAGACCCGATGTTCTGGTCCGAGCGAGGTTCGAGGTGTCAAATATATCAGATTGGATGAAATTGCAACCTATCATCACTTAATTCAGGTTGCAAGATTACCATATACAGACACGATGTTCTGATCTGTGCGAGGTTCGAGGTGTCAAATATATCAGATTGGATGAAACTACAACTTACCATCACTTAACTCAGGTTGCAGGATTACCATATACAGGCTCGATGTCCTGGTCCGAACGAGGTTCGAGGTGTCAAATATATAAGAATTGGATGAAACTGCAACCTATCACTTAACTCAGGTTGCAAGATTTCCATATACAAACCCGATGTTCTTATCCGAGCGAGGTTCGAGGTGACAAATATATCATATTGGATGAAACTGCAACCTATCACTTAACTCAGGTTGCAATATTACCATATACAGACCCGATGTTCTGGTCCGGGCGAGGTTCGAAGTGTCAAATATATCAGATTGGATGAAACTACAACACATTACTTAACTCAGGTTGCAAAATTACCATATACAAACCCGATGTTATCATCCGGGTGAGGTTCGAGGTGTCAAATATATCAAATTGGATGAAACTACAACACATTACTTAACTCAGGTTGCAAAATTACCCTATACAAACCCGCTGTTATCATCCGGGCGAGGTTCGAGGTGTCAAATATATCATATTGGATGAAACTACAACTTATCATCACTTAACTCAGATTGCAGGATTACTATATACAGGCTGGATGTTCTGGTCCGAGCGAGGTTCGAGGTGTCAAATATATAATAATTGGATGAAACTGCAACATATCACTTAATTCAGGTTGCAAGATTTCCATATACAAACCCGATGTTCTTGTCCGAACGAGGTTAGAGGTGTTAAATATATCAGATTGGATGAAACGACAACCTATCACTTAACTCAGGTTGCAAGATTACCATATACAGACCCGATTTTATCATCCGGGCGAGGTTCGAGGTGTCAAATATATATCAGATTGGATGAAATACCATATACATACCCGATGGTCTGGTCCGGGAGAGGTTCGAGGTGTCAAATATATCAGATTGGATGAAACTACAATACATTACTTAACTCAGGTTGCAAGATTACCATATACAAACCCAATGTTCTGGTCCGAACGAGGTTCGAGGTTTCAAATATATCAGATTGGATGAAACTGCAACCTATCATCACTTAACACATGTTGCAAGAATACCATATACAGACCCGATTTTATCATCCGGGCGAGGTTCGAGGTGTCAAATATATATCAGATTGGATGAATATGCAACCTATCACTTAACTCAGGTTGCAATATTACCATATACAGACCCGATGTTCTGGTCCAGGCGAGGTTCGAGGTGTCAAATATATCAGATTGGATGAAACTACAACACATTACTTAACTCAGGTTGCAAGATTACCATATACAAACCCGATGTTCTGGTCCGAGCGAGGTTCGAGGTGTCAAATATATTAGATTGGAAGAAACTACAACCTATCATCACTTAACTCATGTTGCAAGAATACCATATATATACAGACCCGATGTTCTGGTCCGAGCGAGGTTCAAGGTGTCAAATATATCAGATTGGATGAAACTGCAACCTATCACTTAACTCAGGTTGCAAGATTACCATATGCAGACCCGATGTTCTGTCCAAGCAAGGTTCGAGGTGTCAAATATATCAGATTGGATGAAATTTCAACCTATCATCACTTAATTCAAGTTGTAAGATTACCATATACAACCCGATGTTCTGATCTGGGCGAGGTTCGAGGTGTCAAATATATCAGATTGGATGAAACTACAACTTATCATCACTTAACTCAGGTTGCAGGATTACCATATACAGGCTCGATGTTCTGGTACGAGCGAGGTTCGAGGTGTCAAATATATAAGAATTGGATGAAACTGCAACCTATCACTTAACTCAGGTTGCAAGATTTCCATATACAAACCTGATGTTCTTGTCCGAGCGAGGTTCGAGGTGTCAAATATATCAGATTGGATGAAACTGCAACCTATCACTTAACTCGGGTAGCAAGATTACCATATACAGACCCGATTTTATCATCCGGGCGAGGTTCGGGGTGTCAAATATATAGCAGATTGGATGAAAATGCAACCTATCACTTAACTCAGGTTGCAATATTACCATATACAGACCCGATGTTCTGGTCCGGTCGAGGTTCGAGGTGTCAAATATATCAGATTGGATGAAACTACAACACATTACTTAACTCAGGTTGCAAGATTACCATATACAAACCCGATGTTCTGGTCCGAGCGAGGTTCGAGGTGTCAAATATATCAGATTGGATGAAACTGCAACCTATCATCACTTAATTCATGTTGCAAGAATACCATATGTATACAGACCCGATGTTCTGGTCCGAGCGAGGTTCGAGGTGTCAAATATATCAGATTGGATGTAACTGCAACCTACCACTTAACTCAGGTTGCAAGATTACCATATACAGACCCGATGTTCTGGTCCGAGCAAGGTTCGAGGTGTCAAATATATCAGATTGGATGAAACTGTAACCTATCACTTAACTCAGGTTGCAAGATTACCATAAACAGACCCGATGTTCTGGTCCGAGCGAGGTTCGAGGTATCAAATATATCAGATTGGATGAAACTGCAACCTATCATCACTTAACTCAGGTTGCAAGAATACCATATATATATACAGACCCGATGTTCTGGTCCGGGCAAGGTTCGAGGTGTCAAATATATCATATTGGATGAAACTGCAATCTATCACTTAACTTAAGTTGCAAGATTACAATATACAAACCCGATGTTCTGGTCTGAGCGAGGTTCGAGGTGTCAAATATATCAGATTGGATGAAACTGCAACCTATCATCACTTAACTCAGGTTCCAAGAATACCATATATATACAGACCCGATGTTCTGGTCTGGGCGAGGTTCGAGGTGTCAAATATATCAGATTGGATGAAACTGCAACCTATCATCACTTAACTCAGTTTGCAAGATTATCATATAAATACCCGATGTTCTGGTCCGGGCAAGGTTCGAGGTGTCAAATATATCAGATTGGATGAAACTGCAACCTATCATCACTTAACTCAGGTTGCAGGATTACCATATACAAGCCCGATGTTCTTGTCCAAGCAAGGATCGAGGTGTCAAATATATCAGATTTGATGAAACTCCAATATATCACTTAACTCAGGTTGCAAGATTACCATATACAAACCGGATGTTCCAGTCCCAGCGAGGTTCAAGGTGTCACATATATCAGATTGGATGAAACTGCAACCTAAATCTTAACTCAGGTTGCAAGAATACCATATATATGCAGGCCCGATGTTCTGGTCTGGGCGAGGTTCGAGGTGTCAAATATATAATAATTGGATGAAACTACAACCTATCACTTAACTCAGGTTGCAAGATTACCATATACAGACCCGATGTTCTTGTCCGAGCGAGGTTCGAGGTGTCAAATATATTAGATTGGATGAAAATGCAACTTATCATCACTTAACTCAGGTTGCAGGTTTACCATATACAACCCGATGTTCTCGTCCGGGTGAGGTTCGAGGTGTCAAATATATCAGATTGGATGAAACTGCAACCTATCACTTAACTCTGGTTGCAAGATTACCATATACAGACCCGATTTTCTGGTCCGAGCGAGGTTCGAGGTGTCAAATATATCAGATTGGATGAAACTGCAACCTATCATCACTTAACTCAGGTTGCAAGAGGACCATATATATACAAACCCGATGTTATGGTCCGGGTGAGGTTCGAGGTGTCAAATATATCATATTGGATTAAACTGCAACCTATCACTTAACTCAGGTTATAAGATTACTATATACAGAGCCGACGTTCTGCTTTGAGCGAGGTTCGAGGTGTCAAATATATCAGATTGGATGAAACTGCAACCTTTCACTTAACTCAGGTTGCAAGAATACCGTATATAGACTCGATGTTCTCGTCCGGGCGAGGTTCGAGGTGTCAAATATATCAAATTAGATGAAACTGCAACCTATCAATTAACTCAGGTTGCAAAATTACCATATACAGACGCAATGTTCTGGTCCGGGCGACGTTCGAGGTGTCAAATATATCAGATTGGATGAAACTGCAACCTATCACTTAACTCAGGTTGCAAGATTACCATACACAGACCCAATATTCTGGTCCGAGCGAAGTTCGAGGTGTCAAATATGACAGATTGGATGAATCTGCAACCTATCATCACTTAACTCAGGTTCAAAGACTACCATATATATACAGACCCAATGTTCGGGTCCGGGCGAAGTTCGAGGTGTCAAATATATCATATTTGATGAAACTACAACCTATCACTTAAATCAGGTTGCAAGATTACCATATACAGACCCGATGTTCTGGTCCAAGCGATATTTGAGGTGTCAAATATATCAGATTGGATGAAACTGCAACCTATCACTTTATTTAAGTTGCAAGATTACCATATACAGACCCGATGTTCTGGTCCGAGCGAGGTTCGAGGTGTCAAATATATCAGATTGGATGAAACTGCAACCTATCATCACTTAACTCAGGTTGCAAAAATACCATATACATACAGACCCGATGTTCTGGTTTGGGAGAGGTTTGAGGTGTCAAATATATAAGATTGGATGAAACTGCAACCTATCATCACTTAAATCAGTTTGCAAGATTACCATATAAAGACCCGATGTTCTGGTTCGGGCGAGGTTCGAGGTGTCAAATATATCAGATTGGATGAAACTGCAACCTTTCATCACTTAAATCAGGTTGCAGGATTACCATATACAAGCCCGATGTTCTGGTCAAAGCAAGGTTCGAGGTGTAAAATATATCAAATTGGATAAAACTCCAACCTATCACTTACCTCAGGTTGCAAGATTACCATATACAAACCTGATGTTCTGGTCTAGGCGAGGTTCGAGGTGTCAAATATATCATATTGGATGAAGCTGCAACCTATCATCACTTAACTTAGGTTGCAAGATTACCATACACAGACTCGATGTTCTGGTCCGGACGAGGTTCGAGGTGTCAAATATATCAGATTGGATGAAACTGCAACCTATCATCACTTAACTTAGGTTACAGGATTACCATATACAGGCCCGATGTTTAGGTCCGAGCGAGGTTCGAGGTGTCAAATATATAAGAATTGGATGCAACTGCAACCTATCACTTAAATCAGGTTGCATGATTACCATATACAGACCCGATGTTCTTTTCCGAGCGAGGTTCAAGGTGTCAAATATATTAAATTGGATGAAACTGCAACTTATCATCACTTAACTCAGGTTGCAGGATTACCGTATACAACCGATGTTCTTGTCCGAGCAAGGTTTGAGGTGTCAAATATATCATATTGGATGAAACTGCAACTTATCATCACTAAACTCAGGTTGCAGGATTACCGTATACAACCGATTTTCTTGTCCGAGCAAGGTTTGAGGTGTCAAATATATCATATTGGATGAAACTGCAACTTATCACTTAACTCAGGTTGCAAGATTACCATATACAGACCCGATGTTCTCGTCCGGGTGAGGTTCGAGGTGTCAAATATATCGGATTGGATGAAAATGCAACCTATCACTTAACTCAGGTTGCAAGATTACCATATACAGACCCGATTTTCTGGTCCGAGCGAAGTTTAAGGTGTCAAATAAATCAGATTGGATGAAACTGCAACCTATCATCACTTAACTCAGGTTGCAAGAATACCATATATATAAAGACCCGATGTTCTGGTCCGGGCAAGGTTCGAGGTGTCAAATATATCATATTGGATGAAACTGCAATCTATCACTTAACTTAAGTTGCAAGATTACAATATACAAACCCGATGTTCTGGTCTGAGCGAGGTTCGAGGTGTCAAATATATCAGATTGGATGAAACTGCAACCTATCATCACTTAACTCAGGTTCCAAGAATACCATATATATACAGACCCGATGTTCTGGTCTGGGCGAGGTTCGAGGTGTCAAATATATCAGATTGGATGAAACTGCAACCTAGCATCACTTAACTCAGTTTGCAAGATTATCATATAAATACCCGATGTTCTGGTCCGGGCAAGGTTCGAGGTGTCAAATATATCAGATTGGATGAAACTGCAACCTATCATCACTTAACTCAAGTTGCAGGATTACCATATACAAGCCCGATGTTCTTGTCCAAGCAAGGATCGAGGTGTCAAATATATCAGATTTGATGAAACTCCAACATATCACTTAACTCAGGTTGCAAGATTACCATATACAAACCGGATGTTCCAGTCCCAGCGAGGTTCAAGGTGTCACATATATCAGATTGGATGAAACTGCAACCTAAATCTTAACTCAGGTTGCAAGAATACCATATATATGCAGGCCCGATGTTCTGGTCTGGGCGAGGTTCGAGGTGTCAAATATATAATAATTGGATGAAACTACAAACTATCACTTAACTCAGGTTGCAAGATTACCATATACAGACCCGATGTTCTTGTCCGAACGAGGTTCGAGGTGTCAAATATATTAGATTGGATGAAAATGCAACTTATCATCACTTAACTCAGGTTGCAGGTTTACCATATACAACCCGATGTTCTCGTCCGGGTGAGGTTCGAGGTGTCAAATATATCAGATTGGATGAAACTGCAACCTATCACTTAACTCTGGTTGCAAGATTACCATATACAGACCCGATTTTCTGGTCCGAGCGAGGTTCGAGGTGTCAAATATATCAGATTGGATGAAACTGCAACCTATCATCACTTAACTCAGGTTGCAAGAGGACCATATATATACAAACCCGATGTTATGGTCCGGGTGAGGTTCGAGGTGTCAAATATATCATATTGGATTAAACTGCAACCTATCACTTAACTCAGGTTGTAAGATTACTATATACAGAGCCGATGTTCTGCTTCGAGCGAGGTTCGAGGTGTCAAATATATCAGATTGGATGAAACTGCAACCTTTCACTTAACTCAGGTTGCAAGAATACCGTATATAGACTCGATGTTCTCGTCCGGGCGAGGTTCGAGGTGTCAAATATATCAAATTAGATGAAACTGCAACCTATCAATTAACTCAGGTTGCAAAATTACCATATACAGACGCAATGTTCTGGTCCGGGCGACGTTCGAGGTGTCAAATATATCAGATTGGATGAAACTGCAACCTATCACTTAACTCAGGTTGCAAGATTACCATACACAGACCCAATATTCTGGTCCGAGCGAGGTTCGAGGTGTCAAATATGACAGATTGGATGAATCTGCAACCTATCATCACTTAACTCAGGTTCCAAGACTACCATATATATACAGACCCAATGTTCGGGTCCGGGAGAAGTTCGAGGTGTCAAATATATCTTATTTGATGAAACTACAACCTATCACTTAAATCAGGTTGCAAGATTACCATATACAGACCCGATGTTCTGGTCCAAGCGATGTTTGAGGTGTCAAATATATCAGATTGGATGAAACTGCAACCTATCACTTTATTTAAGTTGCAAGATTACCATATACAGACCCGATGTTCTGGTCCGAGCGAGGTTCGAGGTGTCAAATATATCAGATTGGATGAAACTGCAACCTATCATCACTTAACTCAGGTTGCAAAAATACCATATACATACAGACCCGATGTTCTGGTTTGGGAGAGGTTTGAGGTGTCAAATATATAAGATTGGATGAAACTGCAACCTATCATCACCTAACTCAGTTTGCAAGATTACCATATAAAGACCTGATGTTCTGGTTCGGGCGAGGTTCGAGGTGTAAAATATATCAGATTGGATGAAACTGCAACCTTTCATCACTTAAATCAGGTTGCAGGATTACCATATGCAATCCCGATGTTCTGGTCCAAGCAAGGTTCGAGGTGTAAAATATATCAAATTGGATAAAACTCCAACCTATCACTTACCTCAGGTTGCAAGATTACCATATACAAACCTGATGTTCTGGTCTAGGCGAGGTTCGAGGTGTCAAATATATCAGATTGGATGAAGCTGCAACCTATCATCACTTAACTTAGGTTGCAAGATTACCATACACAGACCCGATGTTCTGGTCCGGGTGAGGTTCGAGGTGTCAAATATATCAGATTGGATGAAACTGCAACCTATCATCACTTAACTTAGGTTACAGGATTACCATATACAGGCCCGATGTTTAGGTCCGAGCGAGGTTCGAGGTGTCAAATATATAAGAATTGGATGCAACTGCAACCTATCACTTAAATCAGGTTGCATGATTACCATATACAGACCCGATGTTCTTTTCCGAGCGAGGTTCAAGGTGTCAAATATATTAAATTGGATGAAACTGCAACTTATCATCACTTAACTCAGGTTGCAGGATTACCGTATACAACCGATGTTCTTGTCCGAGCAAGGTTTGAGGTGTCAAATATATCATATTGGATGAAACTGCAACTTATCACTTAACTCAGGTTGCAAGATTACCATATACAGACCCGATGTTCTCGTCCGGGTGAGGTTCGAGGTGTCAAATATATCGGATTGGATGAAAATGCAACCTATCACTTAACTCATGTTGCAAGATTACCATATACAGACCCGATTTTCTGGTCCGAGCGAAGTTTGAGGTGTCAAATAAATCAGATTGGATGAAACTTCAACCTATCATCACTTAACTCAGGTTGTAAGAATATCATATATATACAGACCCGATGTTCTGGTACGAGCGAGGTTCAAGGTGTCAAATATATCATATTGAATAAAAGTGCAACCTATTATCACTTAACTTAGGTTGTAAGATTACCATATACAGACCCGATGTTCTGGTCCGAGCGAGGTTCGAGGTGTTAAATATATCAGATTGGATGAAATTGCAACCTATCATCACTTAATTCAGGTTCCAAGATTACCATATACAGACCCGATGTTCTGGTCTGAACGAGGTTCGAGGTGTCAAATATATCAGATTGGATAAAACTGCAACCTATCATCACTTAACTCAGGTTGCAAGATCACCATATACAGACCCGATGTTCTGGTCCGGGCAAGTTTCGAGGTGTCAAATATATCAGATTGGATGAAACTACAACCTATCATCACTTAACTTAGGCTGCAGGATTACCATATATATACAAACCCGATGTTCTTGTCCGAGCGAGGTTCGATGTGTCAAATATCAGATTAAATGAAACTACAACCTATCATCATTTAACTTAGGTTGCAGGATTACCATATACAGGCCCGATGTTCTGGTCCGAGCGAGGTTCGAGGTGTCAAATATATAAGAATTGAATGAAATTGCAACCTATCACTTAACTCAGGTTGCAAGATTACCATATACAGACCCGATGTTCTGGTCTGGGCGAGGTTCGAGGTGTCAAATATATCAGATTGGATAAAACTGCAACCTATCATCACTTACCTCAGGTTGCAGGATTACCATATACAAGCCCGATGTTATTGTCCGAGTAAGGTTCAAGGTGTCAAATATATCAGATTGGATGAAACTGCAACCTATCACTTAACTCAGGTTGCAATATTACCATATAAAGACCCGATGGTCTCGTCCAGGCGAGGTTCGAGGTGTCAAATATATCGGATTGGATGAAACTGCAACCTATCACTTAACTCAGGTTGCAAGATTACCATATGCAGACCCGATGTTCTGGTCCGAGCGAGGTTCGAGGTGTCAAATATATCATATTGGATGAAACTGCAACAAATCATCATTTAACTTAGGTTGCAAGATTACCATACACAAACCCGATGTTTTGGTCCGGGCGAGGTTTGTGGTGTCAAATATATCATATTGGATGACACTGCAACCTATTATCACTTAACCCAGTTTACAAGATTAAGATATACAGACCCGATGTTCTGGTCCGATCGAGGTTCGAGGTGTCAAATATATCAGATTGGATGAAATTGCAACCTATCATCACTTAATTCAGGTTGCAAGATTACCATATATACAGACCCGATGTTCTGGTATGAGCGAGGTTCGAGGTGTCAAGTATATCAGATTGGATAAAACTGCAACCTATCATCACTTAAGTCAGGTTGAAAGATCACCATATAAAGACACGATGTTCTGGTCCAGGCGAGTTTCGAGGTGTCAAAATATATCAGATTGGATGAAACTACAACCTCATTTAACTTAGGTTGCAGGATTACCATATATATACAGACCCGATGTTCTGGTCCGAGCGAGGTTCGAGGTGTCAAATATATCAGATTGGATGAAACTGCAACCTATCACTTAACTCAGGTTGCAAGATTACCATATACAGACCTGATGTTCTGGTCCGAGCGAGTTTCAAGGTGTCAAATATATTAGATTTGATGAAACTGATACCTACCATCACTTAACTTAGGTTGCAAGATTACCATACACAAAACCGATATTCTGGTCCGGACGAGGTTCGAGGTGTCAGATATATCAGATTGGATGAAACTGCAACCTATTATCACTGAACTCAGGTTGCAAGATTACCATATACAGACCCGATGTTCTGGTCTGGGCGAGGTTCTAGGTGTCAAATATATCAGATTGGATAAAACTGCAACCTATCATCACTTAACTCAGGTTGCAAGATTACCATATACAGACCCGATGTTCTGGTCCGGAAGAGGTTCGAGGTGTCAAATATATCAGATTGGATGAAACTACAACCTATCATCACTTAACGTAGGTTGTAGGATTACCATATACAGGCCCGATGTTCTGGTCAAGCGAGGTTCGAGGTGTCAAATATATAAGAATTGGATGAAACTGCAACCTATCACTTAACTCAGGTTGCAAGATTACCATATACAGACCCGATGTTCTTGTCCGAGCGAGGATCGAGGTGTCAAATATATTAAATTGGATGAAACTGCAACTTATCATCCCTTAACTCAGGTTGCAGGATTACCATATACAACCCGATGTTCTTGTCCGAGCAAGGTTCGAGGTGTCAAATATATCAGATTGGATGAAACTGCAACCTATCACTTAACTAAGGTTGCATTATTACCATATACAGAACCGATGTTCTCGTCCGGGTGAGGTTCGAGGTGTCAAATATATCAGATTGGATGAAACTGCAACCTATCACTTAAATCAGGTTGCAAGATTACCATATACATACCCGATGTTCTGGTCCGAGCGAGGTTCGAGGTGTCAAATATATCAGATTGGATGAAACTACAACCTATCATCACTTAACTTAGGTTGCAAGAATACCATATATATACAGACCCGATGTTCTGGTCCGGGCGAGGTTCGAGGTGTCAAATATATCATATTGGATGAAACTGCAAACTATCACTTAACTCAGGTTGTAAGATTACTATATACAGAGCCGATGTTCTGCTTCGAGCGAGGTTAGAGGTGTCAAATATATCAGATTGGATGAAACTGCAACCTTTCACTTAACTCAGGTTGCAAGAATACCGTATATAGACCCGATGTTCTCGTCCGGGCGAGGTTCGAGGTGTCAAATATATCAAATTAGATGAAACTGCAACCTATCAATTAACTCAGGTTGCAAAATTACCATATACAGACCCGATGTTCTGGTCCGGTCGACGTTCGAGGTGTCAAATATATCAGATTGGATGAAACTGCAACCTATCACTTAACTCAGGTTGCAAGATTACCATACACAGACCCAATGTTCTGGTCCGAGCGAGGTTCGAGGTGTCAAATATGACAGATTGGATGAATCTGCAACCTATCATCTCTTAACTCAGGTTCCAAGACTACCATATATATACAGACCCGATGTTCGGGTCCGGGCGAAGTTCGAGGTGTCAAATATATCATATTTGATGAAACTACAACCTATTATTCAAATCAGGTTGCAAGATTACCATATACAGACCCGATGTTCTGGTCCAAGCGATGTTTGAGGTGTCAAATATATCATATTGGATGAAACTGCAACCTATCACTTTATTTAAGTTGCAAGATTACCATATACAGACCCGATGTTCTGGTCCGAGCGAGGTTTGAGGTGTCAAATATATCAGATTGGATGAAACTGAAACCTATCATCACTTAACTCAGGTTGCAAAAATACCATATACATACAGACCCGATGTTCTGGTTTGGGCGAGGTTCGAGGTGTCAAATATATAAGATTGGATGAAACTGCAACCTATCATCACTTAACTCAGTTTGCAAGATTACCATATAAAGACCCGATGTTCTGGTCCGGGCGAGGTTCGAGGTGTCAAATATATCAGATTAGATGAAACTGCAACCTATCATCACTTAACTCAGGTTGCAGGATTACCATATACAAGCCCGATGTTCTGGTCCAAGCAAGGTTCGAGGTGTAAAATATATCAAATTGGATGAAACTCCAACCTATCACTTAACTCAGGTTGCAAGATACAAACCTGATGTTCTGGTCCCAGCGAGGTTCGAGGTGTCAAATATATCAGATTGGATGAAACTGCAACCTAAATCTTAACTCAGGTTGCAAGAAAAACATATTCATACAGATGCGTTTTTCTGGTCTAGGCGAGGTTCGAGGTGTCAAATATATCAGATTGGATGAAGCTGCAACCTATCAGCACTTAACTTAGGTTGCAAGATTACCATACACATGCCCGATGTTCTGGTCCGGGCGAGGTTCGAGGTGTCAAATATATCAGATTGGATGAAACTGCAACCTATTATCACTTAACTCAGGTTGCAAGATTACCATATACAGACCCGATGTTCTGGTCCGAGCAAGGTTCGAGGTGTCAAATATATCAGATTGGATGAAATTGAAACCTATCATCACTTTATTCAGGTTGCATGATTACTATATACAGACCCGATGTTCTGGTCTGGGAGAGGTTCGAGGTGTCAAATATATCACACTGGATAAAACTGCAACCTATCATCAATTCACTGAGGTTGCAAGATTACCATATACAGACCCGATGTTCTGGTCCGGGCGAGGTTCGAGGTGTCAAATATATCTGATTGGATGAAACTACAACCTATCATCACTTAACTTAGATTACAGTATTACCATATACAGAACCGATGTTCTCGTCCGGGTGAGGTTCGAGGTGTCAAATATATAAGAATTGGATGAAACTGCAACCTATCACTTAACTCAGGTTGCAAGATTACCATATACAGACCCGATGTTCTTGTCCGAGCGAGGTTCGAGGTGTCAAATATATTAAATTGGATGAAACTGCAACTTGTCATCACTTAACTCAGGTTGCAGGATTACCGTATACAACACGATGTTCTTGTCAGAGCAAGGTTTGATGTTTCAAATATATCATATTGGATGAAACTGCAACTTATCACTTAACTCATGTTGCAAGATTACCATATACAGACCCGATGTTCTCGTCCGGGTGAGGTTCGAGGTGTCAAATATATCAGATTGGATGAAAATGCAACCTATCACTTAACTCAGGTTGCAAGATTACCATATACAGACCCGATGTTCTGGTCCGAGCGAAGTTTGAGGTGTCAAATAAATCAGATTGGATAAAACTGCAACCTATCATCACTTAACTCAGGTTGCAAGATTACCATATACAGACCTGATGTTCTGGTCCGGAAGAGGTTCGAGGTGTCAAATATATCAGATTGAATGAAACTACAACCTATCATCACTTAACTTATATTGCAGGATTACCATATACAGGCCCGATGTTCTGGTCGAGCGAGGTTCGAGGTGTCAAATATATAAGAATTGGATGAAACCGCAAACTATCACTTAACTCAGGTTGCAAGATTACCATATACAGACCCGGTGTTCTTGTCCGAGCGAGGATCGAGGTTTCAAATATATTAAATTGGATGAAACTGCAACTTATCATCGCTTAACTCAGGTTGTAGGATTACCATATACAACCCGATGTTCTTGGCCGAGCAAGGTTCGAGGTGTCAAATATATCAGATTGGATGAAACTGCAACCTATCACTTAACTCAGGTTGCATTATTACCATATACAGAACCGATGTTCTCGTCCGGGTGAGGTTCGAGGTGTCAAAGATATCAGATTGGATGAAACTGCAACCTATCACTTAAATCAGGTTGCAAGATTACCATATACATACCCGATGTTCTGGTCCGAGCGAGGTTCGAGGTGTCAAATATATAAGATTGGATGACACTACAACCTATAATCACTTAACTTAGGTTGCAAGAATACCATATATATACAGACCCGATGTTCTGGTCCGGGAGAGGTTCGAGGTATCAAATATATCATATTGGATGAAACTGCAAACTATCACTTAACTCAGGTTGCAAGATTACCATATACAGACCCGATGTTCTGGTCCGGGCGAGGTTCAACGTGTCAAATATATCAGATTGGATGAAACTGCAACCTATCACTTAACTTAAGTTGCAAGATTACCATATACAGACCCGATGTTCTGGTTCGAGCGAGGTTCGAGGTGTCAAATACATCAGATTGGATGAAATTACAACCTATCATCACTTAATTCAGGTTGCAAGATTACCATATACAGACCCGATGTTCTAGTCTGGGCGAGGTTCGAGGTGTCAAATATATAAGATTGGATAAAACTGCAACCTATCATCACTTAAATCAGGTTGCAAGATTACCATATACAGACCCGATATTCTGGTCCGGGCGAGGTTCGAGGTGTCAAATATATCAGATTGGATGAAACTACAACCTATCATCACTTTACTTAGGTTGCAGTATTACCATATACAGGCCCGATGTTCTGGTCCGAGCGAGGTTCGAGGTGTCAAATATATAAGAATTGGATGAAATTGCAACCTATCACTCAACTCAGGTTGCAAGATTACCATATACAGACTCGATGTTCTGGTTTGAGCGAGGTTCGAGGTTTCAAATATATCAGATTGGATAAAACTGCAACCTATTATCACTTAACTCAGGTTACAGGATTACCATATACAAGCCCGATGTTCTTGTCCGAGCAAGGTTCGAGGTGTCAAATATATAAGAATTGGATGAAACTGCAACTTATCACTTAACTCAGGTTGCAAGATTACCATATACAGACCCGATGTTCTTGTACGAGCGAGGTTCGAGGTGCCAAATATATTAAATTGGATGAAACTGCAACCTATCACTTAACTCAGGTTGCATTATTACCATATACAGAACCGATGTTCTCGTCCAGGTGAAGTTCGAGGTGTCAAATATATCAGATTGGATGAAACTGCAACCTATAACTTAAATCAGGTTGCAAGATTATCGTATACATACCCGATGTTCTGGTCCGAGCGAGGTTCGAGGTGTCAAATATATCAGATTGGATGAAACTGCAACCTATCATCACTTAACTCAAGTTGCAAGAATACCATATATATAAAAACCCGATGTTCTGGTCCAGGCGAGGTTCGAGGTGCCAAATATATCAGATTGGATAAAACCGCAACCTATCACTTAACTTAAGTTGCAAGATTACCATATACAGACCCGATGTTCTGGTTCGAGCGAGGTTCGAGGTGTCAAATACATCAGATTGGATGAAATTACAACATATCATCACTTAATTCAGGTTGCAAGATTACCATATACAGACCCGATGTTCTAGTCTTGGCGAGGTTCGAGGTGTCAAATATATAAGATTGGATAAAACTGCAACCTATCATCACTTAACTCAGGTTTCAAGATAACCATATACAGACCCGATGTTCTGGTCCGGGTGAGGTTCGAGGTGTCAAATATATCAGATTGGATAAAACTACAACCTATCATCACTTTACTTAGGTTGCAGGATTACCATATACAGGCCCGATGTTCTGGTCCGAGCGAGGTTCAAGGTGTCAAATATATAAGAATTGGATGAAATTGCAACCTATCACTCAACTCAGGTTGCATGATTACCATATACAGACCCGATGTTCTGGTTTGGGCGAGGTTCGAGGTGTCAAATATATCAGATTGGATAAAACTGCAACCTATCATCACTTAACTCAGGTTGCAGGATTACCATATACAAGCCCGATGTTCTTGGCCGAGAAAGGTTCGAGGTGTTAAATATATCAGATTGGATGAAACTGCAACCTATCACTTAACTCAGGTTGCAATATTACCATATACAGACCCGATGTTCTCGTCCAGGTGAGGTTCGAGGTGTCAAATATATCAGATTGGATGAAACTGCAACCTATCACTTAACTCAGGTTGCAAAATTACCATACACAGACCCGATGTTCTGGTCCGGGCGAGGTTCGAGGTGTTAAATATATCAGATTGGATGAAACTTCAACCTGTCATCACTTAACTTAGGTTGCAAGATTACCATACACAGACCCGATGTTCTGGTCCGGGCGAGGTTCGAGGTGTCAAATATATCAGATTGGATGAAACTGCAACCTATTATCACTTAACTCAGGTTGCAACATTACCATACACAGACCCGATGTTCTAGTCCGAGCGAGGTTCGAGGTGTCAAATATATAAGATTGGATAAAACTGCAACCTATCATCACTTAACTAAGGTTGCAAGATTACCATATACAGACCCGATGTTCTGGTCCGGGCGAGGTTCGAGGTGTCAAATATATCAGATTGGATGAAGCTAAAACCTATCATCACTTAACTTAGGTTGCAGGATTACCATATACAGGCCTGATGTTCTGGTCCGAGCGAGGTTCGAGGTGTCAAATATATAAGAATTGGATGAAACTACAACCTATCACTTAACTCAGGTTGCAAGATTACCATATACAAACCCGATGTTCTTGTCCGAGCGAGGTTCGAGGTGTCAAATATATTAGATTGGATGAAACTGCAACTTATCATCACTTAACTCAGGTTGCAAGATTACCATATACAACCCAATGTTTTTGTCCGAGCAAGGTTCGAGGTGTCAAATATATCAGATTAGAGGACACTGCAACCTATTACTTAACTCAGGTTGTAAGATTACCATATACAGACCCGATGTTCTGGTCCGAGCGAGGTTCGAGGTGTAAAATATATCAGATTTGATGAAACTGCAACCTATCATCACTTAACTTAGGTTGCAAGATTACCATACACAGATCCGATGTTCTGGTCCGGGCGAGGTTCGAGGTGTCAAATATATCAGATTGGATGAAACTGCAACCTATTATCACTTAACTCAGGTTGCAAGATTACCATATACATACCCGATTTTCTGGTCCGAGCAAGGTTCGAGGTTTCAAATATATCAGATTGGATGAAATTGCAACCTATCATCACTTATTTCAGGTTGCAAAATTACCATATACAGACACGATGTTCTGGTCTGGGAGAGGTTCGAGGTGTCAAATATATCAGATTGGATAAAACTGCAACCTATCATCAATTAACTCAGGTTGCAAGATTACCAAATACAGACCCGATGTTCTGGTCCGGGCGAGGTTCGAGGTGTCAAATATATCAGATTGGATGAAACTACAACTTATCATCACTTAAATTAGGTTGCAGGATTACCATACACAGGCCCGATGTTCTGGTCCGAGCGAGGTTCGAGGTGTCAAATATATAAGAATCGGATGAAACTGCAACCTATCACTTAACTCAGGTTGCAAGATTACCATATACAGACCCGATGTTCTTGTCCGAGCGAGGTTCGAGGTGTCAAATATATTAAATTGGATGAAACTGCAACTTATCATCACTTAACTCAGGTTGCAGGATAACCGTATACAACCCGATGTTCTTGTCCGAGCAAGGTATTAGGTGTCAAATATATCAGATTGGATGAAACTGCAACCTATCACTTAACTCAGGTTGCAAGATTACCATATATACAGACCCGATGTTCTCGTCTGGGTGAGGTTCGAGGTGTCAAATATATCAGATTGGATGAAAATGCAACCTATCACTTAACTCAGGTTGCAAGATTACCATATAAAGACCCGATGTTCTGGTCCGAGCGAAGTTTGAGGTGTCAAATATATCAGATTGGATGAAACTGCAACCTATCATCACTTAACTCAGGTTGCAAAAATACCATATATATACAGACCCGATGTTCTGGTCCGTGCGAGGTTCAAGGTGTCAAATATATCATATTAGATGAAACTGCAACCTATTATCACTTAACTCAGGTTGCAAGATTACCATATACAGACCCGATGTTCTGGTCCGAGCGAGGTTCGAGGTGTCAAATATATCAGATTGGATGAAATTGCAACCTATCATCACTTAATTGAGGTTGCAAGATTACCATATATAGAACCGATGTTCTGGTCTGAACGAGGTTCGAGGTGTCAAATATATCCGACTGGATAAAACTGCAACCTCTCATCACTTAACTCAGGTTGCAAGATCACCATATACATACCCGATGTTCTGGTCCGGGCGAGTTTCGAGGTGTCAAATATATGAGATTGGATGAAACTACAACCTATCATCAGTTAACTTAGGTTGCAGGATTACCATATATATACAGACCCGATGTTCTGGTCCGAGCGAGGTTCGAGGTGTCAAATATATCAGATTAAATGAAACTACAACCTATCATCACTTAACTTAGGTTGCAGGATTACCATATACAGGCCCGATGTTCTGCTCCGAGCGGGGTTCGAGGTGTCAAATATATAAGAATCGGATGAAACTGCAACCTATCACTTAACTCAGGTTGCAAGATTACCATATACAGACCCGATGTTCTTGTCCGAGCGAGGTTCGAGATGTCAAATATATTAAATTGGATGAAACTGCAACTTATCATCACTTAACTCAGGTTGCAGGATTACCGTATACAACCCGATGTTCTTGTCCGTGCAAGGTTTGAGGTGTCAAATATATCATATTGGATGAAACTGCAACCTATCACTTAACTCAGGTTGCAAGATTACCATATACAGACCCGACGTTCTCGTCTGGGTGAGGTTCGAGGTGTCAAATATATCAGATTGGATGAAAATGCAACCTATAACTTAACTCAGGTTGCAAGATTACCATATACAGACCCGATGTTCTGGTCCGAGCGAAGTTTGAGGTGTCAAATATATCAGATTGGATGAAACTGCAACCTATCATCACTTAACTCAGGTTGCAAGAATACCATATATATACAGACCCGATATTCTGGTCCGGGCGAGGTTCAAGGTGTCAAATATATCATATTGGATGAAACTGCAACCTATTATCACTTAACTCAGGTTGCAAGATTACCATATACAGACCCGATGTTCTGGTCCGAGCGAGGTTCGAGGTGTCAAATATATCAGATTGGATGAAATTGCAACCTATGATCACTTAATTCAGGTTGCAAGATTACCATATACAGACCCGATGTTCTGGTCTGAACGAGGTTCGAGGTGTCAAATATATCAGATTGGATAAAACTCCAACCTATCATCACTTAACTCAGGTTGCAAGATCACCATATACAGACCCGATGTTCTGGTCCGGGCGAGTTTCGAGGTGTCAAATATATCAGATTGGATGAAACTACAACCTATCATCACTTAACTTAGGTCGCAGGATTACCATATATATACAGACCTGATGTTTTGGTCCGAGCGAGGTTCGAGGTTTCAAATATATCAGATTAAATGCAACTACAACCTATGATCACTTAACTTAGGTTGCAGGATTACCATATACAGGCCCGATGTTCTGGTCCGAGCGAGGTTCGAGGTGTCAAATATATAAGAATTGGATGAAATTGCAACCTATCACTCAACTCAGGTTGCAAGATTACCATATACAAACCCGATGTTCTGGTCTGGGCGAGGTTCGAGGTGTCAAATATATCAGATTGGATAAAACTGCAACCTATCATCACTTAAGTCAGGTTGCAGGATTACCATATACAAGCCCGATGTTCTTGTCCGAGCAAAGTTCGAGGTGTCAAATATATCAGATTGGATGAAACTACAACCTATTACTTAACCCAGGTTGCAATATTACCATATACAGACCCGATGTTCTCGTCCAGGTGAGGTTCGAGGTGTCAAATATATCAGATTGGATGAAACTGCAACCTATCACTTAACTCAGGTTGCAAGATTACCATATACAGACCCGATGTTCTGGTCCGAGCGAGGTTCGAGGTGTCAAATATATCAGATTGGATGAAACTGCAACCTATCATCAGTTAACTTAGGTTGCAAGATTACCATACACAGACCCGATGTTCTGGTCCGGGCGAGGTTCGAGGTGTCAAATATATCAGATTGGATGAAACTGCAACTTATTATCACTTAACTCAGGTTGCAAGATTACCATATACAGACTCGATGTTCTGGTCCGAGCGAGGTTCGAGGTGTCAAATATATCAGATTGGATGAAATTGCAACCTATCATCACTTATTTCAGGTTGCAAGATTACCATATACAGACCCGATGTTCTGGTCTGAGCGAGGTTCGAGGTGTCAAATATATCAGATTGGATAAAACTGCAACATATCATCAATTAACTCAGGTTGCAAGATTACCATATACAGACCCGATGTTCTGGTCCGGGCGAGGTTCGAGGTGTCAAATATATCAGATTGGATGAAACTACTACCTTTCATCACTTAACTTAGGTTGCAGGATTACCATATACAGGCCTGATGTTCTGGTCCGAGCGAGGTTCGAGGTGTCAAATATATAAGAATTTGATAAAACTACAACCTATCACTTAACTCAGGTTGCAAGATTACCATATACAGACCCGATGTTCTTGTCCGAGCGAGGTTCGAGGTGTCAAATATATTAGATTGGATGAAACTGCAACTTATCATCACTTAACTCAGGTTGAAAGATTACCATATACAACCCAATGTTCTTGTCCGAGAAAGGTTCGAGGTGTCAAATATATCATATTGGATGAAACTGCAACCTATCACTTAACTCAGGCTGCAAGATTACCATATACAGACCCGATGTTCTGGTCCGAGCGAGGTTCGAGGTGTAAAATATATCAGGTTGGATGAAACTGCAACCTATCATCATTTAACTTAGGTTGCAAAATTACCATACACAGATCCGATGTTCTGGTCCGGGCGAGGTTATAGGTGTCAAATATATCAGATTGGATGAAACTACAACCTATCATCACTTAAATTAGGTTGCAGGATTACCATATACAGGCCCGATGTTCTGGTCCGAGCGAGGTTCGAGGTGTCAAATATATAAGAATCGGATGAAACTGCAACCTATCACTTAACTCAGGTTGCAAGATTACCATATACAGACCCGATGTTCTTGTCCGTGCGAGGTTCGAGGTGTCAAATATATTAAATTGGATGAAACTGCAACTTATCATCACTTAACTCAGGTTGCAGGATTACCGTATACAACCCGATGTTCTTGTCCGAGCAAGGTTTGAGGTGTCAAATATATCAGATTGGATGAAACTGCAACCTATCACTTAACTCAGGTTGCAAGATTACCATATACAGACCCGATGTTCTCGTCTGGGTTAGGTTCGAGGTGTCAAATATATCAGATTGGATGAAAATGCTACCTATCACTTAACTCAGGTTGCAATATTACCATATACAGACCCGATGTTCTGGTCCGAGCGAAGTTTGAGGTGTCAAATATATCATATTGGATGAAACTGCAACCTATTATCACTTAACTCAGGTTGCAAGATTACTATATACAGACCCGATGTTCTTGTCCGAGCGAGGTTCGAGGTGTCAAATATATCATATTGGATGAAATTGCAACCTATCATCACATAATTCAGGTTGCAAGATTACCATATACAGACCCGATGTTCTGGACTGAACGAGGTTCGAGGTGTCCAATATATCAGATTGGATAAAACTGCAACCTATCATCACTTAACTCAGGTTGCAAGATCACCATATACAGACCCGATGTTCTGGTCCGGGCGAGTTTCGAGGTGTCAAATATATAAAATTGGATGAAACTACAACCTATCATCACTTAACTTAGGTTACAGGATTACCATATATATACAGACCCGATGTTCTGGTCCGAGCGAGGTTCGAGGTGTCAAATATATCAGATTAAATGAAACTATAACCTATCATCACTTAACTTAGGTTACAGGATTACCATATATATACAGACCCGATGTTCTGGTCCGAGCGAGGTTCGAGGTGTCAAATATATCAGATTAAATGAAACTACAACCTATCATCACTTAACTTAGGTTGCAGGATTACTATATACAGGCCCGATGTTCTGGTCCGAGCGAGGTTCGAGTTGTCAAATATATAAGAATCGGATGAAACTGCAACCTATCACTTAACTCAGGTTGCAAGATTACCATATACAGACCCGATGTTCTTGTCCGAGCGAGGTTCGAGGTGTCAAATATATTAAATTGGATGAAACTCCAACTTATCATCACTTAACTCATGTTGCAGGATTACCGTATA
The DNA here is from genome assembly GCF_003573695.1 of Papaver somniferum. NCBI lineage: Eukaryota > Viridiplantae > Streptophyta > Magnoliopsida > Ranunculales > Papaveraceae > Papaver > Papaver somniferum. The sequence goes on from NW_020622492.1 coordinate 18,891,794, forward strand.
CAACCCGATGTTCTTGTCCGAGCAAGGTTTGAGGTGTCAAATATATCAGATTGGATGAAACTACAACCTATCATTTAACTCAGGTCGCAAGATTACCATATACAGACCCGATGTTCTCGTCTGGATGAGGTTCGAGGTGTCAAATATATCAGATTGGATGAAAATGCAACCTATCACTTAACTCAGGTTGCAATATTACCATATACAGACCCGATGTTCTGGGCTGAGCGAAGTTTGAGGTGTCAAATATATCAGATTGGATGAAACCGCAACCTATCATCACTTAACTCAGGTTGCAAGAATACCATATATGTACATACCCGATGTTTTGGTCCGGGCGAGGTTCAAGGTGTCAAATATATCATATTGGATGAAACTGCAACCTATTATCACTTAACTCAGGTTGCAAGATTACCATATACAGACCCGATGTTCTGGTCCCAGCGAGGTTCGAGGTGTCAAATATATCAGATTGGATGAAATTGCAACCTATCATCACTTAATTGAGGTTACAAGATTACCATATACAGACCCGATGTTCTGGTTTGAACGAGGTTCGAGGTGTCAAATATATCAGATTGGATAAAACTGCAACCTATCATCACTTAACTCAGGTTGCAAGATCACCATATACAGACCCGATGTTCTGGTCCGGGCGAGTTTCGAGGTGTCAAATATATCAGATTGGATGAAACTACAACCTATCATCATTTAACTTAGGTTGCAGTATTACCATATATATACAGACTGCAACTTATCATCACTTAACTCAGGTTGCAGAATTACCATATACAACCCGATGTTCTTGTCCGAGCAAGGTTCGAGGTGTCAAATATATCAGATTGGATGAAACTGCAACCTATTTGCAAGATTACCATATACAGAACCGATGTTCTCGTCCGGGTGAGGTTCGAGGTGTCAAATATATCAGATTGGATGAAACTGCAACCTATCACTTAAATCAGGTTGCAAGATTACCATATACATACCCGATGTTCTGTTCCGAGCGAGGTTCGAGGTGTCAAATATATCAGATTGGATGAAACTGCAACCTATCATCACTTAACTCAAGTTGCAAGAATACCATATATATACAGACCCGATGTACTGGTTCGGGCGAGGTTCGAGGTGTCAAATATATCATATTGGATGAAACTGCAACCTATCACTTAACTCAGATTGCAAGATTACCATATAAAGACCCGATGTTCTGGTCCGGGCGTGGTTCGAGGTGTCAAAAATATCAGATTGGATGAAACTGCAACCTATCACTTAACTTAAGTTGCAAGATTACCATATACAGACCGGATGTTCTGGTTCGAGCGAGGTTCGAGGTGTCAAATACATCAGATTGGATGAAATTACAACCTATCATCACTTAATTCAGGTTGCAAGATTACCATATACAGACCCGATGTTCTGATCTGGGCGAGGTTCGAGGTGTCAAATATATAAGATTGGGTAAAACTGCAACCTATCATCACTTAACTCAGGTTGCAAGATTACCATATACAGACCCGATGTTCTGGTCCGGGCGAGGTTCGAGGTGTCAAATATATCAGATTGGATGAAACTACAACCTATCATCACTTTAATTAGGTTGCAGGATTACCATATACAAGCCCGATGTTCTGGTCCGAGCGAGGTTCGAGGTGTCAAATATATAAGAATTGGATGAAACTGCAACCTATCACTTAACTCAGGTTGCAAGATTACCATATACAGACCCGATGTTCTGGTCTGGGCGAGGTTCGAGGTGTCAAATATATCAGATTGGATAAAACTGCAACCTATCATCATTTAACTCAGGTTGCAGGATTACCATATACAAACCCGATGTTCTTGTCCGAGCAAAGTTTGAGGTGTCAAATATATCAGATTGGATGAAACTGCAGCCTATCACTTAACTCAGGTTGCAAGATTACCATATACAGACCCGATGTTCTCGTCTGGGCGAGGTTCGAGGTATCAAATATATCAGATTGGATAAAACTTCAGCCTATCATCACTTAACTCAGGTTGCAGGATTACCATATACAAGCCCGATGTTCTTGTCCGAGCAAGGTTCGAGGTGTCAAATATATCAGATTGGATGAAACTGCAACCTATCATCACTTAACTAGGTTGAAAGAATACTATATATATACAGACCCGATGTTCTGGTCCGGGCGAGGTTCAAGGTGTCAAATATATCATATTGGATGAAACTGCAACCTATTATCACTTAACTCAGGTTGCAAGATTACCATATACAGACCCGATGTTCTGGTCCCAGCGAGGTTCGAGGTGTCAAATATATCAGATTGGATGAAATTGCAACCTATCATCACTTAATTGAGGTTACAAGATTACCATATACAGACCCGATGTTCTGGTCTGAACGAGGTTCGAGGTGTCAAATATATCAGATTGGATAAAACTGCAACCTATCATCACTTAACTCAGGTTGCAAGATCACCATATACAGACCCGATGTTCTGGTCCGGGCGAGTTTCGAGGTGTCAAATATATCAGATTGGATGAAACTACAACCTATCATCATTTAACTTAGGTTGCAGTATTACCATATATATACAGACTACAACTTATCATCACTTAACTTAGGTTGCAAGATTACCATATACAGACCCGATGTTCTGGTCCGGGCGAGGTTCGAGGTGTCAAATATACCAGATTGGATGAAACTGCAACCTATCACTTAACTCAGGTTGCAAGATTACCATATACATACCCGATGTTCTGGTCCGAGCGAGGTTCGAGGTGTCAAATATATCATATTGGATGAAACTGCAACCAATATTCACTTAACTTAGGTTGCAAGAATACCATATATATACATACCCGATGTTATGGTCCGGGAGAGGTTCGAGGTGTCAAATATATCATATTGGATGAAACTGCAACCTATCACTTAACTCACGTTGCAAGATTACCATATACAGACCAGATATTCTGGTCCAGGCGAGGTTTGAGGTGTCAAATATATCAAATTGGATGAATCTGCAACCTATCACTTAACTTAACTTGCAAGATTACCATATACAGATCCGATGTTCTGGTCCGAGTGAGGTTCGAGGTGTCAAATATATCATATTGGATGAAACTATAACCTATAATCACTAAACTCAGGTTGCAAGAATACCATATACATACAAACCCGATGTTCTGGTCTGGGCGAGGTTCGAAGTGTCAAATATATCAGATTGGATAAAACTCTAACCTATCATCACTTAACTCAGTTTGCAAGATTACCATATACAGACCCAATGTTATGGTCCTGGCAAGGTTCGAGGTGTCAAATATATCAGATTGGATGAAACTGTAACCTATCATCACTTAACTCAGGTTGCAAGATTACCATATACAAGCCCGAAGTTCTGGTACAAGCAAGGTTCGAGGTATCAAATATATCATATTGGATGAAACTCTAACCTATCACTTAAATCAGGTTGCAATATTACCATATACAAACCTGATGATCTAGTCCCAGCGAGGTTCGAGATGTCACATATATCAGATTGGATGAAACTGCAACCTAAATCTTAACTCAGGTTGCAAGAATACCATATATATACAGAACCCATGTTCTGGTATGGGCAATGTTCGAGGTGTCAAATATATCAGATTGGATGAAACTGCAACCTATCATCACTTAACTTAGGTTGCAATATTACCATATACAAACCCGATGTTCTGGTCCGGGAGAGGTTCGAGGTGTCAAATATATCAGATTGGATGAAAATGCAACCTATTATCACTTAACTCAGGTTGCAAGATTACCATATACATACCCGATGTTCTGGTCCGAGCGAGGTTCGAGGTGTCAAATATATCAGATTGGATGAAATTGCAACGTATCATCACTTAATTCAGGTTGCAAGATTACCATATACAGACCCGATGTTCTGGTCTGGGCGAAGTTCGAGGTGTCAAATATATAAGAATTGGATGTAACTACAACCTATCACTTAACTCAGGTTGCAAGATTTCCATATACAAACCCGATGTTCTTGTCCGAGCGAGGTTCGAGGTGTCAAATATATCAGATTGGATAAAACTGCAACCTATCACTTAACTTAGGTTGCAAGATTACCATATACAGACCCGATGTTCTGGTCCGAGCAAGGTTCGAGGTGTCAAATATATCAGATTGGATGAAATTGCAACCTATCATCACTTCATTCAGGTTGTAAGATTACCATATACAGACCCGATGTTCTGATCTGGGCGAGGTTCGAGGTGTCAAATATATCAGATTGGATGAAACTACAACTTATCATCACTTAACTCAGGTTGCAGGATTACCATATACAGGCTCGATGTACTGGTCCGAGCTAGGTTCGAGGAGTCAAATATATCAGATTGGATGAAACTGCAACCTATCATCACTTAACTCAGGTTCCAGGATTACCATATACAAGCCCGATGTTCTGGTCCGAGCAAGGTTCGAGGTGTCAAATATATCAGATTGGATGAAACTGTAACCTATCACTTAACTCAGGTTACAAGATTACCATATACAGACCCGATGATCTGGTCCGGGCGAGGTTCGAGGTGTCAAATATATCAGATTGGATGAAACTCCAACCTATCATCACTTAACTCAGGTTGCAAAAATACCATATATATATACAGACCCGATGTTCTGGTCCGGGCGAGGTTCGAGGTGTCAAATATATCATATATGATGAAATTGCAACCTATCACTTAACTCAGGTTGCAAAATTATCATATACAGACCTGATTTTCTGGTCTAGGCGAGGTTTGAGGTGTCAAATATATCAGATTGGATGAAACTGCAACCTATCATCACTTAACTCAGGTTGCAAGAATACCATATACATACAGACCCGATGTTCTAGTCTGGGCGAGGTTCGAGGTGTCAAATATATCAGATTGGATGAAACTGCAACCTATCATCACTTAACTCAATTTGCAAGATTATCATATAAAGACCCGATGTTCTGGCCGGGCGAGGTTCGAGGTGTCAAATATATCAGATTGGATGAAACTGCAACCTATCATCACTTAACTCAGGTTGCAGGATTACCATATACAAGCCCGATGTTCTGGTCCAAGAAATGTTCGAGGTGTAAAATATATCAGATTGGAAGAAACTCCAACCTATCACTTAACTCAGGTTGCAAGATTACCATATACAAACCTGATGTTCTGGTCCCAGCGAGGTTCGAGGTGTCACATATATCAGATTGGATGAAACTGCAACCTAAATCTTAACTCAGGTTGCAAGAATACCATATATATACAGACCCGATGTTCTGGTCGGGGGGAGGTTCGAGGTGTCAAATATATCAAATTGGATGAAACTGCAACATATCATCACTTAACTTAGGTTGCAAGTTTACCATATACAGACCTGATGTTCTGATCCGGGAGAGGTTCGAGGTATCAAATATATCATATTGGATGAAACTGCAACCTATTATCACTTAACTCAGGTTGCAAGATTACCATATACAGACCCGATGTTCTGGTCCGAGCGAGGTTCGAGGTGTAAAGTATATCAGATTGGATGAAATTGCAACCTATCATCACTTAATTCAGGTTGCAAGATTACCATATACAAACCCGATGTTCTGGTCCGAGCGAGGTTCGAGGTGTCAAATATATCAGATTGGATGAAACTGCAACCTATCATCACTTAACTCATGTTGCAAGAATACCATATATATACAGACCCGATGTTCTGGTCCGACCGAGGTTCGAGGTGTCAAATATATAAGAATTGGATGAAACTGCAACCTATCACTTAACTCAGGTTTCAAGATTACCATATACAAACCCGATGTTCAGGTCCGAGCGAGGTTCGAGGTGTCAAATATATCAGATTGGATGAAACTGCAACCTATCATCACTTAACTCAGGTTGCAAGATTACCATATACAGACCCGATGTTCTGGTCCGGGCGAGGTTCGAGGTGTCCAATATATATCAGATTGGATGAAAATGCAACCCATCTCTTAACTCAGGTTGCAGGATTACCATATAAAGGGTCGATGTTCTGGTCCGAGCGAGGTTCGAGGTGTCAAATATATCAGATTAGATGAAACTACAACACATTACTTAACTCAGGTTGCAAGATTACCATATACAAACCCGATGTTCTGGTCGGAGCGAGGTTCGAGGTGTCAATATATTAGATTGGATGAAACTGCAACCTAAATCTTAACTTAGGTTGCAAGAATACCATATATATACAGACCCGATGTTCTGGTCTGGGCGAGGTTCGAGGTGTCAAATATATCAGATTGGATGAAACTGCAACATATCATCACTTAACTTAGGTTGCAAGTTTACCATATACAAACCCGATGTTCAGGTCCGAGCGAGGTTCGAGGTGTAGAATATATCACATTGGATGAAACTGCAACCTATCATCACTTAACTCAGGTTGCAAAAATACCATATATATATACAAACCCGATGTTCTGGTCCGGGAGAGGTTCGAGGTGTCAAATATATCATATCGGATGAAACTGCAACCTATCACTTAACTCAGGTTGCAAGATTATCATATACAGACCTGATGTTCTGGTCCAGGCGAGGTTTGAGGTGTCAAATATATCAGATTAGATGAAACTGCAATCTATCACTTAACTTAAGTTGCAAGATTACCATATACAGACCCGATGTTCTGGTCCGTGCGAGGTTTGTGGTGTCAAATATATCATATTGGATGAAACTGCAACTTATCATCACTTAACCCAGGTTGCAAGAATACCATATACATACATACCCGATGTTCTGGTCTGGGCGAGGTTCGAGGTGTCAAATATATCAGATTAGATGAAACTGCAACCTATCATCACTTAACTCAGGTTGCAGGATTACAAGCCCGATGTTCTGGTCCAAGAAAGGTTCGAGGTGTCAAATATATCAGATTGGATGAAACTCCAACCTATCACTTAACTCAGGTTGCAAGATTACCATATCCAAACCTGATGTTCTGGTCCCAGCGAGGTTCGAGGTGTCACATATATCAGATTGGATAAAACTGCAACCTAAATCTTAACTCAGGTTGCAAGAATACCATATATATACAGACCCGATGTTCTGGTCTGGGGAGGTTCTAGGTGTCAAATATATCAAATTGGATGAAACTGCAACCTATCATGACTTAACTTAGGTTGCAAGTTTACCATATACAGACCCGATGTTCTGATCCGGGAGAGGTTCGAGGTATCAAATGTATCATATTGGATGAAACTGCAACCTATTATCACTTAACTCAGGTTGCAAGATTACCATATACAGACCCGATGTTCTGGTCCGAGCGAGGTTCGAGGTGTCAAATATATCAGATTGGATGAAATTGCAACCTATCATCACTTAATTCAGGTTGCAAGATTACCATATACAAACCCGATGTTCTGATATGTGTGAGGTTCGAGGCGTCAAATATATCAGATTGGATGAAACTACAACTTATCATCACTTAACTCAGGTTGCAGGATTACCATATACAGGCTCGATGTTCTGGTCCGAGCGAGGTTCGAGGTGTCAAATATATAAGAATTGGATGAAACTGCAACCTATCACTTAACTCAGGTTGCAAGATTTCCATATACAAACCCGATGTTCTTGTCCGAGCGAGGTTCGAGGTGTCAAATATATCAGATTGGATAAAACTGCAACCTATCACTTAACTCAGGTTGCAAGATTACCATATACAGACCCGATGCTCTGGTCCGGGCGAGGTTCGAGGTGTCAAATATATATCAGATTGGATGAAAATGCAACCCATCACTTAACTCAGGTTGCAGGATTACCATATAAAGGGTCGATGTTCTGGTCCGAGCGAGGTTCGAGGTGTCAAATATATCAGATTAGATGAAACTAAAACACATTACTTAACTCAGGTTGCAAGATTACCATATACAAACCCGATGTTCTGGTCGGAGCGAGGTTCGAGGTGTCAAATATATTAGATTGGATGAAACTGCAACCTAAATCTTAACTTAGGTTGCAAGAATACCATATATATACAGACCCGATGTTCTGGTCTGGGCGAGGTTCAAGGTGTCAAATATATCATATTGGATGAAACTGCAACATATCATCACTTAACTTAGGTTGCAAGTTTACCATATACAGACCCGATGTTCAGGTCCGAGCGAGGTTCGAGGTGTAGAATATATCATATTGGATGAAACTGCAACCTATCATCACTTAACTCAGGTTGCAAAAATACCATATATATATACAGACCTGATGTTCTGGTCCAGGCGAGGTTTGAGGTGTCAAATATATCAGATTAGATGAAACTGCAATCTATCACTTAACTTAAGTTGCAAGATTACCATATACAAACCCGATGTTCTGGTCCGAGCGAGGTTTGAGGTGTCAAATATATCAGATTGGATGAAACTGCAACTTATCATAACTTAACTCAGGTTGCAAGAATACCATATACATACATACCCGATGTTCTGGTCTGGGCGAGGTTCGAGGTGTCAAATATATCAGATTAGATGAAACTGCAACCTATCATCACTTAACTCAGGTTGCAGGATTACAAGCCCGATGTTTTGGTCCAAGAAAGGTTCAAGGTGTCAAATATATCAGATTGGATGAAACTCCAACCTATCACTTAACTCAGGTTGCAAGATTACCATATACAAACCTGATGTTCTGGTCCCAGCGAGGTTCGAGGTGTCACATATATCAGATTGGATGAAACTGCAACCTAAATCTTAACTCAGGTTGCAAGAGTACCATATATATACAGACCCGATGTTCTGGTCTGGGGAGGTTCGAGGTGTCAAATATATCAAATTGGATGAAACTGCAACCTGTCATGACTTAACTTAGGTTGCAAGTTTACCATATACAGACCCGATGTTCTGATCCGGGAGAGGTTCGAGGTATCAAATATATCATATTGGACGAAACCGCAACCTATTATCACTTAACTCAGGTTGCAAGATTACCATATACAGACCCGATGTTCTGTTCCGAGCGAGGTTCGAGGTGTCAAATATATCAGATTGGATGAAATTGCAACCTATCATCACTTAATTCAGGTTGCAAGATTACCATATACAAACCCGATGTTCTGATCTGTGCGAGGTTCGAGGCGTCAAATATATCAGATTGGATGAAACTACAACTTATCATCACTTAATTCAGGTTGCAGGATTACCATATACAGGTTCGATGTTCTGGTCCGAGCGAGGTTCGAGGTGTCAAATATATAAGAATTGGATGAAACTGCAACCTATCACTTAACTCAGGTTGCAAGATTTCCATATACAAACCCGATGTTCTTGTCCGAGCGAGGTTCGAGGTGTCAAATATATCAGATTGGATAAAACTGCAACCTATCACTTAACTCAGGTTGCAAGATTACCATATACAGACCCGATGTTCTGGTCCGGGCGAGGTTCGAGGTGTCAAATATATTAGATTGGATGAAACTGCAACCTAAATCTGAACTCAGGTTGCAAGAATACCATATATATACAGACCCGATGTTCTGGTCTGTGCGAGGTTCGAGGTGTCAAATATATCAAATTGGATTAAACTGCAACCTATCATCACTTAACTTAGGTTGCAAGTTTACCATATACAGACACGATGTTCTGGTCCGGGAGAGGTTCGAGGTATCAAATATATCAGATTGAATGAAACTGTAACCTATTATCACTTAACTCAGGTTGCAAGATTACCATATACAGACCCGATGTTCTGGTCCGAGCGAGGTTCGAGGTGTCAAATATATCAGATTGGATGAAACTACAACTTATCATCACTTAACTCAGGTTGCAAGATTACCATATACAGGCTCGATGAACTGGTTCGAGCGAGGTACGAGGTGTCAAATATATCAGATTGGATGAAACTGCAACCTATTATCACTTAACTCAGGTTCCAGGATTACCATGTACAAGCCCGATGTTCTGGTCCGAGCAAGGTTCGAGGTGTCAAATATATCAGATTGGATGAAACTGTAACCTATCACTTAATTCAGGTTACAAGATTACCATATACATACCCGATGTTCTGGTCCGGGCGAGGTTCGAGGTGTCAAATATATCAGATTGGATGAAACTCCAACCTATCACTTAACTCAGGTTGCAAGATTACCATATACAAACCCGATGTTCAGGTCCGAGCGAGGTTCGAGGTGTCAAATATATCAGATTGGATGAAACTGCAACCTATCATCACTTAACACAGGTTGCAAAAATACCATATATATATACAGACCCGATGTTCTGGTCTGGGCGAGGTTCGAGGTGTCAAATATATCATATTGGATGAAATTGCAACATATCACTTAACTCAGGGTTGAAGATTATCATATACAAACCTGATGCTCTGGTCTAGGCGAGGTTTGAGGTGTCAAATATATCAGATTGGATGAAACTTCAATCTATCATCACTTAACTCAGGTTGCAAGAATACCATATACATACAGACCCGATGTTCCGGTCTGGGCGAGGTTCGAGGTGTCAAATATATCAGATTGGATGAAACTGCAACCTATCATCACTTAACTCAATTTGCAAGATTATCATATAAAGACCCGATGTTCTGGCCGGGTGAGGTTCAAGGTGTCAAATATATCAGATTGGATGAAACTACAACCTATCATCACTTAACTCAGGTTGCAGGATTACCATATACAAGCCCGATGTTCTGGTCCAAGAAATGTTCGAGGTGTAAAATATATCAGATTGGAAGAAACTTCAACCTATCACTTAACTCAGGTTGCAAGATTACCATATACAAACCTGATGTTCTGGTCCCAGCGAGGTTCGAGGTGTCACATATATCATATTGGATGAAACTGCAACCTAAATCTTAACTCAGGTTGCAAGAATACCATATATATACAGACCCGATGTTCTGGTCTGGGGGAGGTTCGAGGTGTCAAATATATCAAATTGGATGAAATTGCAACCTATCATCACTTAACTTAGGTTGCAAGTTTACCATATACAGACCCGATGTTCTGATCCGGGAGAGGTTCGAGGTGTCAAATATATCAGATTGGACGAAACTGCAACCTATTATCACTTAACTCAGGTTGCAAGATTACCATATACAGACCCGATGTTCTTGTCCGAGCGAGGTTCGAGGTGTCAAATATATCAGATTGGATGAAATTGCAACCTATCATCACTTAATTCAGGTTACAAGATTACCATATACAAACCCGATGTTCTGATCTGTGCGAGGTTCGAGGCATCAAATATATCAGATTGGATGAAACTACAACTTATCATCACTTAACTCAGGTTGGAGGATTACCATATACAGGCTCGATGTTCTGGTCCGAGCGAGGTTCGAGGTGTCAAATATATAAGAATTGGATGAAACTGCAACCTATCACTTAACTCAGGTTGCAAGATTTCCATATACAAACCCGATGTTCTTGTCCGAGCGAGGTTCGAGGTGTCAAATATATCAGATTGGATAAAACTGCAACCTATCACTTAACTCAGGTTGCAAGATTACCATATACAAACCCGATGTTCTGGTCCGGGCGAGGTTCGAGGTGTCAAATATATATCAGATTGGATGAAAATGCAACCCATCACTTAACCCAGGTTGCAGGATTACCATATAAAGGGTCGATGTTCTGCTCCGGGCGAGGTTCGAGGTGTCAAATATATCATATTAGATGAAACTACAACACATTACTTAACTCAGGTTGCAAGATTACCATATACAAACCCGATGTTCTGGTCCGAGCGAGGTTCGAGGTGTCAAATATATTAGATTGGATGAAACTGCAACCTATCATCACTTAACTCATGTTGCAAGAATACCATATATATACAGACCCGATGTTCTGGTCCGAACGAGGTTCGAGGTGTCAAATATATCAGATTGGATGAAACTGCAACCTATCACTTAACTTATGTTGCAAGATTACCATATACAGACCTGATGTTCTGGTCCGAGCAAGGTTCGAGGTGTCAAATATATCAAATTGGATGAAATTGCAACCTATCATCACTTAATTCAGGTTGTAAGATTACCATATACAGACCCGATGTTCTGATCTGGGCGAGGTTCGAGGTGTCAAATATATCAGATTGGATGAAACTACAACTTATCATCACTTAACTCAGGTTGCAGGATTACCATATACAGGCTCGATATACTGGTCCGAGCGAGGTTCAAGGTGTCAAATATATAAGAATTGGATGAAACTGCAACCTATCATCACTTAACTCAGGTTCCAGGATTACCATATACAAGCCCGATGTTCTGGTCCGAGCAAGGTTCAAAGTGTCAAATATATCAGATTGGATGAAACTATAACCTATCACTTAACTCAGGTTACAAGATTACTATATACAGACCCGATGTTCTGGTCCCGGCGAGGTTCGAGGTGTCAAATATATCAGATTGAAAGAAACTCCAACCTATCACTTAACTCAGGTTGCAAGATTACCTTATACAAACCCGATGTTCAGGTCCGAGCGAGGTTCGAGGTGTCAAATATATCAGAATGGAATAAACTGCAACCTATCATCACTTAACTCAGGTTGCAAAAATACCATATATATATACAGACCCGATGTTCTGGTCCGGGCGAGGTTCGAGGTGTCAAATATTTCATATTGGATGAAATTGCAACCTATCACTTAACTCAGGTTGCAAGATTATCATATACAGACCTGATGTTCTGGTCTAGGCGAGGTTTGAGGTGTCAAATATATCAGATTGGATGAAACTGCAACCTATCATCACTTAACTCAGGTTGCAAGAATACCATATACATACAGACCCGATGTTCTGGTCTGGGCGAGGTTCGAGGTGTCAAATATATCAGATTGGATGAAACTGCAACCTATCATCACTTAACTCAATTTGCAAGATTATCATATAAAGACCCGATGTTCTGGCCGGGCGAGGTTCGAGGTGTCAAATATATCAGATTGGATGAAACTGCAACCTATCATCACTTAACTCAGGTTGCAGGATTACCATATACAAGCCCGATGTTCTGGTCCAAGAAATGTTCGAGGTGTAAGATATATCAGATTGGAAGAAACTACAACCTATCACTTAACTCAGGTTGCAAGATTACCATATACAAACCTGATGTTCTGGTCCCAGCGAGGTTCGAGGTGTCACATATATCAGATTGGATGAAACTGCAACCTAAATCTGAACTCAGGTTGCAAGAATACCATATATATACAGACCCGATGTTCTGGTCTGTGCGAGGTTCGAGGTGTCAAATATATCAAATTGGATTAAACTGCAACCTATCATCACTTAACTTAGGTTGCAAGTTTACCATATACAGACACGATGTTCTGGTCCGGGAGAGGTTCGAGGTATCAAATATATCAGATTGAATGAAACTGTAACCTATTATCACTTAACTCAGGTTGCAAGATTACCATATACAGACCCGATGTTCTGGTCCGAGCGAGGTTCGAGGTGTCAAATATATCAGATTGGATGAAATTGCAACCTATCATCACTTAATTCAGGTTGCAAGATTACCATATACAGACACGATGTTCTGATCTGTGCGAGGTTCGAGGTGTCAAATATATCAGATTGGATGAAACTACAACTTACCATCACTTAACTCAGGTTGCAGGATTACCATATACAGGCTCGATGTCCTGGTCCGAACGAGGTTCGAGGTGTCAAATATATAAGAATTGGATGAAACTGCAACCTATCACTTAACTCAGGTTGCAAGATTTCCATATACAAACCCGATGTTCTTATCCGAGCGAGGTTCGAGGTGACAAATATATCATATTGGATGAAACTGCAACCTATCACTTAACTCAGGTTGCAATATTACCATATACAGACCCGATGTTCTGGTCCGGGCGAGGTTCGAAGTGTCAAATATATCAGATTGGATGAAACTACAACACATTACTTAACTCAGGTTGCAAAATTACCATATACAAACCCGATGTTATCATCCGGGTGAGGTTCGAGGTGTCAAATATATCAAATTGGATGAAACTACAACACATTACTTAACTCAGGTTGCAAAATTACCCTATACAAACCCGCTGTTATCATCCGGGCGAGGTTCGAGGTGTCAAATATATCATATTGGATGAAACTACAACTTATCATCACTTAACTCAGATTGCAGGATTACTATATACAGGCTGGATGTTCTGGTCCGAGCGAGGTTCGAGGTGTCAAATATATAATAATTGGATGAAACTGCAACATATCATCACTTAACTCAGGTTCCAGGATTACCATATACAAGCCCGATGTTCTGGTCCGAGCAAGGTTCAAAGTGTCAAATATATCAGATTGGATGAAACTATAACCTATCACTTAACTCAGGTTATAAGATTACTATATACAGACCCGATGTTCTGGTCCCGGCGAGGTTCGAGGTGTCAAATATATCAGATTGAAAGAAACTCCAACCTATCACTTAACTCAGGTTGCAAGATTACCTTATACAAACCCGATGTTCAGGTCCGAGCGAGGTTCGAGGTGTCAAATATATCAGATTGGAATAAACTGCAACCTATCATCACTTAACTCAGGTTGCAAAAATACCATATATATATACAGACCCGATGTTCTGGTCCGGGCAAGGTTCGAGGTGTCAAATATTTCATATTGGATGAAATTGCAACCTATCACTTAACTCAGGTTACAAGATTATCATATACAGACCTGATGTTCTGGTCTAGGCGAGGTTTGAGGTGTCAAATATATCAGATTGGATGAAACTGCAACCTATCATCACTTAACTCAGGTTGCAAGAATACCATATACATACAGACCCGATGTTCTGGTCTGAGCGAGGTTCGAGGTGTCAAATATATCAGATTGGATGATACTGCAACCTATCATCACTTAACTCAATTTGCAAGATTATCATATAAAGACCCGATGTTCTGGCCGGGCGAGGTTCGAGGTGTCAAATATATCAGATTGGATGAAACTGCAACCTATCATCACTTAACTCAGGTTGCAGGATTACCATATACAAGCCCGATGTTCTGGTCCAAGAAATGTTCGAGGTGTAAGATATATCAGATTGGAAGAAACTACAACCTATCACTTAACTCAGGTTGCAAGATTACCATATACAAACCTGATGTTCTGGTCCCAGCGAGGTTCGAGGTGTCACATATATCAGATTGGATGAAACTGCAACCTAAATCTGAACTCAGGTTGCAAGAATACCATATATATACAGACCCGATGTTCTGGTCTGTGCGAGGTTCGAGGTGTCAAATATATCAAATTGGATTAAACTGCAACCTATCATCACTTAACTTAGGTTGCAAGTTTACCATATACAGACACGATGTTCTGGTCCGGGAGAGGTTCGAGGTATCAAATATATCAGATTGAATGAAACTGTAACCTATTATCACTTAACTCAGGTTGCAAGATTACCATATACAGACCCGATGTTCTGGTCCGAGCGAGGTTCGAGGTGTCAAATATATCAGATTGGATGAAATTGCAACCTATCATCACTTAATTCAGGTTGCAAGATTACCATATACAGACACGATGTTCTGATCTGTGCGAGGTTCGAGGTGTCAAATATATCAGATTGGATGAAACTACAACTTACCATCACTTAACTCAGGTTGCAGGATTACCATATACAGGCTCGATGTCCTGGTCCGAACGAGGTTCGAGGTGTCAAATATATAAGAATTGGATGAAACTGCAACCTATCACTTAACTCAGGTTGCAAGATTTCCATATACAAACCCGATGTTCTTATCCGAGCGAGGTTCGAGGTGACAAATATATCATATTGGATGAAACTGCAACCTATCACTTAACTCAGGTTGCAATATTACCATATACAGACCCGATGTTCTGGTCCGGGCGAGGTTCGAAGTGTCAAATATATCAGATTGGATGAAACTACAACACATTACTTAACTCAGGTTGCAAAATTACCATATACAAACCCGATGTTATCATCCGGGTGAGGTTCGAGGTGTCAAATATATCAAATTGGATGAAACTACAACACATTACTTAACTCAGGTTGCAAAATTACCCTATACAAACCCGCTGTTATCATCCGGGCGAGGTTCGAGGTGTCAAATATATCATATTGGATGAAACTACAACTTATCATCACTTAACTCAGATTGCAGGATTACTATATACAGGCTGGATGTTCTGGTCCGAGCGAGGTTCGAGGTGTCAAATATATAATAATTGGATGAAACTGCAACATATCACTTAATTCAGGTTGCAAGATTTCCATATACAAACCCGATGTTCTTGTCCGAACGAGGTTAGAGGTGTTAAATATATCAGATTGGATGAAACGACAACCTATCACTTAACTCAGGTTGCAAGATTACCATATACAGACCCGATTTTATCATCCGGGCGAGGTTCGAGGTGTCAAATATATATCAGATTGGATGAAATACCATATACATACCCGATGGTCTGGTCCGGGAGAGGTTCGAGGTGTCAAATATATCAGATTGGATGAAACTACAATACATTACTTAACTCAGGTTGCAAGATTACCATATACAAACCCAATGTTCTGGTCCGAACGAGGTTCGAGGTTTCAAATATATCAGATTGGATGAAACTGCAACCTATCATCACTTAACACATGTTGCAAGAGTGGTCCGGGCGAGGTTCGAGGTGTCAAATATATCACATTGGATGAAACTACAACACATTACTTAACTCAGGTTGCAATATTACCATATACAGACCCGATGTTCTGGTCCGAACGAGGTTCGAGGTTTCAAATATATCAGATTGGATGAAACTGCAACCTATCATCACTTAACTCAGGTTGCAAGAATACCATATATATACAGACCCAATGTTCTGGTCCGGGCGAGGTTCGAGGTGTAAAATATATCAGATTGGATGAAACTGCAACCTATCACTTAACTCAGGTTGCAAGATTACCATATACAGACCCGATGTTCTGGTCCAGGCGAGGTTTGAGGTGTCAAATATATCATATTGGATAAAATTGCAACCTATCATCACTTACCTCAAGTTGCAAGATTACCATATACAGACCCGATGTTCTGGTCCGAGCGAGTTTCGAGGTGTCAAATATATCAGATTGGATGAAACTGCAACCTATCATCACTTACCTCAGGTTGCAAGAGTACCATATACATACAGACCCGATTTTCTGGTCTGGGCGAGGTTCGAGGTGTCAAATATATCATATTGGATGAAACTGCAACTTATCATCACTTAACTAAGGTTGAAAGATTACATATACATACCCGATGTTCTGGTCCAGGCGAGGTTCGAGGTGACAAATATATCAGATTGGATGAAACTTCAACCTAACTCAGGTTACAGGATTACCATATACAAGCCCGATGTTCTGTTCTGGGCGAGGTTCGAGGTGTCAAAAATATCAGATTGGATGAAACTGCAACTTATCACTTAATTCAGATTGCAAGATTACCATATACAGACCTGATATTCTGGTCCGAGCGAGGTTCGAGGTGTCAAGTATATCAGATTGGATGAAACTACAACCTATTATCACTTAACTCAGGTTGAAATATTACCATATACAGACCCGATGTTATGGTCCGAGCGAGGTTCGAGTTGTCAAATATATCAGATTGGATGAAACTGCAACTTATCACTTAACTCAGGTTGCAAGAATACCGTATATATACAGATTCGATGTTCTGGTCTGGGCGAGGTTCGAGGTGTCAAATATATCAGATTGGATGAAACTTCAACCTATCATCACTTAACTCAGGTTGCAATATTACCATATACAAACCCAATCTGGTCCGTGCGAGGTTCCAGGTGTCAATATATCAGATTGGATGAAACTGGACCTTATCATCACTTAACTCAGGTTGAAAGATTACCATATACAGACCCGATGTTATGGTACGATAGACGTTCAAGGTGTCAAATATATCATATTGGATGAAACTACAACCTATCACTTAACTCAGGTTGCAAGATTACCATATACATACCCGATGTTCTGGTCTGAGCGAGGTTCGAGGTGTCAAATATATCAGATTGGATAAAACTGCAACCTTTCACTTAACTCAGGTTGCAAGAATACCATATACAAACCCGATGTTCTCGTCCGGGCGAGGTTCGAGGTGTCAAATATATCAGATTGGATGAAACTGCAACCTATCACTTAACTCAGGTTGTAAGATTACCATATACAGACCCAATATTCTGGTCCGAGCGAGGTTCGAGGTGTCAAATATATCAGATTGGATAAAACTGCAACCTATCACTTAACTCAGGTTTCAAGATTACCATATACAGACAAAATTTTCCGGCTATGGAAAATTTTCCAGCTATGGAAAATATTCCGACGACCGTGATTCAATTTTTCGGCGACGGTGAAAGCAAATTTCCGGCGACGGTTAAAGCAAACTTTCCGGATACGCAGGAAATGATCAAAGCGAAAGCATATTTCCCGGTGACGGCGAAATTGACCAAATTACCCTCGCCGGTAGCAAATTTCAGGCGAGTGTGAAAATGACCAAATTACCTTTGATAGGCGTTTTTTACCCTTCATAGCAGGGGTACCGTTACAAATTGCCCATTCAAGTTTTCAACCACAAAACCATCTGAATTTAGACCTAATATTGGCGGTTATTATTGTCAGGTGATATTACCGATTAAATCTTTCTCTTGGGAATAGGCGTGACCCTACAAGAATTTAGAGTTTATTTCTGTTACCAACTGTTGTGTGTTTTAGGTTAGACTAGTTTATAAGGGGGAAACCAAAGGGTCAGAGAGAAAATAATTTCAGAGAGTAAATCTGTAGAGGGAGATAACTGTTCTCTGAATTTTTTTCCAAACCAAATCAATCAAAATGGCTGGTGATGATGATCGACGCAGACGAAAGGGTAAAGCCCCCATGACTGAAGAGCAATTGAAAGAGTGGGAAGAGAGGCAAAGACCAGAAAGGTTATCCGCCACTATGCAGATGATTGGGAAGATGACCAGGGATGATCTCCAGAAAGTAAAAAAGAGACTAAGTGATTTGTTGAGTGATATTGAACTCGCTCTTCTCTGACAAGATATGCATGCTGCGGTAAATGAAGAACAAGAGAAACCGGTAGAGATTCTTTCAAAGAAGCGTCTCCGTGATCCCTTCAAAGATGAAGCAGAGAATAAAAAGTACTA
Organism: Papaver somniferum; assembly: GCF_003573695.1. Taxonomy (NCBI): domain Eukaryota; kingdom Viridiplantae; phylum Streptophyta; class Magnoliopsida; order Ranunculales; family Papaveraceae; genus Papaver; species Papaver somniferum. Next base: position 18,910,928 of record NW_020622492.1, read on the forward strand.
TGCAGTGCGGGAGAAAATGATTTGGTTTCCGGAAATGGCAGAGATCAAGGCGGCAGAGGAAAAACAATATGGGCGGCGCAATAGTGATGCAAGTTCTACCGAAGATGAAGAGCCAGTTGTTGTTGTTCATAGTGTCAGTAATATCTCCAATACATACTGTTACTCATCTGACCTAGATGAGTCACTTGCGGTTTTCCGCGAAGATGAGAATCTTGGGATTAATGATGAAATTTTGGTCCGAAATACCGATTCCTAAGCGGAGTCAGATGAAGATGAAGATGATGACCCGGAATATGTACAATAGGATCAGTCTGATGAGGAGGAAGAGTCTAAAAATGCAGGAGATGATACAGGGGAAAGTTGTGTTTTTGTTTTTTTGCTTTTTTCATTTTGTTTTTGGTACTTGTATTTTTTGTGTGTAACTGGATATTATGAACATGATAGTGTTGCTGTCAAATGTTGCTCAACACTGACTAAACAGAAAGGTTGTAACTTTATGAAATGGAATATGATGAAGTTAGTTTATTTATATTGTCCGAAGATTGTGTGTCGATAATGTTGGAGATACAGGTTGTAATCTAGAAAGTAAATCTACAATGCAAAGAACTGGAACATGTACAAGACTAAACTGTAATGAAAACAAATGTATATTGAAAACAATTCACTTTAGTGTTTCTTAATAGTTTCCCTGCATCTTTGAAATTGCAGCATGTTTGAAATTCATATACACACTTAGTCTTAATTTACAATATGGCGAAGGGTCAAATTACGAACATCTATATATGTTTGATCTTTATATCTTCTGTCAATACGTGACTAACAAAAATTGTCTTGTGTTGGTTGCATCATATTCGACTTGCACATAATTGACATAAACCCTACTTACCATATACAACCCACACACCTAATTCTACAATCTGACAATAAACACAAATCACAAAGATTCCTGAGATGCTGATTATCAAAACAGAATACAAGATTTATTAACCAATGCTGACATTATACAACCAAATATTATGTCTGAGTCTAAGATCATCTGTCAACTGACATATAAAACCACTTGGTGGAGGCATAAAACATGCAACTGAGATGTTCATAGTCACCAAAAGATTCCCAAAACAGGATACAATTCACAACAACATAAAAATAAACCTAAAATCTGAAACATATATATATTCATACTTCATAATCACCATCAGAAATAACACCATTCAAAATCAAGAGTGTGTAACCTCCAATTTGTAAGATCATTAAACCCCCAAATGAATGAATGAGAAATACCTTAGATGAAGATGACCAAGATTTGCATTTTCAAAATTATGAATCACTATCAATACTTCTATAAGATATCGATTAAATTAAATCCAGGCTTGAATCGATGTTTCATAGAAGAATCGATTGATTCATTGTTGTTGACGAAGTTTTCTGCAGCTGAATCTACAAGAAACCCCCAAATGAATGAATCAAAAATACCTTGGATTATGAATCAATGTCAATACTTCTATGAAAGATTGATTAAAATTAAATCTAGGGTTACATCGAAGTTTCACAGAAGAATTTATTGATTCATTCATTGTTGTTGCTGAAGTTTTCTGCAGCTCAAATCAATGGAATTAGATGAACTGATAACCAGGGTATTGAGATATCAGATATGGCATGATGCCTGAGCCAAACCATGATGCAGTTCAAGATATGTCCCATCTATACACAAGTGTGCTGATTTTATTTTGCTTGACTTAATTTGTTTGACCTAATTTGTTTGACATTAGTTGTTGATCGGGAATCAGTGACCAGGGTATTGAAATATGGCATGATGCCTGAGCCAAACCATGTTGCAGTTCAAGATATGGCCCATCAATACACAACTTCATTTAATATTTAGGAAGATAATAAATATATAAATTTAATACAAGTCCATCATATGTCAAAAACGGTAGTGTGGCACAGTGGTTCGTTTTAGTTTTAGTATGTTTGAGGTCGGAGGTTCGAAACTCTCTAGACCTTTTTATTTTTCTTTAAAATTTAGGCATTATGTGGCACAGTGCTGATTTTATTTTTCTTGACCTATTTTTTATTTTTTTTTGGTCAGGACTCAGGGACCAGGGTATTGAGATATGGCATGATGCTTGAACAAAACCATGTTGCAGTTCAAGATATGGCCCATCTGTTAACTAATTAATAAATCAAATAATTATGCCAAATATACACAAGTGTGTTTATTTGGCTTATTGTCCTATTATGTTTGACCATTTTTTGTACACCTAACAAATCTCATCAATGTTAAGCCATTTCAGGTGTGAACACTGCCCTTATAGATGCAGTACACCAGCGCCACATCATGTCTCTCAACAGGTGCTGGCTCTTCAGTATCTACCGAAAAATAAAATATGATAATTAGTGTTTGGTTGAACTGTCTATCAACCCCTTAATGGCAATTTTATTAGATATTGAGAATCAGAAGAGTCTGTAATTAGGCTAATGTGGGTGTACCAAATTAGTGGGGGGCGTACCAGCACCAAGGCAAAACCAGTTTTCTCTTATATGATTTTGGAACCCACCCCCCACTAATTTGGTACACTCCCATTAGCAATGTTGGTGTGCAGGAGTTATTATGATGGGTTTAGGACTTGTTGCGCATGCCTTTGAATAGACGTGAAATGTTAAGGGACTAGACGTTCTACCGAATGCCTTAAATGACTATTAATGTCATCCTCTACAAAAGGAAATTAAACAGAGAATTTCCAAAATATACAAAAATCATCCTAAATTAGGCAAGGAAATTAAGAAAAGAAAACATAGATTAGAGATAATGGGTGATCTAGGAGGAAACAATGCTAACAGAGATACTCATCCTTTTGCACCTTTTAAGTTCGCCAATAAAGTTGCCAAGACTCTGTGTACTAGAGAGTTGGAGAATTGGAGGGATTTTCTGCAACAAGAGATTGACAAGAGAAATCGTCTGATTGAGTACGAAAGATTTCGTCAGGAAAATGCTCCACTTTATGAAAAATGGAGGAGGAAGAGAATTGCAAGAGATGTGAGGAAAGCAAGAGAAAGAGAGGATAGAGATGATGGGAGAAGATTTGTTTGGAGAAAGTCCCGCAGTGCAACCGAAAGTGATTATGAAGAGAAAGAGGATGATTTTGAGAGAAGTGATGATCATGAGAGAAATTCTGAGACAAAGAAACAAAGGAGGAAGAGAGAAAAGAAGATTGAGGATGCATGGTATGAAAGATTATTAGCAGAAAAACCAATCCTTATGCTTTTTGCAAGAACCATGAATGAGAGATTGAATGTTGATTCTGATGGAGAAACAATTGATGGCCTTGATGAGAATGGTGAACCAGTTGAGGTTGGAGATTTGGAGGAAGAGAATGAAGATGATGAGGAAGTGAAAGTGCAGGTGATGGAGGTTATGAAAGTGCAACTGAAACTGGCAGTTATTATAGCAATGATTACAACGATGATGAGATGGGCATCAACGACGACGACGATAGCAGTGAACAGATTAATGAGAACAGCGGTGATGATTCTAAATAATCATCCCTGGAACATCAACAAGATTTTTATGGGAACACCTAAGTGCTTCTTCTTGAAAATTTAAAGAAATCTTGTAGGTGTTTGCTGATCATTTTGCTCATATTACTGATTTTCCTCATATTGCTGAAGCTGCTGACAGAATAGGTATTGGTTTTCTTGTAGTTATGTTGTTATTCGGATGTTTTTGTTTCTTTTGGAATAGATGGGATTTTTTTGATACTGTTATGCAGATGGTAACTACTAACAGTTTTAAGGTGTTTGCAGGGGGTAACAGTTTTAGTTTGTTTGTAATTAAGGTGTGTGTTTGCAGGGGGGTAACAGTCTAGTTTTTCCTGGTATGAATAGTTAATCTCTCAGATGTTTAAGGGAATTACAGACTAGGTTTTTGGGTCATGTTTTGATGTGGATCTTGTGAATGGGTTTGATTGTAATGGAACTACTTAGGAATTAGGGTCCGATCAGTAATAGTGATGGTATTTGTAAATCTGGTTAATGAAATTGCAATTTCGGTTTCCTTTTGTGTTGATTTGAATATAATGGGTTACATTTGGTATGCCGGAGATGTGTTTGTGATTTTTAATGAAAGGAACAATGGTATGTTAAACTGTGGTATGTTGAAATGTATTATATGATCTATGAATTTACTAAAGAATTATCTGAATTCTATCAAGAACTAGAATCCTAGTACAAGGTAAGGGAACATATTACGAATCCTAATTCTCTCCGCTTTTCATTTAAAGTGTAGAAACTGCTTCTCAAAACATACTACAATCTTGATTCACTAATGGTAACAATATCCTACAGCCAAACACTATAACTGAGTCTAAGTTTATCAACAAAAGGTATAACAAGCTGTAGATCATCTGTCAAAGCTGTAATAACTTAACTCAAGATTGAGTCCTGTGAAACCTACATGATTCCACTTACCCATAAAACTACTTGGTGCTGATGGAGGTATATACACATCTAATTCTAATCTAAAATGTATTCTGACCACTGACCCAAGAAACTACTTTGGCAATGAATTCATAAAGAACTAGAATCTGACAAGGAAAAGGGAACAAATTATGAACAATAGCTTCTCTTTGGTTTTCATCTAAATTGTTGAAACTGGTTGGGATTCTCATTAGAGATACTGCTTCAATACACAATTGATTGATTCACCCATTTACAAACAAATAGAGATATCCTATAAACAAATTGTGACATCCTACAAACAAGTAAAATACTATGTCTGACTCAGTCTAATTATCAACTAAACCTACAAAGTACACTAAGATATTCTTAAAACATAACAATGTACTGCAACATCCACAATTGCATATACAAATCTTCTTAATCACACTCAAAAAACACAAAAACTATAAACCTAAAATCTACAATCACATATAAATCTAAAATATATACATGTTCATAAACACCATCAGAAATTGCATCATTCAAATTCACAACCAATAGTTTCTAACCTCCAATTTTTAAAATTATTAAACCCCCAATGTTGAAAACAATGATTCAGAGAAAAACTAATAAATGAAATACCTTAGATGATGATAACCCAGAAGTGCATTTCCAAGATTGTGAATCAGTGTCAAAACTTCTATGAGAGATCGATTCAACTTAAATAGGGTTACATTCACAGAAAAATTGACTGATTCGTGTTGTTAATGAAATTCTCTGCAGCTGCATCTCGATGTTTCTGAAGCTCAAATCGATGGAGTAAAATGGACGGAGAGGAAAAGGGAAATGGGAGGAGAAATGTCTCAGGCTCTCAGTTGTTCTCGTCATATTTATTCTCTTTTAATTTTCGCACAATTAAAAAAAACGAAAAACTAATTTCGTTGATTTTAGTTTTGTTTTAGGATTTTCGATAATTAAAATGAAGAGTTATAATGGGAAAAAAATGTTGGAGAAAAAAGCCAGAATCGTTGGGAGGCTGGGTATCCCTTGAGTGTGAGATAAAATTGGGAGCTCATAGTAGTAATAGAGGCGCTAATAGTAGTAATGGAGGGTAAAAATGTAACTTGGCATTTTAAGTTGAGGATAGGAAGGTAATTACCCACAACCCTCCTGAAACTCTGTAACATGTACCAATTATTGCAAAGATTATCCGACGTTACAAAGTTTCCAACGTCGATACGACGTTACTTAAAAAATATCCGTTAGAAATTCGGCTGTTACAAAATCCCTGATTTCGTGTAGTGTAAGATGAAAGAAGAGAATTGGAGTATAGGTTGAAGAATACTTGAAGATTTACAATTAGGGTTTTGAAAATTGAAGCTGAGAATGAGTTTGGAAGTTGTTAATGAGAACTTAGGTTTTCTTGTTGGTGTTCGTGAGATCGAGTAGAAGAGAGAATTCTGAGAAGAAGGGTGGCTGCAGCTGAAATTAAGATGATTGCAGGTAAAGTTAAACTTGTAATTATTGATTTTATTAATGAAAGTGACAACTATGAATTGGTAGAATTACAAATGATAAATGAGTTTGTTATGGTCTTGAATGATTCCCAAGATAAGTTTGAACTTGATTAGATTGTAATATTATGAACGGTGAAAGGTGAGGGTTATCTCATTTGAGATGATGTTAGTGTTGAAAAGACGAAGGTACCCAAGTACACCACAATATTTAATTTATCCACCTATAAGTCCTCTTACCGAAAGTGATTTTCTATGGACAAAGTCCATACAATACTACAAATCGGTATTCACACTTTGTGTGATCGTCTATGGAACGAGATCGAGACAATAAAAAAATCAAAGTGTGATTACTTGATAATAGTTCGGACTTAACCAAACTCTATAGGAGCACTATCAAGTAATACGGGTTTAACGTTTGTGTAATTTACTTTAAATTATAATAACAACAATTATAATTGCGGAAAGGAAAAGTAAATGACACATCAAGATTTTGTTAACGAGGAAAACGCAAACACAGAAGAACCCCTGGACCTAGTCCATAATTGGAAACTCTCAGAATTAAGCCGATATACAAAATCTAAACCAACTTCGTATAGTTGAGACCAAGCAACTAAACCTAGTTCACCTAGTTTTTTCAGTATCCTTGCGCTTCCGACATTCAATAAGTGCACGCATTGGAACAATTCCTTTGGATCATATTCCAAACAGTAAAGGAACAACAAATCTGTTTGGTAACAACTCTCTTGATTCTTTCAGATGAAGATATCTCAAGTCATATGCAAAGGCTTTTCCGTTTAACTAATAAACTCCTTTGCCTGGTCAGATCAATCTATCCAACAACTACCGAAGTAGCAGAGTTTAAATTTGCAATCAATCAATATAGATTCCAAAAAGAAACTATAAGGTGATGCCGATCTTACACAACTAATCAATCCAATAAATTTGATTCAAGTTGGATCCCAGCCGATCAAGGTTTGTGCACACCTAAAGATATAGAAACAAAATAAGAAATATTCTTTGAAATCTTCTTTAATCTTCAATAAACACCTGCACAACACCACTGGAATCTCTTGTGATCAATCACACACAAAACAGAGTCTGTTAACAATGGATTATCACAAGATGTCTTTAGATCTAAAAACAGTTTTAAAGATCTCATCGACACTTCGATCTAGTTTGAGTGAAACTTATATCAGAAGAGAAGATTCTCAAGAATAAACAAACTAGGTGCAATCAAAATTCAACAACCGTTAGTCAATCAAATCAATCGAAAACTAAAATAAACGGAAATTATCTAGTTTCCCACAACGGTACTCGTAGAGCTTCTTGATTCCACAGAAGTATTTAAACGAGCGGTCGTAAGAGATTTCGCCTAATTAGGGTACTTTCCCTCCGGATAGACGGCTCCATCAGAAACAACAAAAAGATGAAGTTTTCCCGGCTCTTAGGATAGTTTGATAGAAATGCAAACTTGGGTATTTATAGACCAAGGATGTTTGGACACCGGGGAATTTCCAAAACCGAATGTTCTCAAGATATGCAATAAATGCTCAAAATCAGTTTTCATAATTCCTGGAAATGCTTTGTACAATATTTCCGAAATCTCTCAATAGAAAATCTCCAATTAGTAAATGCACATTACCATTTTTTTCTAAAGATATGCATTTAATTGCTGGTAATTAGAGCATATAATACTAACAACCTTAATTAAATGATTCTTAATTTATTTCGGACCAGGATCTCCTTGAGTAATTAAGGAATATATTTGAACAATAAAAGATAAAATTTACTGTTCATGTTCAAAGTATGTTGATATCTTTACTTTGTAAATCCTCTTTCAAATTTACAATCTTGGAATCGATTATACCATACTTCCAAACAAGTTTAGAATTAGTTCATCTGTATTCCAAGACAACTATGTGATTGATAAAATATTAATTCACTAATCACGGGTTCACGGTTTTACCAAACACAAGGATCGGTTCTACCCCAATACGGTTTGCTTGTGATCAAACACACAAGTTACGAGGACCGGTTACATCAGTTACCGGGATTGGTTACGCCAATTACCAGGACTGGTTACCATATACTCATGGTATTACTTGTGATCGGTTACACAAGTCAGTAGGATCGGTTACACCAATTACCAGGATCGGTTACACCAATTACTAAGACCAGTTACACCAATTACAAGGATCGATTACACAACTCTTTTGTGATTGGTCACATCAATTACTAGGATCGATCACACCAATTACAAATACCGATCATACCATCTCAGGTGATTACTTAGGATCGGTTACACTAATAAAAGTCATACCTAATCATAAGTCAGGCACTGTGATTAGTTATACCAAGATATACATAACAAGTCATGATCGGTTATACTATTTTTTTTACTCGGTCAAAAAATATTAAAAAAGCGAAAAATTGTACAGAGACTAGGTCTTCCTAATGAATAGCCGTGAGGCCACTCACTGGAAAACCTATTTGAAACGATAATAAACCATTCCAGGCCATTCCACAGATGGAATAAAACCTGGCCTACCCTCATAAAACTCAAAAATATCCTCAGTCAGCAAACATGCTTGCTTGGCCGAGGCATCAGTTGAGAAATTAACCTCCCTATAGATATGAATATAACGAACGTTGATGTAGTAAGACTTCACAATTTTCCACTTCTGCACCAGATGCCAAGGCAACTCACCCTTTTGAAAAGCTTGAATGTAACTCTTCGAATCAGAACGAATGCAAATACTCCGCAAATTACATCTCTTAGCCACAATCGCACCATAAATAATCGCACATACTTCCGCATAGAAATTGGTTTTCCAACCAAGGCCAACATAAAGAACACCAAGAACATCCGAACTTGCATCGCGGAAAACAACACCTGAACCAGCTTGGCATGGGTTTCCGAAGGATGCACCATCACAAAAGATCATGATTTCATCTTGATTAGGAGGAGTCCAACCAATCTCAATTGGGGTAGACGTTTTGCATGATCTATGCCGCACCTTGAAAATAGTTCAGTATGCGTAACTCCTCTAAAGTATTATACATGTGGCCCTTCATTATAATTGAATTATCACGAATTACCTGATAAACTCTCCCTTTAAAGCCAAGCCATTGAACTGCCATATTATCAAAATTAGACTTATTGCGTAACTTTCATAACTCCGTGACAATTGCAAGATTTGCAACTAACCACAGATCCTTTATCATTCTGCTTCCACCTTTAGCAGCCTTATACGAGTCCACCAGGGCTTCACTTGGTTCCAGCTTGAAAATTCCAGCCACCCAAGCCCAAATCCTCCTAGCAACTATGCAATGCCAAGTGATGTGGCTAAGAGTTTCGCAACTTTTCCTGCGTAAGCGGCACATAGTAGGCATGCTCCTACCTGAATTCTTAATAATATTTTCTTCACTAGCACAATATTGCTTGGCTCAAATATTCCAGTATTTCACACTCAAGGTAGGGTGCACAACCTGTCTAGTAAACATATTTGCACAAGGCACAACTTCTGCTGGCGTCTTAAGAGCGGCCTTAGCCGACTTAACTGAAAAAACGCCTTTGCTATCTAAATCCCAAATTTTATAATCCTCACCACCAGCAATAACAGGCAAATTTTCAACATCGATATTACAACGAATCATCAATGAATAACAATACCAATAAGTCTAACGATTTCCCTTTCGATTCATAAAACAAGTTCATGAATGTACTTCCTTTAAAAAAATGTAAACATTTTTTCCTAGGATGAAATCTTCACCTTTACCCATACACATAATCACAATAGCATTCATACGATTATGCCGATGTCATATATACGAAGTTCAAAAGATAAGCGTTATACTGCGTATTCTAATTCCTTAAAACTATGATCATGTGATCATGTCTCACTACTAGAGTATAATCATTCACAGATTCGCGGTTATGTTTTCAATATAGTATGACTTGAAAGATACATTAGGAATGAAATAGTTCAAGTCAAATATTACTAACCTTAATAGGAAGGATGATGTCGCCGTTGTAGCTTGTTACTTCTTCACATTCTTCAGATCTTCGAGTAATACTTGTATGTCTCATAATCCTAGACTTTCTAGTCTAACCTATACGAAGTTGTCTCTAGTTACATAATCAAGCGACTCTTAGATGAGTTTTGATTCACTAAAATATGATAACCAAACTTGGCATACCAATGCTTGGTGGGTTCAACCGAGCTATGCTCTAACAAGTGTTTGGTATTTAAATAACATGGATTGCTTCTGTTCTTGAGGAATTTGGAGTTGGGTATTGTGTTATTATTATGATTCCTGAGTTTGTATCTCAGATGATGAAGAGGTGTGTTGGTTAGATGTTAGAGCTGAACTGTTGGTGGCTGGTGATTAATGTGTTAAGATAAGACTGAAATACGAAGGTATACAAAGTCAGTAATGTTGCAAGGATTGGTAGTGTTTGAAATTGAGTTGTGATATTCTGAATTGTGGTGGTTAAATTAGATTGATATGGTGCTATGTAGTTGTGAAAAAGTTGTTGTTGAAATTACAAGACTGGAAGGTGTATTGAACTGAAGGAAGTAATGGATGTGCAGTTGTTGATGGGGAAAAACGATTTGCTAGTTTTTCAGGGCATGGAGAGACGACCGTGCGGATGGAGGCTCTTCAACCGAGAAAAATGCCTAACCTCAAACAGATACACTATACGGGAGTGCTTTGAGTTCGAGAGATCAATCTGTAGGAATCTGTCTTAAACCAAGAAATGGCGGTTCCAGAGTCAATTCGTCCACAAAGAGGGAAGAGGGTTGATCCGTAGGAGGGAAGCTGAGAAGTGTGTGAGATCAATGGTGATCAAGGATTATGAATGTGTTGTAGATTTCTTTAATGGACTTCTGGGTTCGAATAAGTTAGAATTCTGCTCAATTGAGAGTGATTGTTCAGATGTGAATTGTCGTGCTAATTCCCGTATCTCTGTTGTTCTTACGATCATTAATTCAGAGAACTTATTTATATTTCTAGAAAGTGGACACATTGATCTCCAGTAAGTGTGACGGTTTCTCGAGTGGAAGAGTGGGGAAGTAGAAATCGTTGTTTAACCAGTTACATGTCGTGCGGAGACTTGGTTGATTGCCCACCTACTATTTTTCTAACTCCCTCAACTGCTCGCACGACTTACTCACATTTATCATCGTGGATGAACACACATACTGTAGGCCTCCAGACTAAAACCCTAATTAATATCCACCCATGTGACGTGATTGATGTCTCACGAACGTGGAGTCTGCAAGGAATACGTGTATTTGATAAGTCAGTCGTTGACTTGATTAGACGATGAGTCTAAGTATTCTACGGTCAAGCATGATTGCTGAATGCCCTATGATTCATGGATCACATGTCTGCTGGGACGTATAGTTCTCGAATGGACGATGTTGATAATTGAATCAACATACTAAATACGGATAGTTGAATCAATATTCGAGCATCTGAGCAAATATTGCTCACTTGATGTATTATTGAGTATTGATAGTTGAATCAATATTCGAGCATCTGAGCAAATATTGCTCATTCGATGGATTACTGAGTATTGTTAGTTGAATCAATATTCGAGTATCTGAGCAAATAATGCTCATTCGATGAATTACTGAGTATTGATAGTTGAATCAATATTCGAGCGTCTGAGCAAATATTGCTCATTCGATGATTACTGAGTATTGATAGTTGAATCAATATTCGAGCGTCTGAGCAAATATTGCTCATTCGATGAATTACTGAATATTGATAGTTGAATCAATATTCGAGTATCTGAGCAAATATTGCTCATTCGATGAATTACTGAATATTGATAGTTGAATCAGTATTCTAGCATCTGAGCAAATATTGCTCATTCGATGAATTACTGATTACTGATAGTTGAATCAATATTCGAGCATCTGAGAAAATATTGCTCATTCGATGAATTATTTAATATTGATAGTTGAGTCAATATTCGAGCATCTGAGCAAATATTGCTCATTCGATGAATTACTGAATATTGATAGTTGAATCAATATTCGAGCATCTGAGCAAATATTGCTCATTCGATGAATTATTGAATATTGATAGTTGAATCAATATTCGAGCATCTGAGCAAATATTGCTCATTCGATGAATTACTGAATATTGATAGTTGAATCAATATTCGAGCATCTGAGCAAATATTGCTCATTTGATGAATTATTGAATATTGATAGTTGAATAAATATTCGAGCATCTGAAAGAATATTTCTCATTTGATGAATTATTGGTAGCATGACCAAATAAAATATTAATTAAAATATTGGTAGATGGGCTGAATATTATGTAATTAATCTAGATGTTGATTGCTGGATCAACATAAAATTATTAGTGTTTGAACTTGCTCAAAATTATGATTTGTAGAGTATTCAGTTTGAAACCTTAATTTTGATCGATTGCTCATAATTGATGACTTACTGAAAATAATTCAGTGAGTGAAGGAGGAACCGGCTTCATAGGATGATGGTCGACCATGTAGCGCCCAGGTGTCCGAGTGAGCATACACCAAAGTCTTTTGTTGACCAGTTGGTGAAAGGATGATCAAATATTGATTTAAGTATTTATTAGAATAGTGCTCGTATGAGCGTTAGGTAATAAAACCTAACTATGGAGAGATAAGGACCGACCAAGGGGTCATGAGACCAGCCCTTGATGGTCGTGGGATCAGCTGGTGGTCGATTAAGCAAATTCCAAGTTGGGACCCAATATGAACAATTGAGAGCTAATTAGGTCAAAATTAGGAAGATGTGTGGGACCGGCTCATTGCAAGCCAAAGGTACGACCTTGGTCGGTCAAGTGGCATGCCCGTGTCACCATAGTTTTCGTGTCTCTGTCCTGAGAGTTTTGCTATTTTCTGCTGCGCATTTGAGCAGTATTTTAGATTTTCGGAAGAGTTTGATCTTGACTGAAACTCTCAATTTTACTCGAATGAGCAAGTAAAACTTTACTCGTGCGACCATTATTTTGATAATATAAAAATAATAATATTTTAATATTTGACGTGAGAAGCCTAGTCGGTCATATGACCATTTGACTTTTTTGCTTTTTCATGGTTTGAGCAATATTTGAGAAAATATTGAAAAACTAGGGTTTTCGCTCAAACGATGGAGTTTCATGAGATGAAGGAAATAATAATATGAGAAAGTGAGGGATTGTAAGGTGTGGGACCGTCCACGGCTAAGGCATGGCTAGCCGGCTAGGTGGCCCGGTCCCATGGCACCTTTCCCTATTTTTTTACTATTTTTTCATCGTTTGAAGGAAAATACAGAGAAACTAAGAGGCTTACTCAATAGAGGGAGTTTGCTCAAATGAAGGAGTCTTCATGAGACGAGGGAGTTTCCTCTCTATTTTGCACAGGTTTCCTCGTTTGTCCATATTTTCAAACGCTCGTTTGTGCGTTCGGGTGCTCGTTCGTGCATTATTTGCTAAGTACACTCGCACCATTTTCTCGGGGATTACTCCGTGGTGGCCCTGATGCCGATAATGAATATTTATTACTAATCCATGAAATTCAGCTGAGAACCAGTCCTGAAACGGAGCAATAAAATTAATTGAGTATCTATTACTAATCCATAGAATTTAGCTGAGAATTCGTGGAATGGAGTAATGAGATAAAATTGTTATCTATTACTAATCCATGCAATCTAGCTGAGGATCTGCCATAGAACGAAGTAATGATATAGAATAGATTATTTTCTAGGAATTCATTTGATGAATGACACGCTAGAATTAATCCATTTGCAGAATCGAGATATAAGATAATTGAAGCATCATGCTCGTTGTGAGGGGTGTATAGTCAGGGAACAACGTGCAGCGTGACGTCATGAAGGCGTTAAAATCTCTAACAAACATTATGTCTAGGAACCGCCCAATTATCAAGAGATTCTATACACGGTCTCTCTACGTAGTCAGGGAACAACGAGCAGCGTGGCGTCCTAAAGGTGTTAAGATCTCTAACAAGCATTATGTCTAGGAGCCTCCCAATCATTTTGATTCTATGTAGAGGTGATGATGAAATGTGTGCAGCATCGAACGCTCAACAAACATACTCATCATAGCTCTGAGAGGAATGTTCGCTCAATCAGAGATCGTGAAATGGTTCATAGATCATAATATATGAACCGTCACATACATTACTGAAGCCGGGTGAAAACTTGCAGTATCATAATTTTATGATTTTGACCTTTGTCGAAAATCTACCATCAACATTAAGTCCCCTACTTAGTGAGGGACAGTCATGTTCCGCAGTAAGCACTGGATGGTGATTTTCCAGTAGAGGATATAAGTAAGTTGAATTTAGTCGTACAAAGGCATTTTCAGAATCCCCGATTTGCTCCAATGATGTTATGTACGAGCAAATGCCCAGGTAAGGACCCTGACAGTATGATAGAGTGTCATCCCGTAAGCACAGAGAGATGAAACACTGCTGATTAGGACGATCAAATGTCCAGTTTTAGTCGATCCCGAAAAAGGAAATCCTTGTTTTAGGAACGGAAGTTCGTTTGTTCGTTAGTTTAAAATAGACATGCGTCTAATGATAAAAATTTTGTCTATGAGCTTTCAAGAAAACCAAAAATTTATTTTTAAATATGTGAGATTTCAAAAAATGGAATAAACTCTCATTTCAAAGGTGTATGCTCGCGCGAGGGAGCAAAATATATATTTTAAAAAAAAAATTACGTGAGTATCACGTTAAAATATATATTTTTGTAAAATCAATGTTTTGATTTTGAACAACTGTTGAAAGTAGACAGTTATACATGGTTAAATAATGTCTGTATGTGAGTTTTCACAATTATAGAATAGACGTCTGTCCAATTTTTAAAAAATCAGTGGATGTTAACAAAGTAAAAATTTACGTGGCTTGTTCACGGTTTTATAAAAATCAATTTATGATTTTTGAACAACGGACTTGGTCGCCTTTACAGGTTTGAAAAACAGGCAAGTTCTTAAAACTTTTGTGCTAAGTTCACCACTGCTAGTGAAATTGTAAACATGTAAGAGTTGGAGTGTTACCATTTTTGTTTCGTGTTTGTTATTGCTATATCCATGACTCCATGTCTTTCGCCTCAGATAATGGTGACTTCCAGTTACAACCACTCTTCTGGCTCTTCCGGGGAACGCTCCAGAAATATCAAGTCAAAGATGAAGACTTCTACAAATGTTCATGCCAAGGTGAATCAACCTTTCAGAAATGCTGGAAAGCTGATACATGGTATGTCTCTTGATCATCTGAGAGTGTTTCGTGCTAAGGTACATGCTTTCTTGGTCTTAGCAGATGCAGAGGGAAAGCAGAGATGTGATGAAATATCACAGAAGAAAAGAGTTGAAGATGAAAAGTTGACATCTCATCAACAGAAGCACCGCCGACTTGCAAGTGAGACTATCGGCTAAATATGAAGTTCGACCTTGCGTTGATGGTGTAGCTTCTTATTCAGATGTGGATGAATGAAGAATTTCGTCATAATTCGTTATCAGAAAATTCAGAAATTAGTTCTTCATACGATGTCCGTTTTTGATGATCTACCCAACCTTTTTATGCCCAGGAAATTTCCTAGATTTTACAAAGAAGCTTTTTGAGTTTTGAGCACTTTTAGTGGTCGAAATCAACGAAACAATAAACTTCCAGGAAGTCTTCAGAAACTTCAGCTGTCATGTAGTTTGATGTTTCGGCCACATCGTTTTGCTCGTTCATCCAATTATTGTGAATTTTGTATATGTTGTACAGGACAGCCATGCAAAGATAATGGTATATGTCCCATCCCTAGATTCTTCACCAATTTCTCCCAGATCACTTCTTTGTGAAAGACAGTGTAAAATCATCTCAGATGAGCTTGTTGTAAAACGCCCCTGTTGTGTCTTTAGACCATTTTCTTGTGTCTTGAACGCTTGATGAAGGATTTCAATGCCATTGATTAATTTGAAATATGAACCCCGTGGTTTATACATGAGCCTGGTGCTTGCAGTACCATTTTTTGTTTCTGTCAATCGTTGAAACATCACTTCTGAAACCCTGGTTACGGGACCATAACTGAGGTTGCTCTCAAGAGGGGATGATGTAATGACCATGGTTATATGTCTCGATTGTAGCATTCATTTTATGATGTATGATTAGCATAGGCGCGCTTGGTTCCAGTCACGACTCTTGGACTGTGAAACTTGATGAAGGACTTAGTGGAAAGACCTGGTGGACATCGATCAACTGTGAAGGTAATGAATCCCATCTAAGAATTTCTGCTTGCATGTTGTATGCTCTGGAAGTTGTAGGAACCTTATACGACGTCAGAATTTGGTGCTTGACCCCAACTTTTGAAGCTAAGAGACTGAGGAATCATATGAAAAAAGAATCCTTCAGTTTGGAGATGTCTAGGGAAGTCAATGACGCATGCACATTCATAACTTTTAATCCCGTGCAATATTTCAGATTCCATAAACATGAGTGTGGAATTCATATCTTTCTGCTCGTATGTCCGATTGACGTGCCATTTTGGTATGTTGTAGAAGAGACATAGAAATATATTTGGTTGAGGAAGCATTTTCCAATTCTTCATCCATTGGTACGTTTTTGTAAACCCATGGCCTGGAGTGTGTTGTATCTCATTTGTAGAGGTGATGAAAACATCTTGTAGAAGACTTTGGGTTGTTCCCACCAGTCGTGCAAGCTTTGGGAAGACTTTCATGTGAACATATTATCATGTCTGCACATCTTGATATGAATCATTAGTTCTTGGAGAAGTCTGTTTCATGTGTAACACTTCGAAGAATGTTTAGTTGATGAAGCTCTGTCATGAGGATGTTGCTCCTGAGACCGTTGTTGATGCTGAGACCATGGACGGAGTTCCTCCAGATATCCTTGTTGATGCGGATTCTCGTACTATTTTAAAGGTTTGGTTTTAAGACTAAATAAATGAAAATACTAAAAATTGTAAAATAGAGTAACAAGATGAAGAGAGATAGGTCTAGGATATCGGATTCCACTACTTCTAACGGTTGTAACTTCAATAATTATTTTCTTTAATCTACTCTCAAAACTAAGGCCATTTTGAACCCAATCTCATCCCTTGAAAAATTTATCGTTAAAGAAATATCAATTCGACTCAAGTCGATAATCTAAAGCCTAATTTTCCTTCGCTTATAAAAGATCGGCCGCCGAAGACGATCTAAACCAGTTATTTTTAAGCATTTAAAGAAGAGAAAATTTTTGGACAATTAAAACTAATTGGAGAGTAATAATTAGAAGAAAATTAAATACCAAAAATTACATGCTAGAAGTAGTTTCCTCCAAAACCCTAGAAAGTAATTTAGCTGCTCATATGAAGAAAATTGGAAGAAATCTGATTAATCATTGTAATAAAAATAATAGAAATTGCTTACAACGATTTTCAGTTGCTAATGACCTCCAGTGACCAAAGCAGTAAAGTTACCAAAAGTTTATTGCAAGTGGAACTGTAAACGATAATTATTAGGTGTTGTTGAATATAAGAATGCTTTCTGCGACTGTTTCTGAGCGTATAATGTTCTTCGTTCTTCCTCTTCAATGGAAGCAGCAGAGAGGTTTGGTAACTCTCGATTCTCTGCTCCCTAGCCTCCCCTAACTCCCCGTCCTCTTTCTCTGTAGTCCGGGAAACTCTATTATACTCCACTGGGTCATCAAATCTCTGTAATGAATCAAAAATATTTTCTTTTACTCGGGAATTATATTCTTCCATATTTTCGTGATTCTTACCTTGTTTATCTCCTCCATGCATCTGTTTTAGCTCAACACACTCCTTACATGCTGAACGCAACTCCTAGACAGAGTATAACTCGTGCAAGCATGGTATATTCACGTAATCTCCTCGAACAAACTTAACAGAACCCCGTGAAACTCTCATGCTCCGTTTTCTCCAATCCACGTGACCATCCCAATTTCTTCGAAACCGAGACACATACCTTTCCTGTTTCAACCAAACAGGCCCAAACCAGCTAATTTCTGCACTTGAATCTCGCCCAAGCTCTTCACAGGTCCAAACGAAATTTCCCAGAGAAGAGTAAACCCGAAATATCATTTTCTTCAAATTCATGATTCCAGCCAATTTTATCCAAAAAAAAAATCCCGTTACCATCCCTGTTTAGACCGTTGGAGCAAACCCAATTGATTTAAGCCTTTTGATCTCAACATAACATCTTCAATTATTGAACCCTAATTTCTGCCATGAAGAACAAAATTTTCCCACCAAAACTGATAATTCCGTTTTCATAATATCCCGATTATCTAGCCAATTCCGGTCGAAACAAAGACCATTACCATCTCTTTTAAGTCAATTAGAGCAAACCCATTTAATTTCAAAGCTTTAGTCTCATTAAAACTTGTCCGAATCACGAACCTTAATCTGCTGCCATTAAGAACCAGTTTTCCCGCCAGAATTTGAAATTAAAAAGGTTGAAGATGACCTCCCCTTATCCAGTTCTGGTGTCCGTTTAGCAATTTGGGGTATAAATAGCAATTTCTGGTGTGCGAATAGTAGTTTGCGGGGTACAAAGAGTAATTTTGGGTTGTTAGTAAAAAACTCATTTGTGCCTTTATCAACTCTTCTGGGACATTTCTGGGGGTGCCCTTATCCAAAGTTGAGGTGCCTTTAGTACTTTTCTGAGGTCCAAAAACCACTTTTTGAGCCTATTTCTACAAAAGAACTTATTTCCTTGAAAAGACTTAAAAAAAGTTTATTAGCAATAAAATGAGTCTTAGCTAATGTAATTATGGGTGAAAATGCGCCGCACTTACGTGCTTATCAAATTCCTCCACACTTACATTTTGCTAGTCCCGAGCAAAACCAAAACGAAAATTTATCCGCTACGCAGCTGGATATAAAGATGTCTTCTAAATAGCTAGACGAACCACTAAACAGTGGTATAGAAATGTCTGCTAAACAGCTAGACGAATAATCAGAAAGACCCGCTCAACAGCTGATCATAATTTTTTATTTATTTATTTATTGTTAATTTTTTAGACCCTCTCAACAGCTGATCATATTATAATTTTTTTTTAACGTGCAAGAAAATGCCCTACAGTAGACCCGCTCAACAGCTGGTCATAATATGCAAGAACATAAAATAGACCCGCTCAACAGCTGGTTAAAGTATGCAAAAATTTAACTACTCCTCCACACTTAAATCTAATATTGTCCTCAATGTTTCTAATGAAAGCACAATACCAAAAATTAAGTAACATGAGGATTCAGTAAAGACATCGGAAAGATAGTACCTGGATGAAGCATCGCAATCCTTCCATGGGGAAAAGAAAGAACATAAAAATAAAATTCCACTAATGTACAAAAACCGTGTCCTCCAGAGGGACCTTAACATCACCATGTATGGGTTGCCACCCATAAAGCGTTAACTTTATTGTCTTCAGCCAGACTTCGGTAGAATTAATCACCATATAAAATCATATAGCAATAGTCGGAAAAACTGTGGGTCATCTGAATCAAATAATGCTAACACAAATAGAAGAAAACTTCAGCAGACCAAGAAAATAAACCAACCAAATATACCCTTATTTGAGACAACTATATCTAGTTGTAGTTCGGGTTCAGACTCTATGAAAGGGTCTAGATAAAATATTTGCATTGGCTGCGTTTCCTCAAAGACGGGGTACGGAGGATCAGGTTGTAGAGTCTAGAAAAACTCAAATAAAAACTTAAAAGCACATAATAATAACCTGAATAATTGGGGATCCTCTAAGTCAATCAGATTTGACTCACACAATTGACCACAATGACAGTGGTGGCCATTTTTAAGAAAATGTGTCGACGATTCTAATTTCCTAAAATAATTAGGTTTAGTTCTAAAAACTATATAATGACACATTTCAAATTGAGATACTCCCACATTTGGTAAATAAAATTTTGGTGGGACAACAAAGTCAATTATGGTATCATGGAACAGATTAACCACATCAACCAGAGGATGAGTTTCTATCAACTGAGCTTATTTTTGGACATAATTAGGTTCAAGAGAACGTGCATGCAGATAGTCTCTTAAGATGGTAGAGGCACATACGTTAAGTCCCAAATTAGGAACCTTTGTAAGAGTCAAATGTAAACCACGGGGAGAATGATATTCACCCCCAAACTTAGAGTTCTCGATTTCCTTGGACGAACTAGTCACACTTTCCTTAATTTCTAATTATCAGATTTAGGAAAATGGTCTTTTATTTCTTCTAGGTTGAAATTAGGTGGTTCTACATTTCTATAATCCTCAGAAGAGACTATTGTTTCCGAACCGCTAGACTCTAAAACACTACTCTCAGGATAAACTCTTTCCTCTAAACCATCATCGGCTTCATAATCACATTGATATACTACACCATCTAAAACTATGGTATCTCTAGTCAAATCCACTTCCTTTTGAATATGTGAATAATCATTAACATTATTAGGATTTAAACTGGAAACGACATTATTCTCAGGTAGCTCAGTTAGGGTAGCAATTTCCTCGTCATTATGAGTACACATTTCAAATTCTTCATCGATACTATCCATATCATCACAATAATACGAGGATGGTTGAACCTTGTCTAAACATGCAGTGTTTTCAGATCTAACCTCAACCTCTAAATTAGGTGAATAATTATATGTATTATCACGGGTAAGATTGAAAATACTATTTTGGAATTCACGTTCATTATGAGCAATATCCTTTGGTGCATTTTGGTCCTCATACTTATTAATAGTCCCACACAGTTTATCCATTCTTATTTCAGCTTTACATATAGTTTTATTGAACTTCTTAAGTGATTCCTCTAAAGCAAGATTTGAAAATTAAAACTGTTCGAATGCATCTTCTATGGAAAGAGTTTTATATTCATCAGGAACTGGTGGCAATTGTTTGATTAAATCCTCTAAAGATTGAGAACTCTTATTTTTTTTCCACTATAATACTGCTCATTTACCCGTTCGTATGACTGGTGGACGTGTTAATAGCAAATGGGATCACCGTGGTAGGAACCATAACCTTTAGAAGGTCGGTAGTGGTCCCAAGTACTATCCACACTGTGGTCATAGTATGGATAATGTCCAATTTGAAATCAGGTCGATATTCATTGTATTGGTCTTCATAATACCAGTTCGACATATTTTGTGCACATGCAAATGCAGGGTTTATTAGAGCATAGGTCGGTTGAGCCCACCAAGCGTTGGTATGTCAAGTTTAGTTGTCATATTTTAGTGAACCAAAACTCATTTAAAGAGTTACTTGATTATATACTAGAGTAAACTTCGTATAGGTTAGCTTGAAAGTATTAGGATATGTGACATTACAAGTATTGGTGAAGACTTGAAGAATGTGAAGAAGTACGGAGCTACAACGACGACATCATCCTTCCACTTGAGGTTAGTAATATTTGACTTGAACTGTTTCATTCCATAATGTATCTTTCAAGTCGTGCATCTTGAAAACATAAATGTGAAGCTATGAATGATTATACTCTAGCTAGACGTAGTATTAAGGAATACAATACGAAGTATAACGCTTATCTTTTGAACTTCGTATATAAGACATCGACATAATCGTTTGAATGCTATTGTGATTATGTATGGGTATGAGGTGAAGATTTCATCCTAGGAAATAATGTTTTACATTCGTTTAAAGGAAGTAAATTCATGAACTTTTTTTGTGAATCGAAAGGGAAATCGTTAGGCTTATTGGTATTGTTATTCATTGCATATCTTTTGAACTACCAATATCTGTGATTAATATAACCGCTCGTGACTTGGTTATGTTCTTGGTAAAACTATTCACAAGGCCTGACTTTTGCATTGGTATGACTTTTATTAGTGAAACCGATCTTAAGTAATCATCTGAGATGGTATGATCGATTTAGTGTTATTGGTATGACCAACTCTAGGAAAAGGGGAACGGATCCTAGTAAGAGGGGAAACCGATCACAAGAGGGGAATCGATCCTTGTAAGAGGTGCAACAAGTTTCTAGATATTGGAAACTGATCCTATGGACATGTGATACAAGTAAGATACCATATATATGTGGGAACCGATCCTAGTACCTAGTAAACCAAGTTTTGGTAACTAGTGTGACTAATTCTAGTACCCACATGGAGGTAGAACTGAAACTTGTTTTGGTAGAACCGTGAAACCCATGTTTGGTGATTTGATAGGATAATCAATCACATAGTTCTTGGAAGTCAGACGAACCAATTCTAAACTTGTTTGGAAGTGTGGAAAATCGATTCCAAGATTGTAAGTATGAAAAAGGACTTACAAAGTAAAGATGTCGACATACTTTGAACATGTGCAGTAACGCTTATCTTTTATTATTCAAAGATATTCCTTAATAGCTAAAGGAGAATCCCGGATCAAAAATAAATTGAGAATCTTTTAAGTAAGGTTTTTAATTTTATATTTGGAAAATAAAAATTAGTAATGTGCATTTACTAATTGGAGATTTTCTTAGAGATTTCGGTGAATATTTGGAAAAATCATTTCCAGGAATTATGGAAAACGAATTTGGAATTTATTGCATATCTTGAGAATATTTTCGGTTTTGAAAATTCCTTGGTGTCCAAACTTCCTTGGTCTATAAATATCACAGTTTTCATTTCGAGCAAACTAATACTCATAACCAGTAAAATTACCTAGTTGTATTGTTACTGGTGGAGCCGCCTATTCGGAGAGGAAAGTAACCTAATTAGGAGAAATCTCTTACGGACGATCGGTTTAAAGACTTCTTTGGGATTGAGAAGCTCTATTAGTACTGTTGGCGGTTTATCTTTTGTTTTTGATTGATTTGATTGGCTAACGGTTATTGAACTTTGATTGCACCTAGTTTGTTTATCCTTGAGAATCTTCTCTTCTGATATAAGATTCACTCAAACTAGATCGAAGTTTCGACGGGGATCTTTAGACTGTTTGTAGATCTAAAGATGTCTAGTGATAATCCATTGTTAACAGACTCCGTTCTGTGTGTTATTGATCACAAGAGATTCAAGTTGATTGTGTGCAGGTGTTTGTTGTAGATCTAAGAAGATTTGAAGACGAAAAATATTTACGATTCGGGTTCATAATCTTTGGTGTGCACAATACTTGTTTCGGGTAAAGAGGATCCAACTATAATCAGTTTATCTTTGTGATAGATTGGATTAATTAGTTGAGTAGATCGACATGAATACAATTCTTTGTGATTTAAAGTATTGATTGCAAAATCTTGACAATTACTTTGGTACCTGTTATTGGATAGATCTAAGGACCTGACAAAGGAGTTTGTTGGGATAAACCGAAGATCCCTTTTCCGAACTCATATCACTTGATTGAAAAGAGTTGTTACCGAACATATTTGTTGTTCCTTTACTGTTTGGAATACGAACCAAAGGAATTGTTCCAAGTACGTGACTTATTACAAGTTGGAGGCCTGGGAATACAGACGGAACTAGGTGAACTATAGGTTTAGTTGCTTGGTCTCAACTATACGAAGTTGACTTGATTTTGTATAGCGGCTTAATCCTGAGAGTATTCAATTCTGGACAAGTTCCCGGGGTTTTTCTGCATTTGCGGTTTCCTCGTAACAAAATCTTGGTGTGTCATTTACTTTTATTTTCCGTAATTATAATTGTTGTTATTATATTTTAAAGTAAATTACACAAACGTTAATTCCTATTTACTTGATAGCAATCCTATTGTGTTTGGTTAAGTCTGAACCTATCATCAAGTAAACATACCACACAAGTTATCTTGTTGTCGTATTGTCTTGATCTCGTATCCATAGACGATCACACGAAGTGTGAACCGATTAGTTGTATTGTATCGACTCGGTCTATAAACAATCACTTTCAGAGAACGGACTTATAGGTGGAAAAATTTTAGATTGAGGTATATTTGGGATCCTCGTCTTTTCAATTGGTATCAGAGAAGGCAAACACGAAAAGATCTAACAATCTGTGTTTTGTGCGATCCAACCTATAAGAAATTGAATCCATGTCTGATTCAGTTAACGTTATGCAAGAGTATAAATACTCTAAATTTGAAGATGTTACCACTTCGTTAACTCATGATCCAAGAGTTGCGAAAACATCTGCGTCATCCTCTGATGGAAAAAGAAGATATTGATAAAAAGTTGGTAAAACTCCTAAAGCCTATAAAATCTATGTCTACTAAAGTGCTGATATTAAAGACAGAGTCAAATCTTATTAAGAATGAGATCATAGATAAAGACATTCAACTGAATATTCTAGCCAAAGAGAATATGGATCTCACTGTCAAATTAGAAGCTCTTGGTAAATATCTTACTCAAGATAAAGAGACACATCTGATGACTCTGACTAATGATGTTGTTGTGATTTCTTCTGATGATGAGGAAACTAAAAGTCCTTGCTCGAATTTTACAGATTGTGATAAAACCGGTTTAGTCACATCTGAAACAGATCAAGATGATAGTAGTTTGCCTAACTACATAAAGTCAGAAGAGGATAAGAAACCATCTTCTATATCTACCGATGATCAGACGAAATCTTGTCCAAAGGAAACTTTGAACCGGTTCCGTGAACATGGTTTTAAGGAACACAACTTTCAATCACTTGACAGGAAACTTATACTTCTTCAAAATACGCTGGTAAAAATATTGAAGGAAGTTTCTTGTCTTAAAAAACTAAAAGACCATTCCTCAATAGAAAGACAAATTATGCCACTTCCTATAATATCAACTCAAAATAATCACAGGAAAGAGTTAATAATTGCTTCTGGAAAAAGGTTCCTCCTCGCCCATATCGAAACAATTCTTGCTTTGATGAAGAACGACTCCAGAAGAAAGGGAAAGAGAGAATCTCTGCCAAAGGAAACAATCAGGAATTTCCAATAATTGTTTCAGACAATCTTACTGATGTGCATTATAAGGAAATCCTTAGAATGAGAAAATTTTATGAAAATCTCATTGATAAAATTAAGAGAGATTTAACTGTCCCTGAAAATTCTCACATCAATATATCTTCTCCACATGATCATATCTCAAGAGTTAGAAAAGATCATTATTCTGAGAGAAGATATTTTGGGAAGAAATTCCCAAGGAGAAACATGAACTATGGTTCTGATATTCGCTGTAAGCTAGAAAAAGCTTACTCCGATACAACTTAGTTTTATCGAAATTGTGAACTCTCATCCTCTTCCGTGCTCTTAATTATGGATGACAAAAACACAATAAAATGAAGAGCACATTTTTGTGTGATTTTTTATCAGAAAAATCTGCGACATTTTATTGATGACCGTGAATCCATGTATGTCTAAAAAGTGCTCATGTTTATCATGATCTTCCAAAAATAGGTTTTATTTAGAATTTTCGAATTTTAATAAACCTTCCAGCATGAGAAGTTCAGACAAAGAAAATAGAATATATTCTTGTAGTATTTTCGGAATTTCCTTATATTTTCGATCCAAAAAGTTGTCTCTTCTTAAAGAGAAACTGTCTCTTGCTTGTATTGTGAAACACTGATTAATCCCTATTTAAATAACCGAGCATGCCTCCAATAACTCGCAGTGTCATAAAGGCTAATAAGGAGGAAGCTCAAAAGGTTAAAGATTGTCAAGGAATCAATACAGAAAGAAAGAATAAAATCATATCAAAAATCAAGTCTGATTATGATTCCTATAGTTCTGTTGGATCACAAGATGAGTCATGTCTGTTAGCTTACAATTCACAAGATCCAACCAAAACCAAGTGGATTCGTTCTGATAGTATGATTGACTATATCCAAGGTGTTGAAAAACTAAGAACCAACCTGGTAATGACGGTTCGAAATCAAGATTGGCTCAAAGATAAAATTGAGGAGACAAAAGATGATCTTGCTGATATGAAGGTTCAAGTTGAAAATCTTGAGAAACAAGAAGTGGTTGCAGACAAGTCTCTTGAGACATGCTTTAAAAGTTTGAGCACTGAAGAAACCTCAGTGAACAACAAGAGCACCACTAGAGATTAAGTTATTTGCTGTAATACTTAATCAAAGAAAATAGACATCAATTTTTCTTTCAATAATTGTGTAAGGTTTATTATGAATAGAACTATCTTTTTATGAATAAAATGATTGATTTATAATTTTTCTTGTGATTGTTTTTTAATACATAGCCTGTGCTTGAATGCTTTATCTTATTGCTATGTATGTTTATGGGATGTTCGATTCCGGTTTTCATAACCTTGATATTCGATCTCATATGTTGTGAACCCTTATGGTTTGGGTGACTTTTTGGTTTAGCAGGATTAAGTTCTAGCCCATGTTGGTAGGATTTATCAAAGGATCATGAGGGGTTTTGATTGAAACAATATGTGAAAAAGTCACAATATGTTGAATCGTTTGGTTTAGCATAAAAGCATATGTGTTTGGGGGTTTTGAACTTTTGCTTGCAATATGTGAAAACCTTTCTCTGGTAAAGGTTGGTTGTTGTTGTTGTTTTGTCTTGCATAAGGATGACAACATAATGATATTTCAGTATCAATTCTCCCTGGAAAGAAGATGCAAACATTATTGGAGAAAATGATGTGAAATTTGAGGTAACGACTTTGTTAATTAATCGTTTTCATGTTTAAGAAAAACCTGATTTTATTGCATATATTTATTGCTTTTGCTTAACAAAATTTCGGTACAATTGATGTTTTATTCCGTTATTTGTGTATGGATGCATGTGTGATTCAATTGTTTTCGGTTAATGAAAACTGTTATTATTTTGCTTTATTGTTTGGTATCAATTGTTTAGGCTTACAAAATTTCGGTGCAATTGCGGTGCTTTAATGTTTATGTTGTTTCAATTGTTTCCGTTTGAGGTAAATAATTATGCAAGTTGATTTATTTGGTTTATATGAATTGTTTATGGCTTAACAAAAGAGATTTCGGGATGAATGTTTAATCCAATTTGATTCCGGATAAGAGAAACTAAGTTAATTCTGATCTTAGTTAGACTTATCAAAGTGGAGGTTTCGGTTATTCAAGTCTAATTGAATGCCTTAACAAGAAATGCTAGTTAACTAACATGGTACTTGTCTTATTTAAAATTGAAAGCTCTAAGTTATATGGATAATTAGAGCCTGATGAAAAAAATAGAGTTATCTTTATTTTGGTCTTATCGAACAAGCGATTGTATTATACAATCGGTTTTGCAAAGGAACTAAGGTGCTTAGTCGATTTTTGTTTTGCTAAACTATTAGGTAAAATTGCTTCGGGAAATTGTTTCCTTGTTAACATATAAAAACAAAATTACTTTATAGTTTCGGTTTTGATATTGGTTGTAAAAAAATGGTGTGTGGAACCCTCGTGCTTGACTCTTATAGGTTTTGCAAGTCTTGTAAGATTTGTAAGATCCTTTCGGTTTTCTTTTTATTTTCTCGTACCTTTGTCTTTTTATGACAAAAAGGGGGAGAAATATATGGAGTAAACAAGTGATATTGTATTGATTGATATCACTAAGGGAAAGGACAATAGTGTTTAAACGTTATATCTAACGAAAAGAGTAAAGCATACACTAAATGGGAGTATCATATCATATGATAGTGGAAATAACCAAGATGTGCGGATTGAAAATCTACCTATCTTACCTTTAGGGGGAGTATTAGCTTTGTTATTACAATGTCAACAACGGCATTTAAAGGATTGAATGTATACAAATTATTATGTTGTTGAATTTGGGAATCAAGCGTATGTGTAATGAATTCTTGTAATTTTTTTATCCATATGATGTAAAAGTTTTATCACTAAAATTGACAAAGGGGAAGATTGTTAGAGCATAGATCGGTTGAACCCACCAAGCATTAGAATGTCAAGTTTGGTTGTCATATTTTAATGAACCAAAACTCATTTAAAGAGTCGCTTGATTATGTACTAGAGTCAACTTCGTATAGGTTAGCTTGAAAGTATTAGGTTATGAGACATTACAAGTATTACGTGAAGACTTGAATAATGTGAAGAAGTACGGAGCTACAACGACGAAATCATCCTTCTACTTGAGGTTAGTAATATTTGACTTGAACTGTTTCATTCCCTAACGTATCTTTCAAGTCGTGCATATTGAAAACATAACTGCGAAGCTATGAATAATTATACTCTAGTTAGACGTAGTATTAAGGAATACAATACAAAGTATAACGCTTATCTTTGGAACTTCGTATATAAGACATCGACATAACCGTTTGAATACTATTGTGATTATGTATGGGTATGAGGTGAATATTTCATCCTAGGAAACAATTTTTTACATTCGTTTAAAGGAAGTAAATTCATGAACTTGTTTTGTGAATCGAAAAGGAAATCGCTAGGCTTATTGGAATTGTTATTCATTGCATATCATTTGAACTACCAATATGTGTGATTAGTATAACCGCTCATAACTTGCTTATGTTCTTGGTAAAACTATTCACAAGGCCTGACTTTTGTATTGGTATGACTTTTATTATTGAAACCGATCTTAAGTAATCACCTGGGACGGTATGATCGATTTAGTGTTATTGGTATGACCAACTCTAGGCAAAGGGGAACCGATCATAGTAAGAGGTGCAACCGATCACAAGAGGGGAATCGATCCTTGTAAGAGGTGCAACAAGTTTCTAGATATTGGGAACCGATCATATGAACATGTGCAACACGTTTTTAGAAATTGGGAACCGATCCTATGGACATGTGCAACAAATACAAGTTAGATACCATATATATGTGGTAACCGATCCTGGTACCTAGTCAACCAAGTTTTGGTATCTAGTCTGACTAATTCTAGTACCCACATAGAGGTAGAACCGAAACTTGTTTTGGTAGAACCGTGAAACCCATGTTTGGTGATTTGATAGGATAATCAATCACATAGTTATTGGAAGTCAAACGAACCAATTCTAAACTTGTTTGGAAGTGTGGAAAATCGATTCCAAGATTCTAAGTATGAAAAAGGACTTACAAAGTAAAGATGTCGACATACTTTGAACATGTGCAGTAACGCTTATCTTTTATTGTTCAAAGATATTCCTTAATAGTTAAAGGAGAATCCCGGATCGAAAATAAATTGAGAATCTTTTAATTAAGGTTTTTAATTTTATATTTGGAAAATAAAAATTAGTAATGTGCATTTATTAATTGGAGATTTTCTTAGATATTTCGGTCAATATTTGGACAAAGCATTTCCAGGAATTATGGAAACCGAATTTGGAATTTATTGCATATTTGTATAATATTTTCAGTTTTGGAAATTCCTTGGTGTCCAAACTTCCTTGGTCTATGAATATCAAAGTTTGCATTTCGAGAAAACTAATCCCCAGAGCCAGCAAAACTACCTAGTTGTGTTGTTAC
The DNA here is from genome assembly GCF_003573695.1 of Papaver somniferum. NCBI lineage: Eukaryota > Viridiplantae > Streptophyta > Magnoliopsida > Ranunculales > Papaveraceae > Papaver > Papaver somniferum. The sequence continues at coordinate 18,940,236 of NW_020622492.1, forward strand.
TGGTGTGTTGATGGTGGATTTTCAACAGACGTCAAAATCGTAAAACCATGATACTGCATTTTTCTTACACGGCTTCAGGAACGCATGTGACGGTTCATATTTTACGAGCCATGATGCATATGTCACTCGAAAGGCCTCCCCAGAGCGTTCGATGCTGCTCATTTCATCATGACCTCTATGTAGAATAACATAATTGGACGGTTCTCCGTATGATTGAGAACTTAACGCCTTCAGGACATTGTGATACTCATTGTTCCCTGACTACATAGAGAGACCCCCTCTACATAGAAGAACGATTGGGATGTTATCCGTATGATTGAGAGCTTAACTCCTTCAGGGTATCGGTGACACTCACTGTTCCCTGACTATGTAGAGAGACCGTTTATAGATTCAGGCGGTTCTCCATACATAATTTTTGAGAGGTCTAAACACCTTCAGGGCATCGAAAACACTCGATGTTCCCTGACTATGCACCTTTCAGGACGGGTATGACGCTTTAACTGACTAATATCCCTTCTGCAATAGATTAATTCTACCGTGACATTCACCACTAAGTTCCTAAAAGATAATCTATTTTATCTCATTACTCCGATTTCATGATCGAATCCACCGCTGATCTCATGGAATGGTAATAGATAATCTCATTACTACGATTTCATGATCGAATCCACGGCTGATCTCATGGAATGGTAATAAATAATTTTATTACTCCGATATGTAGTCGAATCCACGATCCTATGGGATGGTAATGCTCATTTTATTATTCTGAATCCACGTCCGATCTTATGGATTGATAATAAATAACTACTCACTCTTTCATGAATCATTCTCCACGGAGTTTCATAAATTAGTAATAAATACTCAACAACCGGGCATCTGGACCATCCTGAGTAAGCCCCAAGAAAATGGTGCAAGTGTACTCGACAATGATGCACGACCGAGCACCCGAATGCACGAACGAGCATTCGAAAATATGGACAAACAAGGAATCCTACACAAAATAGGAGAGAGAAAATAATATTAAGATAATAAAAATGGCGCCTAGGGGACCGGGACCACCGGCTGGCCAGTCATACCGCCGTGGCCGGTCCCCCACACTTTTTTCCTTTATTTTAAATTATTTTATTATTTTCATGAACTCATGAAAACTCCTTCATTCTAGCAATTTTTCTTGTTTTAGCAAAACTCATGGTTCTCCATATTTTCACGGTTTCATGGAAAATAATAAAAATAGGGAAAGGTGTTGCGGGACCGGCAACCTAGCCGTCCGGCCATGCCCTAGCCGTGGCCGGTCCCACACCTTATAATCCCTAGTCTTTCATAATTACTATCTCCATCATATCATGAAACTCCTCAGTTTAAGCAAAACTCATGGTTTCTTCATATTTTCTCAATATTTCTCAAACCATGAAAAAGCCAAAAAGTCAAATGGTCACATGACCGACTAGGCTACTCACACCAAATATTAAAATATCATTATTTTAATATTTTCCAAATTTTGATCAAACGAGCAAAGTCCTACTTGCTCATTCGAGCGAAATCAATAATTTCATTCAAAGATAGAACTCTTCTGAAAATCCGAGATATTGCTCAACGCACACCAGAAAATACCGAAACTCTCAGGACTGAGACATGGACATTATGGTGACACAGGCATGCTTCCTCGACCGACCAAGGTCGGCCCTAAGGCTTGTAATGAGCCGGTCCCACACATTATTATGATTTTGACCTAATTTGCTCAATTTCTCATATTGGGTCCAAACTCTTTCCAATCAACTTGGAATTTGCTCAAACGAACATCCGTTGGTCCCACGATCACCAAGGGCCGGTTTCATTCCCTCTTGGTCGGTCCCTCACTTTTCCATAATTAGGTTTTATTACCTAATGCTTAGACGAGCACTATTTTAATAAATGATGAAACCGGCATTTAATCATCATTCTTTCACCAATTGGTAAACTGATAACCCTGGTGCACGCTCACTCAAAAAACTGGGCATCACATGGTCGTCCATTATCCCATGTGGTCGGTCCCTCCCTCACTCATGACCTATTTTCAGCAATTCATCAATTGACGAACAATTGATCAAAAATTAGGATTTCGAACAAAAGCTCCACAAATCATCATTCTGAGAAGGTTCAAACACTAATAAATTTATGTTGATCCAGCAATCAACATCTGGATTAATTATATAATATTCAGTAATTTATCAATATTTTATTGGGTCAAGTCACCAATAAATAATTCGTCGAATTGAGCAATACTTGCTCAGTTGCTCGAATAATATTGATCCAACTATCAATATTCAGTAATTCGTCGAATTGAGCAATACTTGCTCAGTTGCTCGAATATTGATCCAACTATCAGTATTCAGTAATTCATCGAATCGATGATTGAATTTACAATCTTTGTTGATACGCGTAATGTCAACATCATTCAAAGAACTATACGTCTCAACAGACATGTTTGATCCACGACTCACTGAGCATTCATCAATCATGCTCAATTCAAAAAAACCGAGACTCATTGTCTAATCACTCAATAACTGACTAATAAAATATAGTCTGTCATGCAGACTCCACGATTCGTGACACATCAATCACGTCACATGGGGGATATCAATTAGGGTTTTGGTCTGGCGGCCTACGGCACGTGGATTCATCCACGATGAGAAATGTGAGTAAATCGTACAAATTGTTGAAGGAGTTAGCAAAGCAGTGGGTGGATGGTTAACCAAGTCTCCGCCCGACCTGGAACTGATTTCACCACGATTTCCCACTCTTTCACTCAAGAAACCGTCACACTTACAGGGATCAATGTGTTTATTCTGATAATATAAATAAGTCTCTGGATCCATGATTGAGACAAGGATAATTTTCGAGTCATCACTCTCAGAAATTCCATCAATCGACCAGAACTTACTTTGAACTCAACAGTTCACTGAAACTTGCAGAAACCTTCAACACATCCACATTCCTTGATCATCATTGATCCCACACAATTCTCAGCTTCCCTCCTATAAATCAACCCATCTCCCTCTTTGTGAACGAATTGACTTGGTTTAGGCCAGAGTCCTACAGATTGATCTCTCGAATCTAAGCACTCCCTTTGCAGTGCATCTGTGTGCGGTTGAGCAGTTTGCTCGGTTGAGGAGTCTCGACAACACGTCCGTCTCTTCAATTCCCTAAAAAACCAGCAAATCATTTTCCCCATCTACAGATTGGTGACCACAGTGGGAGATTAATCTCTCGGTTACAAACTCACATTTTCACAAAAATGGCTAGTCTTAGGTCTGGGTTAGTTACAAATGCAAATGACGCTAGCACTAGCAACAATAACGATGATGGTATCCATAAACCATCCCTGCTTCCAAAGACAATGGTACCACTCCTCCTCAAACCGTTGAAAATAATCCTCCCTTCGACCGACATCCCGAGGAATTCAGAGAAAATCCACCCACCATAGCTGATCTCATGAAGGTCCAGGAAGTTCTTGCCAAAAATCAAATTGATTTGGCTACTACTCAGAAGGATCTATGCAATTATCTCAAAACTCTTACAGACAAAATGTCAGAGAAAACTAAGGAAGGGTCGGAGGAAGGAAAAGCCAAGGAAGTTGACCCTAAAATTTCACCAATCCATGTGGTGGATGATGATGAAGCCTGCAAAGAAAATCCACAAGAGAAGGAGTCTGCAGGATTCATCACTTGTGAAGATCTGAAGCGCTTCATGGAGACTCGCAGAAAAGGCAATGCACCATCCATCCATCGTCATCAACCTCCATACACTGCTGCTATGCAAAGGATTCATCTCCCAAAAGGCTACACCTCTCCAATATTTACGCTATACAACGGAACAGGGAACGCTCGAGAACACGTCTCTCGATTCTTGAAAGCATTAGGAGGGCATGAACACAACCATGTTGTCCGTTTGATAGAGTTCTCAAAATATCTGACGGGCCGAGCGTATACTTGGTACAACAACATTGTGCCAGGAAGCATAGCTAATTGGGGAGAAACGATTAATGCCTTCTACAGGAAATACTTCTTTGTTTCTGAGCAGATTACTCTTTATGACTTAGGAAGGATGGCTCAGAAGAACACTGAAAATTTGAACGAATATGTGAAGAGGTTAAGAATCAAGGCTTTGGATTGTCATGATGCTAATGTTACTGAGCAACAACTGGTGGATTTATGCATCAACGGGATGATCCCAGTCTATAGAGCCTTGCTGGAAAATCTTCGGTTTTAGACTTTATCAGAACTTCATGAAGCGTCCAAGCGATCAGCAACTACTGCTTCAGCCTTGCTAGAAAGAACGAAAAATGTCAAAGTCGAGGAGCCGAGAGACACTCGAAACAGCACCACCAGGCGTTTAATCAACAAGAAGTACAATGTTAAAGCTTCCATGAATGTTTTTGAAGGGAGCAAGAGAAAAGCTGAAGCACAACAACATAAAAATGCTCCTCCAACGTCCTACCCTCCAAAAGCGCCAAGGAAGCACAATCAGAATGGATATGGCTGCAGTTGTTAATGAGAACTTAGGTTTTCTTGTTAATGACAAAGCATTTCCAGGAATTATGGAAACCGAATTTGGAATTTATTGCATATTTGTATAATATTTTCAGTTTTGGAAATTCCTTGGTGTCCAAACTTCCTTGGTCTATGAATATCAAAGTTTGCATTTCGAGAAAACTAATCCTCAGAGCCAGCAAAACTACCTAGTTGTGTTGTTACTGGTGTGTTGATGGTGGATTTTCAACAGACGTCAAAATCGTAAAACCATGATACTGCATTTTTCTTACACGGCTTCAGGAACGCATGTGACGGTTCATATTTTACGAGCCATGATGCATATGTCACTCGAAAGGCCTCCCCAGAGCGTTCGATGCTGCTCATTTCATCATGACCTCTATGTAGAATAACATAATTGGACGGTTCTCCGTATGATTGAGAACTTAACGCCTTCAGGACATTGTGATACTCATTGTTCCCTGACTACATAGAGAGACCCCCTCTACATAGAAGAACGATTGGGATGTTATCCGTATGATTGAGAGCTTAACTCCTTCAGGGTATCGGTGACACTCACTGTTCCCTGACTATGTAGAGAGACCGTGTATAGATTCAGGCGGTTCTCCATACATAATTTTTGAGAGGTCTAAACGCCTTCAGGGCATCGAAAACACTCGATGTTCCCTGACTATGCACCTTTCAGGACGGGTATGACGCTTTAACTGACTAATATCCCTTCTGCAATAGATTAATTCTACCGTGACATTCACCACTAAGTTCCTAAAAGATAATCTATTTTATCTCATTACTCCGATTTCATGATCGAATCCACCGCTGATCTCATGGAATGGTAATAGATAATCTCATTACTACGATTTCATGATCGAATCCACGGCTGATCTCATGGAATGGTAATAAATAATTTTATTACTCCGATATGTAGTCGAATCCACGATCCTATGGGATGGTAATGCTCATTTTATTATTCTGAATCCACGTCCGATCTTATGGATTGATAATAAATAACTACTCACTCTTTCATGAATCATTCTCCACGGAGTTTCATAAATTAGTAATAAATACTCAACAACCGGGCATCTGGACCATCCTGAGTAAGCCCCAAGAAAATGGTGCAAGTGTACTCGACAATGATGCACGACCGAGCACCCGAATGCACGAACGAGCATTCGAAAATATGGACAAACAAGGAATCCTACACAAAATAGGAGAGAGAAAATAATATTAAGATAATAAAAATGGCGCCTAGGGGACCGGGACCACCGGCTGGCCAGTCATACCGCCGTGGCCGGTCCCCCACACTTTTTTCCTTTATTTTAAATTATTTTATTATTTTCATGAACTCATGAAAACTCCTTCATTCTAGCAATTTTTCTTGTTTTAGCAAAACTCATGGTTTCTCCATATTTTCACGGTTTCATGGAAAATAATAAAAATAGGGAAAGGTGTTGCGGGACCGGCAACCTAGCCGTCCGGCCATGCCCTAGCCGTGGCCGGTCCCACACCTTATAATCCCTAGTCTTTCATAATTACTATCTCCATCATATCATGAAACTCCTCAGTTTAAGCAAAACTCATGGTTTCTTCATATTTTCTCAATATTTCTCAAACCATGAAAAAGCCAAAAAGTCAAATGGTCACATGACCGACTAGGCTACTCACACCAAATATTAAAATATCATTATTTTAATATTTTCCAAATTTTGATCAAACGAGCAAAGTCCTACTTGCTCATTCGAGCGAAATCAATAATTTCATTCAAAGATAGAACTCTTCTGAAAATCCGAGATATTGCTCAACGCACACCAGAAAATACCGAAACTCTCAGGACTGAGACATGGACATTATGGTGACACAGGCATGCTTCCTCGACCGACCAAGGTCGGCCCTAAGGCTTGTAATGAGCCGGTCCCACACATTATTATGATTTTGACCTAATTTGCTCAATTTCTCATATTGGGTCCAAACTCTTTCCAATCAACTTGGAATTTGCTCAAACGAACATCCGTTGGTCCCACGATCACCAAGGGCCGGTTTCATTCCCTCTTGGTCGGTCCCTCACTTTTCCATAATTAGGTTTTATTACCTAATGCTTAGACGAGCACTATTTTAATAAATGATGAAACCGGCATTTAATCATCATTCTTTCACCAATTGGTAAACTGATAACCCTGGTGCACGCTCACTCAAAAAACTGGGCATCACATGGTCGTCCATTATCCCATGTGGTCGGTCCCTCCCTCACTCATGACCTATTTTCAGCAATTCATCAATTGACGAACAATTGATCAAAAATTAGGATTTCGAACAAAAGCTCCACAAATCATCATTCTGAGAAGGTTCAAACACTAATAAATTTATGTTGATCCAGCAATCAACATCTGGATTAATTATATAATATTCAGTAATTTATCAATATTTTATTGGGTCAAGTCACCAATAAATAATTCGTCGAATTGAGCAATACTTGCTCAGTTGCTCGAATAATATTGATCCAACTATCAATATTCAGTAATTCGTCGAATTGAGCAATACTTGCTCAGTTGCTCGAATATTGATCCAACTATCAGTATTCAGTAATTCATCGAATCGATGATTGAATTTACAATCTTTGTTGATACGCGCAATGTCAACATCATTCAAAGAACTATACGTCTCAACAGACATGTTTGATCCACGACTCACTGAGCATTCATCAATCATGCTCAATTCAAAAAAACCGAGACTCATTGTCTAATCACTCAATAACTGACTAATAAAATATAGTCTGTCATGCAGACTCCACGATTCGTGACACATCAATCACGTCACATGGGGGATATCAATTAGGGTTTTGGTCTGGCGGCCTACGGCACGTGGATTCATCCACGATGAGAAATGTGAGTAAATCGTACAAATTGTTGAAGGAGTTAGCAAAGCAGTGGGTGGATGGTTAACCAAGTCTCCGCTCGACCTGGAACTGATTTCACCACGATTTCCCACTCTTTCACTCAAGAAACCGTCACACTTACAGGGATCAATGTGTTTATTCTGATAATATAAATAAGTCTCTGGATCCATGATTGAGACAAGGATAATTTTCGAGTCATCACTCTCAGAAATTCCATCAATCGACCAGAACTTACTTTGAACTCAACAGTTCACTGAAACTTGCAGAAACCTTCAACACATCCACATTCCTTGATCATCATTGATCCCACACAATTCTCAGCTTCCCTCCTATAAATCAACCCATCTCCCTCTTTGTGAACGAATTGACTTGGTTTAGGCCAGAGTCCTACAGATTGATCTCTCGAATCTAAGCACTCCCTTTGCAGTGCATCTGTGTGCGGTTGAGCAGTTTGCTCGGTTGAGGAGTCTCGACAACACGTCCGTCTCTTCAATTCCCTAAAAAACCAGCAAATCATTTTCCCCATCTACAGATTGGTGACCACAGTGGGAGATTAATCTCTCGGTTACAAACTCACATTTTCACAAAAATGGCTAGTCTTAGGTCTGGGTTAGTTACAAATGCAAATGACGCTAGCACTAGCAACAATAACGATGATGGTATCCATAAACCATCCCTGCTTCCAAAGACAATGGTACCACTCCTCCTCAAACCGTTGAAAATAATCCTCCCTTCGACCGACATCCCGAGGAATTCAGAGAAAATCCACCCACCATAGCTGATCTCATGAAGGTCCAGGAAGTTCTTGCCAAAAATCAAATTGATTTGGCTACTACTCAGAAGGATCTATGCAATTATCTCAAAACTCTTACAGACAAAATGTCAGAGAAAACTAAGGAAGGGTCGGAGGAAGGAAAAGCCAAGGAAGTTGACCCTAAAATTTCACCAATCCATGTGGTGGATGATGATGAAGCCTGCAAAGAAAATCCACAAGAGAAGGAGTCTGCAGGATTCATCACTTGTGAAGATCTGAAGCGCTTCATGGAGACTCGCAGAAAAGGCAATGCACCATCCATCCATCGTCATCAACCTCCATACACTGCTGCTATGCAAAGGATTCATCTCCCAAAAGGCTACACCTCTCCAATATTTACGCTATACAACGGAACAGGGAACGCTCGAGAACACGTCTCTCGATTCTTGAAAGCATTAGGAGGGCATGAACACAACCATGTTGTCCGTTTGATAGAGTTCTCAAAATATCTGACAGGCCGAGCGTATACTTGGTACAACAACATTGTGCCAGGAAGCATAGCTAATTGGGGAGAAACGATTAATGCCTTCTACAGGAAATACTTCTTTGTTTCTGAGCAGATTACTCTTTATGACTTAGGAAGGATGGCTCAGAAGAACACTGAAAATTTGAACGAATATGTGAAGAGGTTAAGAATCAAGGCTTTGGATTGTCATGATGCTAATGTTACTGAGCAACAACTGGTGGATTTATGCATCAACGGGATGATCCCAGTCTATAGAGCCTTGCTGGAAAATCTTCGGTTTTAGACTTTATCAGAACTTCATGAAGCGTCCAAGCGATCAGCAACTACTGCTTCAGCCTTGCTAGAAAGAACGAAAAATGTCAAAGTCGAGGAGCCGAGAGACACTCGAAACAGCACCACCAGGCGTTTAATCAACAAGAAGTACAATGTTAAAGCTTCCATGAATGTTTTTGAAGGGAGCAAGAGAAAAGCTGAAGCACAACAACATAAAAATGCTCCTCCAACGTCCTACCCTCCAAAAGCGCCAAGGAAGCACAATCAGAATGGATATGGCTGCAGTTGTTAATGAGAACTTAGGTTTTCTTGTTAATGACAAAGCATTTCCAGGAATTATGGAAACCGAATTTGGAATTTATTGCATATTTGTATAATATTTTCAGTTTTGGAAATTCCTTGGTGTCCAAACTTCCTTGGTCTATGAATATCAAAGTTTGCATTTCGAGAAAACTAATCCTCAGAGCCAGCAAAACTACCTAGTTGTGTTGTTACTGGTGTGTTGATGGTGGATTTTCAACAGACGTCAAAATCGTAAAACCATGATACTGCATTTTTCTTACACGGCTTCAGGAACGCATGTGACGGTTCATATTTTACGAGCCATGATGCATATGTCACTCGAAAGGCCTCCCCAGAGCGTTCGATGCTGCTCATTTCATCATGACCTCTATGTAGAATAACATAATTGGACGGTTCTCCGTATGATTGAGAACTTAACGCCTTCAGGACATTGTGATACTCATTGTTCCCTGACTACATAGAGAGACCCCCTCTACATAGAAGAACGATTGGGATGTTATCCGTATGATTGAGAGCTTAACTCCTTCAGGGTATCGGTGACACTCACTGTTCCCTGACTATGTAGAGAGACCGTGTATAGATTCAGGCGGTTCTCCATACATAATTTTTGAGAGGTCTAAACGCCTTCAGGGCATCGAAAACACTCGATGTTCCCTGACTATGCACCTTTCAGGACGGGTATGACGCTTTAACTGACTAATATCCCTTCTGCAATAGATTAATTCTACCGTGACATTCACCACTAAGTTCCTAAAAGATAATCTATTTTATCTCATTACTCCGATTTCATGATCGAATCCACCGCTGATCTCATGGAATGGTAATAGATAATCTCATTACTACGATTTCATGATCGAATCCACGGCTGATCTCATGGAATGGTAATAAATAATTTTATTACTCCGATATGTAGTCGAATCCACGATCCTATGGGATGGTAATGCTCATTTTATTATTCTGAATCCACGTCCGATCTTATGGATTGATAATAAATAACTACTCACTCTTTCATGAATCATTCTCCACGGAGTTTCATAAATTAGTAATAAATACTCAACAACCGGGCATCTGGACCATCCTGAGTAAGCCCCAAGAAAATGGTGCAAGTGTACTCGACAATGATGCACGACCGAGCACCCGAATGCACGAACGAGCATTCGAAAATATGGACAAACAAGGAATCCTACACAAAATAGGAGAGAGAAAATAATATTAAGATAATAAAAATGGCGCCTAGGGGACCGGGACCACCGGCTGGCCAGTCATACCGCCGTGGCCGGTCCCCCACACTTTTTTCCTTTATTTTAAATTATTTTATTATTTTCATGAACTCATGAAAACTCCTTCATTCTAGCAATTTTTCTTGTTTTAGCAAAACTCATGGTTTCTCCATATTTTCACGGTTTCATGGAAAATAATAAAAATAGGGAAAGGTGTTGCGGGACCGGCAACCTAGCCGTCCGGCCATGCCCTAGCCGTGGCCGGTCCCACACCTTATAATCCCTAGTCTTTCATAATTACTATCTCCATCATATCATGAAACTCCTCAGTTTAAGCAAAACTCATGGTTTCTTCATATTTTCTCAAATTTCTCAAACCATGAAAAAGCCAAAAAGTCAAATGGTCACATGACCGACTAGGCTACTCACACCAAATATTAAAATATCATTATTTTAATATTTTCCAAATTTTGATCAAACGAGCAAAGTCCTACTTGCTCATTCGAGCGAAATCAATAATTTCATTCAAAGATAGAACTCTTCTGAAAATCCGAGATATTGCTCAACGCACACCAGAAAATACCGAAACTCTCAGGACTGAGACATGGACATTATGGTGACACAGGCATGCTTCCTCGACCGACCAAGGTCGGCCCTAAGGCTTGTAATGAGCCGGTCCCACACATTATTATGATTTTGACCTAATTTGCTCAATTTCTCATATTGGGTCCAAACTCTTTCCAATCAACTTGGAATTTGCTCAAACGAACATCCGTTGGTCCCACGATCACCAAGGGCCGGTTTCATTCCCTCTTGGTCGGTCCCTCACTTTTCCATAATTAGGTTTTATTACCTAATGCTTAGACGAGCACTATTTTAATAAATGATGAAACCGGCATTTAATCATCATTCTTTCACCAATTGGTAAACTGATAACCCTGGTGCACGCTCACTCAAAAAACTGGGCATCACATGGTCGTCCATTATCCCATGTGGTCGGTCCCTCCCTCACTCATGACCTATTTTCAGCAATTCATCAATTGACGAACAATTGATCAAAAATTAGGATTTCGAACAAAAGCTCCACAAATCATCATTCTGAGAAGGTTCAAACACTAATAAATTTATGTTGATCCAGCAATCAACATCTGGATTAATTATATAATATTCAGTAATTTATCAATATTTTATTGGGTCAAGTCACCAATAAATAATTCGTCGAATTGAGCAATACTTGCTCAGTTGCTCGATAATATTGATCCAACTATCAATATTCAGTAATTCGTCGAATTGAGCAATACTTGCTCAGTTGCTCGAATATTGATCCAACTATCAGTATTCAGTAATTCATCGAATCGATGATTGAATTTACAATCTTTGTTGATACGCGCAATGTCAACATCATTCAAAGAACTATACGTCTCAACAGACATGTTTGATCCACGACTCACTGAGCATTCATCAATCATGCTCAATTCAAAAAAACCGAGACTCATTGTCTAATCACTCAATAACTGACTAATAAAATATAGTCTGTCATGCAGACTCCACGATTCGTGACACATCAATCACGTCACATGGGGGATATCAATTAGGGTTTTGGTCTGGCGGCCTACGGCACGTGGATTCATCCACGATGAGAAATGTGAGTAAATCGTACAAATTGTTGAAGGAGTTAGCAAAGCAGTGGGTGGATGGTTAACCAAGTCTCCGCCGACCTGGAACTGATTTCACCACGATTTCCCACTCTTTCACTCAAGAAACCGTCACACTTACAGGGATCAATGTGTTTATTCTGATAATATAAATAAGTCTCTGGATCCATGATTGAGACAAGGATAATTTTCGAGTCATCACTCTCAGAAATTCCATCAATCGACCAGAACTTACTTTGAACTCAACAGTTCACTGAAACTTGCAGAAACCTTCAACACATCCACATTCCTTGATCATCATTGATCCCACACAATTCTCAGCTTCCCTCCTATAAATCAACCCATCTCCCTCTTTGTGAACGAATTGACTTGGTTTAGGCCAGAGTCCTACAGATTGATCTCTCGAATCTAAGCACTCCCTTTGCAGTGCATCTGTGTGCGGTTGAGCAGTTTGCTCGGTTGAGGAGTCTCGACAACACGTCCGTCTCTTCAATTCCCTAAAAAACCAGCAAATCATTTTCCCCATCTACAGATTGGTGACCACAGTGGGAGATTAATCTCTCGGTTACAAACTCACATTTTCACAAAAATGGCTAGTCTTAGGTCTGGGTTAGTTACAAATGCAAATGACGCTAGCACTAGCAACAATAACGATGATGGTATCCATAAACCATCCCTGCTTCCAAAGACAATGGTACCACTCCTCCTCAAACCGTTGAAAATAATCCTCCCTTCGACCGACATCCCGAGGAATTCAGAGAAAATCCACCCACCATAGCTGATCTCATGAAGGTCCAGGAAGTTCTTGCCAAAAATCAAATTGATTTGGCTACTACTCAGAAGGATCTATGCAATTATCTCAAAACTCTTACAGACAAAATGTCAGAGAAAACTAAGGAAGGGTCGGAGGAAGGAAAAGCCAAGGAAGTTGACCCTAAAATTTCACCAATCCATGTGGTGGATGATGATGAAGCCTGCAAAGAAAATCCACAAGAGAAGGAGTCTGCAGGATTCATCACTTGTGAAGATCTGAAGCGCTTCATGGAGACTCGCAGAAAAGGCAATGCACCATCCATCCATCGTCATCAACCTCCATACATGCTGCTATGCAAAGGATTCATCTCCCAAAAGGCTACACCTCTCCAATATTTACGCTATACAACGGAACAGGGAACGCTCGAGAACACGTCTCTCGATTCTTGAAAGCATTAGGAGGGCATGAACACAACCATGTTGTCCGTTTGATAGAGTTCTCAAAATATCTGACAGGCCGAGCGTATACTTGGTACAACAACATTGTGCCAGGAAGCATAGCTAATTGGGGAGAAACGATTAATGCCTTCTACAGGAAATACTTCTTTGTTTCTGAGCAGATTACTCTTTATGACTTAGGAAGGATGGCTCAGAAGAACACTGAAAATTTGAACGAATATGTGAAGAGGTTAAGAATCAAGGCTTTGGATTGTCATGATGCTAATGTTACTGAGCAACAACTGGTGGATTTATGCATCAACGGGATGATCCCAGTCTATAGAGCCTTGCTGGAAAATCTTCGGTTTTAGACTTTATCAGAACTTCATGAAGCGTCCAAGCGATCAGCAACTACTGCTTCAGCCTTGCTAGAAAGAACGAAAAATGTCAAAGTCGAGGAGCCGAGAGACACTCGAAACAGCACCACCAGGCGTTTAATCAACAAGAAGTACAATGTTAAAGCTTCCATGAATGTTTTTGAAGGGAGCAAGAGAAAAGCTGAAGCACAACAACATAAAAATGCTCCTCCAACGTCCTACCCTCCAAAAGCGCCAAGGAAGCACAATCAGAATGGATATGGCTGCAGTTGTTAATGAGAACTTAGGTTTTCTTGTTAATGACAGGTTTTAAGCATTTCCAGGAATTATGGAAACCGAATTTGGAATTTATTGCATATTTGTATAATATTTCAGTTTTGGAAATTCCTTGGTGTCCAAACTTCCTTGGTCTATGAATATCAAAGTTTGCATTTCGAGAAAACTAATCCTCAGAGCCAGCAAAACTACCTAGTTGTGTTGTTACTGGTGTGTTGATGGTGGATTTCAACAGACGTCAAAATCGTAAAACCATGATACTGCATTTTTCTTACACCTTCAGGAACGCATGTGACGGTTCATATTTTACGAGCCATGATGCATATGTCACTCGAAAGGCCTCCCCAGAGCGTTCGATGCTGCTCATTTCATCATGACCTCTATGTAGAATAACATAATTGGACGGTTCTCCGTATGATTGAGAACTTAACGCCTTCAGGACATTGTGATACTCATTGTTCCCTGACTACATAGAGAGACCCCCTCTACATAGAAGAACGATTGGGATGTTATCCGTATGATTGAGAGCTTAACTCCTTCAGGGTATCGGTGACACTCACTGTTCCCTGACTATGTAGAGAGACCGTGTATAGATTCAGGCGGTTCTCCATACATAATTTTGAGAGGTCTAAACGCCTTCAGGGCATCGAAAACTCGATGTTCCCTGACTATGCACCTTTCAGGACGGGTATGACGCTTTAACTGACTAATATCCCTTCTGCAATAGATTAATTCTACCGTGACATTCACCACTAAGTTCCTAAAAGATAATCTATTTATATCTCATTACTCCGATTTCATGATCGAATCCACCGCTGATCTCATGGAATGGTAATAGATAATCTCATTACTACGATTTCATGATCGAATCCACGGCTGATCTCATGGAATGGTAATAAAATAATTACTCCGATATGTAGTCGAATCCACGATCCTATGGGATGGTAATGCTCATTTTATTATTCTGAATCCCGTCCGATCTTATGGATTGATAATAAATAACTACTCTTTCATGAATCATTCTCCACGGAGTTTCATAAATTAGTAATAAATACTCAACAACCGGGCATCTGGACCATCCTGAGTAAGCCCCAAGAAAATGGTCAAGTGTACTCGACAATGATGCACGACCGAGCACCCGAATGCACGAACGAGCATTCGAAAATATGGACAAACAAGGAATCCTACACAAAATAGGAGAGAGAAAATAATATTAAGATAATAAAAATGGCGCCTAGGGGACCGGGACCACCGGCTGGCCAGTCATACCGCCGTGGCCGGTCCCCCACACTTTTTTCCTTTATTTTAAATTATTTTATTATTTTCATGAACCATGAAAACTCCTTCATTCTAGCAATTTGTCTTGTTTTAGCAAAACTCATGGTTCTCCATATTTTCACGGTTTCATGGAAAATAATAAAAATAGGGAAAGGTGTTGCGGGACCGGCAACCTAGCCGTCCGGCCATGCCCTAGCCGTGGCCGGTCCCACACCTTATAATCCCTAGTCTTTCATAATTACTATCTCCATCATATCATGAAACTCCTCAGTTTAAGCAAAACTCATGGTTTCTTCATATTTTCTCAATATTTCTCAAACCATGAAAAAGCCAAAAAGTCAAATGGTCACATGACCGACTAGGCTACTCACACCAAATATTAAAATATCATTATTTTAATATTTTCCAAATTTTGATCAAACGAGCAAAGTCCTACTTGCTCATTCGAGCGAAATCAATAATTTCATTCAAAGATAGAACTCTTCTGAAAATCCGAGATATTGCTCAACGCACACCAGAAAATACCGAAACTCTCAGGACTGAGACATGGACATTATGGTGACACAGGCATGCTTCCTCGACCGACCAAGGTCGGCCCTAAGGCTTGTAATGAGCCGGTCCCACACATTATTATGATTTTGACCTAATTTGCTCAATTTCTCATATTGGGTCCAAACTCTTTCCAATCAACTTGGAATTTGCTCAAACGAACATCCGTTGGTCCCACGATCACCAAGGGCCGGTTTCATTCCCTCTTGGTCGGTCCCTCACTTTTCCATAATTAGGTTTTATTACCTAATGCTTAGACGAGCACTATTTTAATAAATGATGAAACCGGCATTTAATCATCATTCTTTCACCAATTGGTAAACTGATAACCCTGGTGCACGCTCACTCAAAAAACTGGGCATCACATGGTCGTCCATTATCCCATGTGGTCGGTCCCTCCCTCACTCATGACCTATTTTCAGCAATTCATCAATTGACGAACAATTGATCAAAAATTAGGATTTCGAACAAAAGCTCCACAAATCATCATTCTGAGAAGGTTCAAACACTAATAAATTTATGTTGATCCAGCAATCAACATCTGGATTAATTATATAATATTCAGTAATTTATCAATATTTTATTGGGTCAAGTCACCAATAAATAATTCGTCGAATTGAGCAATACTTGCTCAGTTGCTCGAATAATATTGATCCAACTATCAATATTCAGTAATTCGTCGAATTGAGCAATACTTGCTCAGTTGCTCGAATATTGATCCAACTATCAGTATTCAGTAATTCATCGAATCGATGATTGAATTTACAATCTTTGTTGATACGCGCAATGTCAACATCATTCAAAGAACTATACGTCTCAACAGACATGTTTGATCCACGACTCACTGAGCATTCATCAATCATGCTCAATTCAAAAAAACCGAGACTCATTGTCTAATCACTCAATAACTGACTAATAAAATATAGTCTGTCAGCAGACTCCACGATTCGTGACACATCAATCACGTCACATGGGGGATATCAATTAGGGTTTTGGTCTGGCGGCCTACGGCACGTGGATTCATCCACGATGAGAAATGTGAGTAAATCGTACAAATTGTTGAAGGAGTTAGCAAAGCAGTGGGTGGATGGTTAACCAAGTCTCCGCCCGACCTGGAACTGATTTCACCATGATTTCCCACTCTTTCACTCAAGAAACCGTCACACTTACAGGGATCAATGTGTTTATTCTGATAATATAAATAAGTCTCTGGATCCATGATTGAGACAAGGATAATTTTCGAGTCATCACTCTCAGAAATTCCATCAATCGACCAGAACTTACTTTGAACTCAACAGTTCACTGAAACTTGCAGAAACCTTCAACACATCCACATTCCTTGATCATCATTGATCCCACACAATTCTCAGCTTCCCTCCTAT
This sequence comes from Papaver somniferum, assembly GCF_003573695.1. Taxonomy (NCBI): domain Eukaryota; kingdom Viridiplantae; phylum Streptophyta; class Magnoliopsida; order Ranunculales; family Papaveraceae; genus Papaver; species Papaver somniferum. The sequence goes on from NW_020622492.1 coordinate 18,957,439, forward strand.
AATCAACCCATCTCCCTCTTTGTGAACGAATTGACTTGGTTTAGGCCAGAGTCCTACAGATTGATCTCTCGAATCTAAGCACTCCCTTTGCAGTGCATCTGTGTGCGGTTGAGCAGTTTGCTCGGTTGAGGAGTCTCGACAACACGTCCGTCTCTTCAATTCCCTAAAAAACCAGCAAATCATTTTCCCCATCTACAGATTGGTGACCACAGTGGGAGATTAATCTCTCGGTTACAAACTCACATTTTCACAAAAATGGCTAGTCTTAGGTCTGGGTTAGTTACAAATGCAAATGACGCTAGCACTAGCAACAATAACGATGATGGTATCCATAAACCATCCCTGCTTCCAAAGACAATGGTACCACTCCTCCTCAAACCGTTGAAAATAATCCTCCCTTCGACCGACATCCGAGGAATTCAGAGAAAATCCACCCACCATAGCTGATCTCATGAAGGTCCAGGAAGTTCTTGCCAAAATCAAATTGATTTGGCTACTACTCAGAAGGATCTATGCAATTATCTCAAAACTCTTACAGACAAAATGTCAGAGAAAACTAAGGAAGGGTCGGAGGAAGGAAAAGCCAAGGAAGTTGACCCTAAAATTTCACCAATCCATGTGGGGATGATGGAAGCCTGCAAAGAAAATCCACAAGAGAAGGAGTCTGCAGGATTCATCACTTGTGAAGATCTGAAGCGCTTCATGGAGACTCGCAGAAAAGGCAATGCACCATCCATCCATCGTCATCAACCTCCATACACTGCTGCTATGCAAAGGATTCATCTCCCAAAAGGCTACACCTCTCCAATATTTACGCTATACAACGGAACAGGGAACGCTCGAGAACACGTCTCTCGATTCTTGAAAGCATTAGGAGGGCATGAACACAACCATGTTGTCCGTTTGATAGAGTTCTCAAAATATCTGACAGGCCGAGCGTATACTTGGTACAACAACATTGTGCCAGGAAGCATAGCTAATTGGGGAGAAACGATTAATGCCTTCTACAGGAAATACTTCTTTGTTTCTGAGCAGATTACTCTTTATGACTTAGGAAGGATGGCTCAGAAGAACACTGAAAATTTGAACGAATATGTGAAGAGGTTAAGAATCAAGGCTTTGGATTGTCATGATGCTAATGTTACTGAGCAACAACTGGTGGATTTATGCATCAACGGGATGATCCCAGTCTATAGAGCCTTGCTGGAAAATCTTCGGTTTTAGACTTTATCAGAACTTCATGAAGCGTCCAAGCGATCAGCAACTACTGCTTCAGCCTTGCTAGAAAGAACGAAAAATGTCAAAGTCGAGGAGCCGAGAGACACTCGAAACAGCACCACCAGGCGTTTAATCAACAAGAAGTACAATGTTAAAGCTTCCATGAATGTTTTTGAAGGGAGCAAGAGAAAAGCTGAAGCACAACAACATAAAAATGCTCCTCCAACGTCCTACCCTCCAAAAGCGCCAAGGAAGCACAATCAGAATGGATATGGCTGCAGTTGTTAATGAGAACTTAGGTTTTCTTGTTAATGACAAAGCATTTCCAGGAATTATGGAAACCGAATTTGGAATTTATTGCATATTTGTATAATATTTTCAGTTTTGGAAATTCCTTGGTGTCCAAACTTCCTTGGTCTATGAATATCAAAGTTTGGCATTTCGAGAAAACTAATCCCCAGAGCCAGCACAACTACCTAGTTGTGTTGTTACTGGTGTGTTGATGGTGGATTTTCAACAGACGTCAAAATCGTAAAACCATGATACTGCATTTTTCTTACACGGCTTCAGGAACGCATGTGACGGTTCATATTTTACGAGCCATGATGCATATGTCACTCGAAAGGCCTCCCCAGAGCGTTCGATGCTGCTCATTTCATCATGACCTCTATGTAGAATAACATAATTGGACGGTTCTCCGTATGATTGAGAACTTAACGCCTTCAGGACATTGTGATACTCATTGTTCCCTGACTACATAGAGAGACCCCCCTACATAGAAGAACGATTGGGATGTTATCCGTATGATTGAGAGCTTAACTCCTTCAGGGTATCGGTGACACTCACTGTTCCCTGACTATGTAGAGAGACCGTGTATAGATTCAGGCGGTTCTCCATACATAATTTTTGAGAGGTCTAAACGCCTTCAGGGCATCGAAAACACTCGATGTTCCCTGACTATGCACCTTTCAGGACGGGTATGACGCTTTAAACTAATATATTCCCTGCAATAGATTAATTCTACCGTGACATTCACCACTAAGTTCCTAAAAGATAATCTATTTTATCTCATTACTCCGATTTCATGATCGAATCCACCGCTGATCTCATGGAATGGTAATAGATAATCTCATTACTACGATTTCATGATCGAATCCACGGCTGATCTCATGGAATGGTAATAAATAATTTTATTACTCCGATATGTAGTCGAATCCACGATCCTATGGGATGGTAATGCTCATTTTATTATTCTGAATCCACGTCCGATCTTATGGATTGATAATAAATAACTACTCACTCTTTCATGAATCATTCTCCACGGAGTTTCATAAATTAGTAATAAATACTCAACAACCGGGCATCTGGACCATCCTGAGTAAGCCCCAAGAAAATGGTGCAAGTGTACTCGACAATGATGCACGACCGAGCACCCGAATGCACGAACGAGCATTCGAAAATATGGACAAACAAGGAATCCTACACAAAATAGGAGAGAGAAAATAATATTAAGATAATAAAAATGGCGCCTAGGGGACCGGGACCACCGGCTGGCCAGTCATACCGCCGTGGCCGGTCCCCCACACTTTTTTCCTTTATTTTAAATTATTTTTTATTTTCATGAACTCATGAAAACTCCTTCATTCTAGCAATTTTTCTTGTTTTAGCAAAACTCATGGTTCTCCATATTTTCACGGTTTCATGGAAAATAATAAAAATAGGGAAAGGTGTTGCGGGACCGGCAACCTAGCCGTCCGGCCATGCCCTAGCCGTGGCCGGTCCCACACCTTATAATCCCTAGTCTTTCATAATTACTATCTCCATCATATCATGAAACTCCTCAGTTTAAGCAAAACTCATGGTTTCTTCATATTTTCTCAATATTTCTCAAACCATGAAAAAGCCAAAAAGTCAAATGGTCACATGACCGACTAGGCTACTCACACCAAATATTAAAATATCATTATTTTAATATTTTCCAAATTTTGATCAAACGAGCAAAGTCCTACTTGCTCATTCGAGCGAAATCAATAATTTCATTCAAAGATAGAACTCTTCTGAAAATCCGAGATATTGCTCAACGCACACCAGAAAATACCGAAACTCTCAGGACTGAGACATGGACATTATGGTGACACAGGCATGCTTCCTCGACCGACCAAGGTCGGCCCTAAGGCTTGTAATGAGCCGGTCCCACACATTATTATGATTTTGACCTAATTTGCTCAATTTCTCATATTGGGTCCAAACTCTTTCCAATCAACTTGGAATTTGCTCAAACGAACATCCGTTGGTCCCACGATCACCAAGGGCCGGTTTCATTCCCTCTTGGTTGGTCCCTCACTTTTCCATAATTAGGTTTTATTACCTAATGCTTAGACGAGCACTATTTTAATAAATGATGAAACCGGCATTTAATCATCATTCTTTCACCAATTGGTAAACTGATAACCCTGGTGCACGCTCACTCAAAAAACTGGGCATCACATGGTCGTCCATTATCCCATGTGGTCGGTCCCTCCCTCACTCATGACCTATTTTCAGCAATTCATCAATTGACGAACAATTGATCAAAAATTAGGATTTCGAACAAAAGCTCCACAAATCATCATTCTGAGAAGGTTCAAACACTAATAAATTTATGTTGATCCAGCAATCAACATCTGGATTAATTATATAATATTCAGTAATTTATCAATATTTTATTGGGTCAAGTCACCAATAAATAATTCGTCGAATTGAGCAATACTTGCTCAGTTGCTCGAATAATATTGATCCAACTATCAATATTCAGTAATTCGTCGAATTGAGCAATACTTGCTCAGTTGCTCGAATATTGATCCAACTATCAGTATTCAGTAATTCATCGAATCGATGATTGAATTTAAAATCTTTGTTGATACGCGCAATGTCAACATCATTCAAAGAACTATACGTCTCAACAGACATGTTTGATCCACGACTCACTGAGCATTCATCAATCATGCTCAATTCAAAAAAACCGAGACTCATTGTCTAATCACTCAATAACTGACTAATAAAATATAGTCTGTCATGCAGACTCCACGATTCGTGACACATCAATCACGTCACATGGGGGATATCAATTAGGGTTTTGGTCTGGCGGCCTACGGCACGTGGATTCATCCACGATGAGAAATGTGAGTAAATCGTACAAATTGTTGAAGGAGTTAGCAAAGCAGTGGGTGGATGGTTAACCAAGTCTCCGCCCGACCTGGAACTGATTTCACCACGATTTCCCACTCTTTCACTCAAGAAACCGTCACACTTACAGGGATCAATGTGTTTATTCTGATAATATAAATAAGTCTCTGGATCCATGATTGAGACAAGGATAATTTTCGAGTCATCACTCTCAGAAATTCCATCAATCGACCAGAACTTACTTTGAACTCAACAGTTCACTGAAACTTGCAGAAACCTTCAACACATCCACATTCCTTGATCATCATTGATCCCACACAATTCTCAGCTTCCCTCCTATAAATCAACCCATCTCCCTCTTTGTGAACGAATTGACTTGGTTTAGGCCAGAGTCCTACAGATTGATCTCTCGAATCTAAGCACTCCCTTTGCAGTGCATCTGTGTGCGGTTGAGCAGTTTGCTCGGTTGAGGAGTCTCGACAACACGTCCGTCTCTTCAATTCCCTAAAAAACCAGCAAATCATTTTCCCCATCTACAGATTGGTGACCACAGTGGGAGATTAATCTCTCGGTTACAAACTCACATTTTCACAAAAATGGCTAGTCTTAGGTCTGGGTTAGTTAAAAATGCAAATGACGCTAGCACTAGCAACAATAACGATGATGGTATCCATAAACCATCCCTGCTTCCAAAGACAATGGTACCACTCCTCCTCAAACCGTTGAAAATAATCCTCCCTTCGACCAATATCCCGAGGAATTCAGAGAAAATCCACCCACCATAGCTGATCTCATGAAGGTCCAGGAAGTTCTTGCCAAAAATCAAATTGATTTGGCTACTACTCAGAAGGATCTATGCAATTATCTCAAAACTCTTACAGACAAAATGTCAGATAAAACTAAGGAAGGGTCGGAGGAAGGAAAAGCCAAGGAAGTTGACCCTAAAATTTCACCAATCCATGTGGTGGATGATGATGAAGCCTGCAAAGAAAATCCACAAGCGAAGGAGTCTGCAGGATTCATCACTTGTGAAGATCTGAAGCGCTTCATGGAGACTCGCAGAAAAGGCAATGCACCATCCATCCATCGTCATCAACCTCCATACACTGCTGTTATGCAAAGGATTCCTCTCCCAAAAGGCTACACCTCTCCAATATTTACGCTATACAACGGAACAGGGAACGCTCGAGAACACGTCTCTCGATTCTTGAAAGCATTAGGAGGGCATGAACACAACCATGTTGTCCGTTTGATAGAGTTCTCAAAATATCTGACAGGCCGAGCGTATACTTGGTACAACAACATTGTGCCAGGAAGCATAGCTAATTGGGGAGAAACGATTAATGCCTTCTACAGGAAATACTTCTTTGTTTCTGAGCAGATTACTCTTTATGACTTAGGAAGGATGGCTCAGAAGAACACTGAAAATTTGAACGAATATGTGAAGAGGTTAAGAATCAAGGCTTTGGATTGTCATGATGCTAATGTTACTGAGCAACAACTGGTGGATTTATGCATCAACGGGATGATCCCAGTCTATAGAGCCTTGCTGGAAAATCTTCGGTTTTAGACTTTCTCAGAACTTCATGAAGCGTCCAAGCGATCAGCAACTACTGCTTCAGCCTTGCTAGAAAGAACGAAAAATGTCAAAGTCGAGGAGCCGAGAGACACTCGAAACAGCACCACCAGGCGTTTAATCAACAAGAAGTACAATGTTAAAGCTTCCATGAATGTTTTTGAAGGGAGCAAGAGAAAAGCTGAAGCACAACAACATAAAAATGCTCCTCCAACGTCCCACCCTCCAAAAGCGCCAAGGAAGCACAATCAGGCTAGTAATGCACAACCACCGGTTCAGCATCAACAGAATGACCAGGAATAGTTTGACTTCCCTTTTCCCATTGAAGAAGTGATCGAATTATTGGAAGTCTGGATTCAAGACGATGCGATCAAACTACCTCATATTAAAAGGGAGCCAACTGAGGAACAAATGGAAAATCCACGCTAGTGCCGTTTCCATAGATATGCCAGTCATTCAACAAGTGAAATAAAAGGATGATTCAAGAGAACTGGGGACTGAAGGAGTGCACAGAAATCCTCTCCCAATCAGAACATTTACACTCTCCGAACAGCCGATCAAAGAAGCAGTTCAATCCTTGATTGAGCATGTATGTGAATTGTTGTACTTGTCTAAAGCTCAAAGAAGTGATATGTTTGCTGCATTGAACCACATTGTCTTATGGAAATGATTACCAATTCAGGAGGCAGTCCCCGAACCCCCATCAACCGATAAGGAGATGTACGACTGGGGACTTCTCACCATAGTTCATCTCAAAGGAAATGAATTCAAGCGAGCGTTGGTCGATGTTGGCAATGATGTTAATATTATTCCTCTGAAGACTCTAAGAGCCGCGAGCATCACTCGACAAGAAGCCACTCATGCTCCCGTATCAGTCAAAGATCACGAAGGAATATCCAGAGACGCATATGGTTACATCATCCTCAGAATGAAAGTTGGGGAAACCTGGTCAGAAACCAAGTTTTACATAATTAGAGAAGACCCAAGATATGACATGATCCTTGGGAGGATATGGATTCATGCTGAAAAGTAACTGCAACACCTTCAATTGCACATTTCTCTGTTGAAGAAAGCTCTAACTCATAAGAAATAGGGGACACTCAACCATTCGAGCATCTAGATAAATCCAAGCCTTGATAGGACTTACACAAAAACCAGAAGAGAACGCACATGAATTCGTCAGAAGATTCCGCACTCAGGAAAGTCTTATTCTCCCTCATGCGTCCATATTATCAACTTTCAAACATGTTACCTTTGTCCGGGGACTCAATTTTACTCATAACCAAGCTATCACCAAACGTTATGAATGGTTAGTCTCGCCTCAACAATATTTCACCAAGTGGATGGACCTTGAGCCTCTCCGAATTCAGCGTCTTACTAACACGGTCATTGTTAGAATAATGACCAAGCACGATAATCAATATCCTATGTATTCTCCCTTGCGTGAGTGTCCACATGTGCTGCAGGATTGGAAAGCTCCATCAACATGGAATCCCACTGTACGAGGAATTCCGAACCAGCAGAAGATATTCAGGGCACGAGCAACCAAGCCTAACAAATTTCATGAAGGGGATTTAGTTCTCAAGGAAACTAAGCGTGATCTCCATTTTACAAGAAGCTCTAGCTAGGAAGGACCTTTTATGATTGCTAAGTCAGTAGTTGGAGGATACTACAAATTGGCTGATATAAAGGGCAAAACAAGCGTGCCAGTTGTTTGAGGGCAAAAACTGATTCTGCTGTTGTTTTTTTTGGTAATTTTGGGTGTGTTGATGAGAATCGAGTTCAAACCCTAAACAAATGCATTGCACGGGAATGCTTTTAGGTTCGAGACATGAATCTGTAAGACTCTTGCCTAAACCAAGAAATGGCCGTTCCAGATTCAATTCGGTCACAAGGTGAAGAAGAAAGGTTGATCTTAGGGAGGGAAGCAGAGAAGGTGTTTGAGATCAGAGTGTTGAATTATGAAGGTGTGGTTGTTTATGACTTGTGTATCATAAAATGGTTTCTGGCTACTTTTTTTGATAACACTTGTGTTCTCCCTTTCGAAATAGGTTGAAAAACCTATTTATACAAGTCATTTGAGCGCAACCCTGATCTCGTAGGAAGTAGAGCAAGTTAAGTAATGGAGTAGTGGGGCCGTGTAAGAGTGGTGATCATCACGTGGTCACATCTTCGTCCACTACTCTCATCGTCGTTAACCGTATATCTTTTCTTTACACATTCTCATAATGGGCGCGTTGCACGCCACACGCCGTAAACCTCCAGACTAATACCCCAGTAAGTGTCCCTCAGTTTATGACATTTTTGATGTCTCGAGTAGGTGGGTCAAGTCGTGGGACTTTCCGCAAAGAATAACACATGGCGTTATTAGGTTAAACAACTAAGTTATTTATGAAACCGATATAAAATATCATATGTATTCGATGCATGTGAAGCATCGATTTTAAGCAAGCAGCTCAAAATAATCGATGTGCATGATGCATCGTTGTTTTTGATCTCGATCGAATCAGTCACGGATTGAGTGTCTTAAAAGGGTAGCGCGATCGACCTCTTTTGGGTGATCGTTCGAGTGCCCTATGGGCGAAATACCTCCTGGTCGATCACTCCCTACGAAGGAGTGATAGCCGATGGTAGTAATGCTACTTTGTTGGTTTTCTGAAAATAGATCTACACCGTCCAACTAGGCTAGCGAAGATGGATGGTCTTGATCGATTTGCGGAAGTTGTTCAATGCTATTGACGCAACTTTTAGGGTTTATAGGCCGATCGGCCAACCCTATTTTGAGCGAGCGATCCGAGGCGCTGCGTATTGGTTTGAGCAGGTCGATCGACCTCGTGCAAAGACGAGTTGTTGTTGGCAAAGTTGACGTTCGTGATGCTTCTAAGACCGTTTTGAACGGTCTAGCTCGTTTGAGCTTTCTTTCGACAGCGTGATCACTCACGCTTGGGTGTGGCGTTTGGCAGCGCCGGGGTATGCTAAACAGAGTTCGACCGGCTAGGGCATTATTGAGCTTACCGTCGGTCGATATGATGATTGCCTAGTCCTATCAGGAATGGTCTAGGCTTGCTAAAACATGCGGCAAAATTGTGTGGCCGTGATCATTTCTGAGACTGATATGTACAGTCTAGATTTCCCTTAAGGAAATTAATCATGTTCAATCGAGTTGTCTTTTATTAAAAGCGCTTCGATACGATATTCTCTTTGTCAGAGAGTGATGTAGCCTGTGTGGGTATTTTCTTGCAAATCTCAATACTGGCACTTCGGGAGATTCATGCTACTCTGCTGAGAGTGAACACTTGATCGTCATGTCATGTCAATGATGAGAGTTCGGCTGAGAACATAGAATGGAAAATACTAGAAAAATCATGCATTAATTGATAATGCTAACAAAACATAGAATTAATTTTACAGAATATTTGGGATTGCCGCTGCATTCTGAGTGAATATATATATATATATATTCATATTGAATTGCTTCAAACAAGTGAAGATGTTTTTTGCACTCATCACTTCTTAAATGGCTTTACCCCTTGCAGGGTGACAGCGCATTAAATACGGGTTTTACAATTTTAGCCCTGAACTAAAATCCACCATCAACATTAAGTCCCCTGCTTAGCATGTAATGACAATGCCATTGCGGGATAAGCACTAGATGGTGACGTATACAACGTAAAAAGGACGAGATAAATAAAGTTTACCTGGAGGAGATTTGATCGACCGCCAGTAATCACCCGTGCAAGCGTACTGGCGCGACTATGAAGTCTTGGTGGGACCGGCTTCATCTTCGGGTGTTCGAGCCAAAGAAGGAATTCTTCTTCCACTGGGATTTTTTAATCGCTCTTGTATAAAAGAATGTTGACCCCTATACTTCTTCTTCCTTCTTATTTTTCCAATCGCCATAGCTCCCCCGTCGTTGCTGGACTTTGCTGCCGCCGTTTAACCGTCCCGCAGTCGCACGTCCATCAACAGTCACCCGTCCGTCAACAGCAAGGTAGGTGCTTCGTACCTTTGTCTTATGTTGTTGTTGTTGTTTTTTTCCGTAGATGTAAACCCTAATTCTTAGGTAAAACCTCCTTGAACTTGAGAAAATACTCCCGTTAAAAACGAAGTTTCTTTGCGACACATATTGTGATTAACTCCGCCAGTAAAATCAATATCAGAATAGTTAATATTGCTGAAGTCACGAATAAACGAGTAAACCCAAGTTGGATGCCACTGTTTTCTCCTTTTCATCTTTGCATGGAAAACCTAGTTTTTGTTGTGATCGATGCAAAAGTTGGTTGTAGGTCTCGGCAGTGAGCATAATACCCACAGCAAGTTGTTCGTCCGTCTGTATGTTCGACCTAGTCGCGGCCAATACACTGCTTTCGTACGTCCCTTATCCACTACTTTGTATTTTGAATGGGTGAAGGCTCCATTGGGCCCTGGCTGCGTAGTGCGTCCGTTCCGCGACCATGTTCAAGTACAAAAGGATGAGAGAGCATGAGAGGGTGAACGAGTACTTAATGACCAGGAGGATAATCGAGCATGTGACAGCCTTATCCGACCTATTCCGTATTTTGTCTCGCAACTAATTTTTTTTTTAATCTTGCTAGCGTGTTCATCCACTCACTTCTTTGTCCATGAGCTTTAGAGCTTTAGCAACCATGTCGAATAGATTGCGTGCACGATTCTTTTTATATCTTGGAGTAATGACTCTTTTTCGTTTCATTGCAGTTACTTGGAAGTGAACTTAAGAAATTCTCGTTAAAGATATCACCTGGAAATACTTTTGCCGCCAAGCCAGGAAATGCCAGCAATGCCAAAAAAATATGCCAAATATAGATGATGAGTTATTTGTCGTGCCTTTTCCAAACGTTAGAACTCATCCTGGCCATAATTGGACCTTGTTTACAGGCTCGGAAAATGAAGAAGTTGCTCCATAGGTTTCTCCAACACATGTGATAAGGTTCTGTCTTCGGAAGAATGAATATCCAGCTTCTCCTATTGATTTCAAGGTTTTCCACACTCAGCTAAGCTCTTATGAAGGATGGATGAGGCATATGTTGAGTAATGAGAGCATCAAAGACAACTTGACCAAGGCGCAGATCGTCAAAGCTGTCATGGCGTCTGCAACACTTCACATTAGGAAAGACATTGCAGGTTTGATTACTTTCATTTCTATATGGTGTCCTCCCACGCATACGGCCATATGTAGATGGGGAGAAATGACCATTACTTTGGAGAGTGTAGCCATGTTGTTGAACCTCCTAATTGCGGGGAGTTTCAATTATAAGTTATCCACCGTGGAAAGCGTCATGCTCGATGCTTTACTTCAGAAGGCAGAAGAATATAACCAACAGAAAAAGGGTGAGAAATGTTTTTATACTTGGTGGGTGTCTGAATGGTTTCCTACAAAACCAAAGCCGGGCCAAGCACTGGATAATAAACTGAGCGTCGTTGCATTCCTGTCTTTGTGGATGTCTAGAGACCTCTTTGATGATGGCTCCGGTAAGAAGACCATAAGCCGAGATCTTATCATGTTTGCCATTAAGTTGGCGAAAGGCGTGGTCCTCCCTTTAGGCAGCTTATTCCTTGGATCGTTATACTCTCATCTGGATTCTTTGGCAGCAGACATGCATGCTTCCAACGGATATAAGAAAGTGGAATCGTATGTTCATATTGCTTTTCTTCGGGCGTGGTTATGGGAACAATTCAGAGGTTATGCTCCTGTTCCTGCAACTTCGTTTTATAGTTTGTATGGTGGTTCGAGAATACTCCGCTGGCAAAACAGACGTCCAAAACCTGGGTTGAGGCTTATTGATTTTCATAATAACGTGTACGCCATAGATTTCCGCCCGTGGGGGCCGGTTCATTCTTCCATGATTCAACCGAAAACCTTTGCCACTGATCCTAACACTGTGTTGCATACCGGTGGAAAGGATATGAGCTCTGGAGAGATTATATTCCTGCGAAGTTGTACACCGGGATACGTTCCATCCTTTTTTGAAGAATTACTTATTGCGGTTCCTTATAATATTTACAGAGCCACTCGTAAGATGGGATTCGATCAAGGAAACTTGTTCGATCGTCCGCCTATGCCTTCAGCGGAGCTTGTACCGTCTTTTGTTGATGCTAGCATTTTTGCAACGAAGCAGAGCCTTCTGTTCTTGCGCCTCGAAAGAAAACCAGCAACGACTGGTAGGTACAAAAATTTCTTGAGGGAAGAGCTATTAGTTTTTCAAAATTTCTCGGAGGAAGTTGTGGCAGTTCCTCGTGGTGAGCCATCCCCCGAAATTTTGAAGCAGCATAAACGGTTGAAGCCGCTTCCAGGAAAGCGAACCAGGGCTGACGCTTCTGATGACTGCAGTCCCCAGGATGTAAGAGCAAGGTCTAAAAGGCAGGCAAGTGAACCCGTGGTTTTCAATTCTTCTCATATGCAGGTATCTTAAACTTCTCTTTTTTGATCCGCTGATTTTATTCATCTTGGGAAATCTTCACTAAATGTGATTCTTATCCAAAATCAGGGTCTCAGGAAGTAAAACACTTTTACGAGGATGGCACGTAGTCATAGCGCATCTTTAGAGAAATCCGGCGATACTGAACCTCTTGAAGGTGATGACAAGGATGACGAAAACTCGGTTGGCGATGAAGGAAGCGTCTCCAAGTATGGCAGGGAGCTTGATCGTTTCAGCGAGTTGGTGGATTGGACCGTGACGGAAACCAACTTTGAGGTTGAGGGAAGTGATGATGCAGGGATCGTTGGAGATGTTACATCTACGGTTGTAGAGGTGATTCCTTTTAAGGAGCCTCCTGTGACCGACAAAGCATTAGTTGTGCACTCCGCTGCTGGGGTCACTTTTGACCCTCCTTTTGACGCCCCTTTTGCGGATCATGTGCTAGTTAGAGGATTCAGTGTTCTAGCTAAGTATGAGGAGTTATACACCAAGATATGGAAGAAGCATGGTCACATCGCGACTTTCAAGAAGCTTAAAAGTCGTTTTGCATTAGTCAAGCGTGTCGAAGAAGCTTTACCCTTCATTTATGGCATGAGCATCGTGACTAGGCATACCGTTTCTGAAGAGATAGTTTCAAACTGGGAGTTCCACCGAGATGTGTTTGTGAAGTATGAGTCCAACGCTTCTTGGCTCTATGAAGGATTTTCTGAAATACAGAAGTTGCAAGGCGAAATGAATAAAGTTCCCTCTATGGACTGTATTGCTCGACAAGAGGAAGAGATCGAGATATTGTCTAAAGAGTTGAAGCTGAAGCAAGCCTCCCTCCAAAACATGAAAGATGTTCTTTCCCAGAAGAACGAGTTGTTGCTGAAAGATTTCCCTTGAATACTTTGCGTCTTCTTTTCTTATATTTCCTTTTTAGGTGTTTTGAGTGATGTGAGGAACTCCTGTCGCAATTTGATTTTCTGGTTTTGAACTAGTAGGTGATTGAATTTTTATGAAGATATTTGAGTTTGATTTTGGGATAATTCATGAGTAGTTTTTTTTGTGAGGAATTATGACTGGGTCGACTACTCAAACAGAAATTCCAGAAATTCTTATTTTGAATGCAAGTAATGCAACTAAGTGAGATCGTGTATGCCACATGAACATTGCATATGTTGCACGGAAGCAAAACATATAAAGGGAAACATAAAATGGAGATTGAGAAGGATAATGACTTCATTCTAAAAAATGGGACGCGTGCGTCGAGCCCCCGGCAAATTTCCAAAAGATTTCTCGTACAAATAATTTTTTTAACGAGACTTACTTGTTGGCGAAGTTCCAATAAAATTGGGCTTTCCCAGATAATTGCTTAAAATTCAAGTTGCATCCCGAATTGTTGTAACACGCCTCTGCTAACAACCTCTGCTAATGAAAAGTCCCTAGTTGATTCGATCTCTCCTGTGAAACTGCGCATGTCGGCTAGTGAAGAGAGAAAATATTCCCAGTTCATAGGCGCAGCTCCCCCGAATTGATTTTCTCCCAGACAATGCGTTTCAGGCTGTTGCATTCACTGGTGTGGTGATGGATGAATCCATGGTAAAGGAAATATCTCGAGTCAATCATCTATTGATCAGTCGGCGAACGCCATACAAGAGGTAGTTGAACTACTCCATCTTGCACCCAAGCTTCCAATAGTTCCAGCACCTTCCTCATTGAAAATGGGAAGCGCGGGTACCCTGAGTTTCGCTTTTCTTGTGTTTCCAGTTGTTGCAGTGAGAATTCTTGCTGTCTTTGACACGAGGCTCGTTTCGAAAGTGTGGCTGCGTCGTGTGTTGACATAGACGCGGATCGCTTAGCTTGGCGGTTTTGCTGAAGTGCAACTTCTCTCGAGGGTCCTGCATTAGTGGTGTTGCAGGAAAATTTCCCCTTCTTCAGGTGCTTCTCTGTTTGGTAAAGCCGTTGTGGTTGGGGCTGTGGATTGTTGAACAGCTCTTTGAACTTGTGCAAGGGTCTTGAGATATATACTTTCCAACAGAGCCTCATAAGCCGGGTCTTAGTTCTTATTCTATAGGTATTGTGATACTCCCGGTGAGTCCTTTTCCCTGTGAAACTGCTTTGGCCCTTCGTTGGTGGGTGGATTTTGTCGATAGTTTCCTTTCGGCTCATATCCGATGTGGCCAGATAAAAATCCAACATCATCTTTATCGTTAATGGTATCCTCCATGAGAATGTTGGATGACTCCTTCCAAAACCGGTTCATCATACTTCTTAAAAGACAAAGCATCTCGTTTTGACGTTTGGAGATATCGTCCTGACTTGCGAGGATATCTCTTAACACCCTAGATATGTCTTCCACGGTGATTACGCTTCGATCATTCATGACTTTTGGAGAGCTTGGATGACGAGGATGCATTAGAAGTTGAGATTTGTGATTGAAACGGAATTGAGTTAGCGAATGTGTTTGGACCCTAAAAACCACCTTCTCGAATTCGAAAAAAATTGAAATTGAAACTGAAATTGATCTTGCAACCGAGAGATTAATCTCCCACTGTGGTCTCCAGTTGTTTGAGGGAAAAAACTGATTTTGCTGTTGTTTTTTTTGGTAATTTGGGGTGTGTTGATGAGAAACGAGTTCAAACCCTAAACAAATGCACTGTACAGGAATGCTTTTAGGTTCGAGAAATCAATCTGTAATAATCTGGCCTAAACCAAAAAATGTTTGTTCCAGATTCAATTCGGTCACAAGGTGAAGAGAAGGGTTGATCTTAGGGAGGGAAGCGAAGAAGGTGCTTGAGATCAGAGTGTTGAATGATGAAGGTGTGGTTGTTTATGACTTGTGTATTAGAAAATGGTTTCTGGATACTTTTGTTGATAACACTTGTGTTCTCCCTTTCGAAATAGGTTCAAAAACCTATTTATAGAAGTCATTTGAGCGCAACCCTGATCTCGTAGGAAGTAGAGGAAGTTAAGTAATGGAGTAGTGGGGCCGTGTAAGAGTGGTGATCATCACATGGTCACATCTTGGTCCACTACTCTCATCATCGTTAACCGTCAATATTTTCCTGACACGTTCTCATAATGGGCGCGTTGCACGCCGCACGCCGTAAACCGCCAGACCAATACTCCAGTAAATATCCCCCATTTTGTGACATGTTTGATGTCTCGAGTAGGTGGGTCAAGTCGTGGGACTTGCCGCAAAGAATAACACATGGTGTAATTAGGTTAAACAACTAAGTTATTTATGAAACCGATATAAAATATCGTATGTATTCGATGCATGTGAAGCATCGATTTTAAGCAAGCAGCTCAAAATAATCGATGTGCATGATGCATCGTTGTTTTTGAGCTCGATCGAATCAGTCACGGATTGAGTGCCTTAAAAGGATAGCGTGATCGACCTCTTTTGGGTGATCGTTCGAGTCCCCTATGGGAGAACTACCTCCTGGTAGATCACTCCCTACGAAGGAGTGATGGCCGATGGTAGTAATGCTACTTTGTTGGTTTTCTGAAAATAGATCTACACCGTCCAACTAGGCTGGCGAAGATGGATGGTCGTGATTGATTTGTGGCAGTTGTTCAATGCCGTTGATGCAATTTTTAGGGATTAGAGGCCGATCGGCCAACCCTCTTTTGAGCGAGCGATGCGAGGCACTATGTGTTGGTTTGAGCAGGTCGATCGACCTCGTGCAAAGACGAGTTGTTGGTGAGCGCGCTGACATATCCTGGGCCATCTAGAATTAGATATAAGCCACTCGATTTGGATGGCGAAGATGGAAGGTTGTGATCGATTTGCGGCATTAGTGTGTTGCCGCAAACGTATTTTTAGGTTTTTCAAAGCAGCGCGTTTAAGCTACTTTGGGCAAACGATTTAGTATGCTCTGGTTTTTCCATGGAGAGGTCGATCAACCAAGGGAGGAGTTGGGCCGCCAATGTGCATGCTGGCGCCTCTTTGATCATTCCAGGGAAGATCTCGGTCGTCCAACAAGGATGGAAAAGTTGGACGAACACGATCGATTTGCGACAGTTGTAAACTGCCGCAACCCAAATTTAGGGTTTTGAATACAGCGTGCCTGCTCAAGTTTGGGTGAGAGATTGAGCACTTTATAGGCTTGCCGCAGGAAAGTCGACCGACTGGGGCACTAGTGGGCCTGCTGATGATCATGCTGGCACTTCCTTAATTGTTCGTAGGAGGATCGAAGCCGTTCAACCAAGCTGGCAAAGTTGGACGTTCGTGATGCTTCTAAGACCGTTTTGAACGGTCTAGCTCGTTTGAGATTTCTTTCGACAACGTGATCACTCATGCTTGGGTGTGGCGTTTGACGGCGCCGGGGTATGCTAAACAGAGTTCGACCGGCTAGGGCATTAGTGGGCCTACCTTCGGTCGATATGATGATTGCATAGTCCTATCAGTAATGGTCTAGGATTGCTAAAACATGCGGCCAAATTGTGTGGCCGTGATTATTTCTGAGACTGACATGTACAGTCTAGATTTCCCTTAAGGAAATTAATCATGTTCAATTGAGCTGTCTTTTATTAAAAGCGCGTCGATACGAGATTCTCTTTGTCAGAGAGTGATGTAGCCTGTGTGGGTATTTTCTTGCAAATCTCAATACTGGCACTTCGGGAGATTCATGCTACTCTGCTGAGAGTGAAAACTTGATCGTCATGTCATGTCAATGATGAGAGTTCGGCTGAGAACATAGAATGGAAAATACTAGGAAAATCATGCATTAATTGATAATGCTAACAAAACATAGAATTAATTTTACAGAATATTTGGGATTGCCGCTGCATTCCGAGTGAATATATATTCATATTGAATTGCTTCAAAAGAGTGAAGATGTTTTTTGCACTCATCATTTCTTAAATGGCTTTACCCCTTGCACTGTGACAGCACATTAAATACGGGTTTTACAATTTTAGCCCTGAACTCAAATCCACCATCAACACCAGTGATTCACGAAAATTGGTTAAAGGCTTTTGATGCATGAAGTATTCAGCGTCCCAAGTCGTTTTGGGTTCAATGCATGAGTTCTCAAAGGACCTATCGTTTTCATTTTAGGATTTTCTTTCACTTGTATTTTCAATTTCTCCAGGAGTTTGCAATTCTTGTATTCAGTATTTGAATTCAGCAATTTATCAAAGTTCTTTATTTTAAGAAAAAATCTTATCAAATCCAAGAAGAAAATCCTCAATCGCTAACTAATCCAAAACCAATCAAAAATTCAAAACCAAAATAAAACCCCACATCTCTCAGAAGTTCAAGGTTCAAGAGATTATGGAAAGGAAAACTAAAGGAATCCTGCAAAGTAAGATTTTTGTTTCTCTGCATTCTCCAAGACTTGCAAGGCCACTTTCTCCAACTCTAGCTTTTCAGTCAATTCATCAATTTTAGCCTTTTTCTCCACTACAGCAGCACCGATGAAGGGTATATTGTTCTCTACTACATCCCTGATGATGTTGATCTTCTGATGAAGCCACTTCAAGTTGAAACCAAGCTCTTCAGATTTCCTCAAATTGTACTCCCAATCAAAGAGTACGTCTGGAGTAACATTGCTTCTCGCCCTGGTCCTTATATCATCTATGACATGCAAGATAATCCCTACTTGCATTACTAAGAAGTAACTGCGTTTTGGATCCTTGGTGACAACAATATGACCATACATCTTCCACAATTTGTCATACATGCCAGCATACCCTATGGGAACGCTAAACCAACCAACTGATGTGTGATACGGGAGTGAACCACCAAATGGAGGATCGCAAATAATCCATGCAGTAGGGTATTCATGCACTATTATACGATTCTAAATTATTTGAGCGGTTTCAGCAATTGTGGGAGTTATTTCTTGGGAAGTTTCTTCCATTCTGGGTCCGGTTTCTTTTATCTCTGAAGTAATGGTGGTTTGAACTTCATTCTAATGGCATTAAGGTGCAGAGATTGTGACATCATCAACTTGATTTACCATGCGGTTCGAATTATCATTGGATCCATTATTCTCAACTTCGGTATTTGGTACCTATCTAAGTACTTAATTATACGTCCAAGACATGAGAAAATGGTGTGGAAGTCATAAAACACGTTTTTTCAATAAGATCGACTGAAGAGATTTTATACTGCCATGTATAAGACCACAAACTGGGAGAAATCGGTGATGAATCTAAGGTTGAGTCATACACCGTTCTCTTCGTTTGGATGTTTTATGCAACATATCGAAATTTCATAGAAATTGGATAAACGAGTAAAGAGTTGTGGCTAAAACATTGGACTACATGCCAGCTGAAAAATTCCTGAAGGTCTCTGGAAGTTTACTGTTTCGGTGATTTTGGCACCTAAACGTGCTCAAAACTTAAAAAGCTTCTTTGCTAAAGCTTGGAAATTTCCTGGGCATAAGGGTACATGGGTAGATTGCGAAAATGTGACATCGTATGAAGATTTTATTGTGTTTTTGTTAAAAGGCTGAGTTCTGAATTTTCTAGTGACGAATTTCACTAAAATTTCTTTATTCATTCATGTGGATTCTCATTCATTCGATCTCAAATCAGCAATATTATACTTCTATGAAGAGAGTATGAAGTGGATACTTACTTTAGGAGTTCCCAAGTCGTTCGAAGGATTAATATGGTCGGCATCAATATTGTAAGCACCATTACCTCCATTTGGTTCCAATTCTTGAAGATTCTCTTTCTCACCACTATTTGAAGACGGATGAATAACCTGTCCATGTTGGCTCTCCACAACAACCTCCTCCTGGACGTGTCGACAACAATTGTCATTACTTCGTTCAAGGAAATGCCATAATTACTTACACAAAGGGGGTACTTACATCAACCTCTTCATCAATGTTGGATTCCTGGATTGTTTGTACATAGGAAAGATGAAGACCGTCAATGACCGATAGAGCAAAATTCTGAAAAAAATTAAGAATATTCTTTTGGGATCCTAATTACATGGGCAAGAAAATCGCAACGGTAATGGAAGTGCTAACAACTCACTAAAGAAGCGGCTGGGGACTTCACATTATTCGGTATCATCCTATAAGATGTCGTGTTCCTGCTTTCTCCACCCTGGGGACTTTCTTGAAGGTCTGAGAAGTCTACATAGATTCGAGGTCTCACAGCACGACCATCCTACCACAAAAACAATAAATAGTTAAGTTGTGATTATCATGCTTTTGTCAAAATCATGAGGGAAATATTTACATGTGCACATTCTGGAGGCGTTTTCCTTTTGTCACCACGGGAAAGGTATCTCAACCTTGGTCGATCAGAAATCATGTCAGGGGAAGGAAACTCTCGTATCGGAGACTTAACATCCATAGAAAACTTATACACACGCTCAAGTTGCTGACACCAGAAATCTATGTAACCCGGAGTTTCGTAGGTAGCTCGGTCAAAGCATGGAAATAAATAATCATTTCCTTCCACGTGCGTGCAATATAAGTGAGATTTCAGATGCTCAACTGATGGCTTGTTCATTCGATGACTGGAACACACTGATCGACACCCATTTTTCGAGCTGCTCTATCAATATTATATTCTTCTACATGGAATTCTCCGTACATTACTGATACTAAGTAACCAGGAGTGCAACTCAATATAAAAGATTTCTCTCCATTACTCAGACCGGCACCAGTTTTCAACATGACATTTTCTTCAGAAGTATTGAAAGTGATCAATTGTGATAAAAGAGGAGGAACCGACACCCAGGGGCGAAAGTTGAACTCAGACTCGATGTCTAAGATGTCAGTGAGGCGTATCTTTTATTGTGGCTGCTTTAGATACCAATGCATAATCCTGGAATTATTTTTCTCGAGGAAAGCATGACGAGTATCAACATTTGGTCCTTGCAAGACGCTACGAGGAATTGGAGCATAACTCTCAAGGTGCTCCCACATCAAATCTTGGAAAAACACCGTATTAGCATATGTTTAGACTTTCATAAATCCGTTAGAAACATTGGAGTCTATAACTAAGGAATCTAAATTGGCAAATAGTGAACCCAAACTAGACTACCAATGGGAAGTTTCTCAACTTTCGCCATCTTTATGGCGAAAGGAATCACAAATGGTTTCAATAAATGTCTATTATCTTCAAGAATGCCTCTAGAGAGCCACAAGCATGAGAAAGCAGTAATGGTTAAGGTACCATCAACATGTTCTTCAGGAACTCCATCTCTCGGCCACCAGTATTTCGACCATTGAGCATAGCAAATTTTGGGCGACTCGTTGAATTCATGCATTTTAGCTTCCAATGCGCCAGATATCACCTTCTCCTCTGCTGAGAGCTCTTCGGGGAAATTGCCAGTGATTGGAAGATGCAACAAAGCAACTACATCTTCTAAAGTAATGGTGAATTCTCCCCATCTACATATGAAAGTGTGAGTAGGAACACACCAATGAGCAAGCAAATCCACAATACCTGGTATATCATGATTAATGATTAAATCCCCATCAGATTGAATAGCTCGTGTCACCTGTGCATCATCCAGCATAGTCCTTACACGACTATGACCCAGCATATGTCTTGCCCATCTAGAGAAATGTGTCAGAGGCTTCCGAGAAAGTTTGAGTTCCACATGTGAATCCAAATAGTGTTTCCCTTGCAAACAGAACCGAGTTATTGCTGGAGGAGATACCAACTTTTTATGAGTAGTGCTCCTGGGATTTATAAGTAGCCGAAATGAGGAACCTAAGGGACGTTCTTCGGGCCTATACAGATACACAAAAAATTTGTCCTCAGTATTTGGAATGTTCTTAGTTTTGGGAGTTTCCTCTTTCTCCTGGGAAGTCTCAGAATCATCACATTTTGGAGGAATCATCATCTCTGGAAGACGCGTCTGTAGAAACATCCTCTCTGGAAGTTTCCTCTCTAGAAACATCATCTTTAGAAGCGCTACCACGGGACTGTGTCATCTTTGCAAAGTTGTTGTGACATCCGTACAGGAATTTCATCAACACAATGGAATTAAAGCAACAGAATAATTATGATGCTCACATCAGCGTCTACAAAAACGGTAATCCTTAACTCTTACCTATTTATGGTTTCACGAACTTAGTGATAACAACGTAAAACTCCGAAAATTTGCTCGTTTTTTCAAACCTGCAAAGCCTAGCAAAACTTATCATTTAAATGTCAACACTTGACTTTTCACCAAACTACGAATAGATCACATAACCTTTCATGTGAACATTCACTGATTTTCTGTGTACATACACTATGAATTCACGAACTCATGAAAATATTATTTGCTTTCAACGATTTCTCAAAAATCAAATTTTGATTTTCTCAACAAAATTCCTTTTTATTTTAAAACTCATGTAAAAAAAATCATTACTTACGTGAGTTATCTTAAAAATAAAAATCTCTTTGTTTGTTCAAACGAGCATTCGTCTATGAAACGGAGTCTTTTCTATTCTCGTAAAAGTCTACATATTCCAAATAAAATTTGGAAAGTTCACAAACAAAATTTTGTCATAAAGTCCAGGTCTATTTCAAAAAATATCGTATGATTATTGTTTATTGTTTTAACTACGAACTTACGTACGAGCCCAAAAGTACTTGTATGGAAGTTCATGCTTTGAAAATAAATTTTGATTTTCATGAAACCTCATAAACAAAATTTTCTCTACTGCAATTAAACCATGTTTATTCAAAAATATATGTAGCTGTTTCATATTAGGGATTATTGTTTGTTTCTTAAACTAACGAACGAATGAGCATACGCTTTCTAAAATAATTTCTTCATGAAACCCTACGTATACATACATGCATGAAATTATGTTTTATGAACAACTCATGAAAACACAAAACACACAACAACAAAAAAAAAATCACCTGGTCGGTACCGGCCAAAGTTGATCGCCGGTGATCGGAACGCCGGCGGCAGCTTTTCTGGCGAAAATTTTCTTCTACTTTTCTGGTTGCTCGGACGTGAAGAAATCAAGGGGAACGTGATCGGTATCTTAAGGAAATGTTAATAATATTTTATGGTTTCTACCTTTTATATTAAACTTATTTCCAAAACCTAATAAAACATGGATTTCCTTTTTTGGGCTCGGTCCCATAAACGCTAAACCGGCAAAAACCAGACGTCCGACCGACCTAATCAGCAGTGCCTCATCTCTCAGATATCACACGATGACACTCTATCATACTATCAGGGTCCTTACCTGAACATTTTCTCGTACATGACACCATTGGAGCAAATCAGGGATTCTGAAAATACCTTTGTACGACTGAGTTCAGCCACCGATTTCGTCGACTGAAAATCACCATCTAGTGCTTACCGCGGAACATGACTGTCCCTCACTAAGCAGGGGACTTAATGTTGATGGTGGATTTCAACAGAGGTCAAAATCGTAAAACCATGATACTGCATGTTTCTGACACGGCTTCAGGAGCGCATATGACGATTCATATTTTACGATCCATGATCCATATGTCACTCGAAAGGGCTCCCCGGAGCATTCGATACTGCTCATTTCATCATGACCTCTATGTAGAATAACATAATTGGGAGGTTCCCCGTATGATTGGGAACTTAACGCCTTCAGGACATCGGTGATACTCACTGTTCCCTGACTACATAGAGAGACCCCCTATACATAGAAGAACGATTGGGCGGTTTTCTGTATGATTGAGAGCTTAACGCCTTCAGGGCATCGCTGACACTCACTGTCCCTTGACTATGTAGAGAGACCGTGTATAGATTCAGGCGGTTCTCCATACATAATTGTTGAGAGGTCTAAACGCCTCCAGGGAATCGACAACACTCGTTGTTCCCTGGCTATGCACCTTTCAGGACGGGTATGACGCTTTAACTGGCTAATATCCCTTCTGCAATAGATTAATTCTACCGTGACATTCACCACTGAATTCCTAGATGATAATCTATTTTATCTCATTACTCCGATTTCATGATCGAATCCACGGCTGATCTCATGGAATGGTAATAGATAATATCATTACTCCGATTTCATGATCGAATCCACAGCTGATCTCATGGAATGGTAATAGATAATTTTATTACTCCGATCTGTAGTCGAATCCACGATCCTATGGGATGGTATTCTCATTTTATTATTACGAATCCATGGTCGAATCCACGGCTGATCTTATGGATTGATAATAAATAATTACTCACTCTTTCATGAATCATTCTCCACTGAATTTCATAAATTAGTAATAAATACTCAACAACCGGGCATCTGGACCATCACTGAGTAAGCCCCAAGAAAATGGTGCAAGTGTACTCGACAATGATGCACGACCGAGCACCCGAATGCACGAACGAGCATTCGAAAATATGGACAAACGAGGAATCCTACACAAAATAGGAGAGAGAAAATAATATTAAAATAATAAAAATGGCGCCTAGGAGACCGGGCCCACCGGTCGGCTGGTCCCCCACGCCTTTTCCTTTATTTTAAATTATTTTATTAGTTTCATGAACTCATGAAAACTCCTTCATTCTAGCAATTTTCCTTGTTTGAGCAAAACTCATGGTTTCTCCATATTTTCACGGTTTCATGAAAAATAATAAAAATAGGGAAAGGTGTTGCGTAACCAGGCAACCTAGCCGGCCGACCATGCCATAGAGGTGGTCGGTCCCACACCTTACAATCCCTAGTCTTTAATAATTACTATTTCCCTCATCTCATGAAACTCCTCAGTTTAAGCAAAAATCATGGTTTCTTCATATTTTCTCAAATATTGCTCAAACCATGAAAAATTCAAAAAGTCAAATGGTCACATGACAGACTAGGATACTCACGCCAAATATTAAAATATCATTATTTTAATATTTTCCAAATTTTGATCAAACGAGCAAAGTCCTACTTGCTCATTCGAGCGAAATCAAGAATTTCAGTCAAAGATCGAACTCTTCTGAAAATCCGAGATATGGCTCAAATGCACACCAGAAAATACCAAAACTCTCAGTACTGAGACACGGAAATTATGGTGACACGGGCATGCTTTATCGATCGACCAAGGCCGGCCCTAAGGCTTGCAATGAGCCGGTCCCACACATTATTATGATTTGACCTAATTTGCTCAATTGCTCACATTGGGTCCAAACTCTTTCCAATCAACTTGTAATTTTCTAAAACGACCATCCGCTGGTCCCATGACCACCAAGTTCCGGTTCATGCCCTCTTGGTCGGTCCCTCACTTTTCCATAATTAGGTTTTATTACCTAATGCTCAGACGAGCACTATTTTAATAAATGATGAAACCGGCATTTAATCATCATTCTTTCACCAACTGGTCAACTCAGAACCCTGGTGCACGCTCACTCTAGCAATTGGGAATCACATGGTCGTCCATTATCCCATGTGGTCCCTCCCTCCCTCACTCATGACCTATTTTCAGCAGTTCATCAATTGACGAACAATTGATCAAAAATTAGGATTTCGAACAAAAGCTCTACAAATCATCATTCTGAGCAAGTTGAAACACTAATAAATTTATTTTGATCCAGCAATCAACATATGGATTAATTATATAATATACGGTAATCTATCAATATTTTGATTAATAGTTTATTGGGTCAAGTCACCAATAAATAATTCGTCGAATTGAGCAATACTTGCTCAGTTGCTCGAATAATATTGATCCAACTATAAATATTCAGTAATTTATCAATAATTCGTCGAATTGAGCAATACTTGCTTAGTTTCTCGAATATTGATCCAACTATCAATATTCAATAATTCCTCGAATCGATGCTCGAATTTACAATCTTTGCTGATACGCGTAATGTCAACATCATTTAAAGAAATATACGTCTCAACAGACATGTTCGATCCATGACTCACTGAGCATTCATCAATCATGCTCAATTCAACAAAACCGAGACTCATTGTCTAATCAGTCAACATATGACTAATAAAATATACGTCTGTCATGCAGACTCCACGATTCGTGAGACATCAATCACGTCACATGGGGGATATCAATTAGGGTTTTGGTCTGGCGGCCTATGGCACGTGGATTCATCCACGATGAGAAATGTGAGTAAATCGTGCAAACGGTTGAAGGAGTTAGCAAAGTAGTGGGTGGACGGTTAACCAAGTCTCTGCACGACCTGGAATTGGTTTCACCATGATTTTCCACTTTCCCACTCTTTCACTCAAGAAACCGTCACACTTACAGGGATCAAGGTGTTTATTCGGACAATATAAATAAGTATCTGGATCCATGATTGAGACAAGGACAATTTTCGAGTCATCACTCTCAGAAATTCCGTCAATCGACCAGAAGTTACTTTGAACTCAACAGTTCACGGAAAACTTGCAGAAACCTTCAACACATCAACAATCCTTGATCATCATTGATCCCACACAATTTTCATCTTCCCTCCTATAGATCAACCCATCTCCCTCTTTGTGACCGAACTGATTTGGTTTAGGCCAGAGTCCTACAGATTGATCTCTCGAATCTAAGCACTCCCTTTGCAGTGCATCTGTGTGAGGTTGGGCAGTTTTCTCGGTTGAGGAGTCTCGACAACACGTCATTCTCTTCAATTCCCTAAAAAACCAGCAAATCGTTTTTCCTCATCTACAGATTGGCGACCACAGTGGGGGATTAATCTCTCGGTTGCAATCTCACATTTTCTCAAAAATGGCTGGTCTTAGGTATGGGTTAGTTACAAATGAAAATGACACTAACACTAGCAACAATAACGATGATGGTATTCCAGAAACCATTCCTGCTTCCGACGACGGTGGTACCACTCCTCCTCAAACCGTTGAAAATCATCCTCTCTTCGGCCGACATCTCGAGGAAGTCAGAGAAAATCATCCCACCATATCTGATCTCATGAAGGTTCGGGAAGTAATTTCCAACAATCAAATTGATATGGCTACTACTCAGAAGGATCTATGGAATTATCTCAAAACTCTGACAGACAAAATGTTAGAGAAAACTAAGGAAGGGCCGTAGAAAGGAAAATCCAAGGAAGTTGACCCTGAAATTTCACCAATCCATGTGGTGGATGATGATGAAGCCTGCAAATAAAATCCACCGGAGAAAGAGTATGCAGGATTCATCACTCGTGAAGATCTAGAGCGCTTCATGGAGACTCGCGGAAAAGGCAATGCACCATCCTTCCATCGTCATCAACCTCCATACCCTGATGATACACAAAGGATCCCTCTCCCAAAAGGCTACACCTCTCCAACATTCACACTATACAATGGAACAGGGAACGCTCGAGACCAGGTCTCTCGATTATTGGAAGCATTAGGAGAGCATGAACACAACCATGTTGTCCGTTTGATAAAGTTCTCAAAATCTCTGTCAGGCCGAGCATATACTTGGTACAACAACATTGCGCCAGGAAGCATAGCTAATTGGGGAGAAATGATTAATGCCTTCTACAGGAAATACTTCTTTGTTTCTGATCAGATTACTCTTTCTGGCTTAGGAAGGATGGCTCAGAAGAACACTGAAAATCCGAACGAATATGTGAAGAGGTTCAGAATACAGGCTTTGGATTGTCATGATCTTAATGTTACTGAACAACAACTGGTGGATTTACGCATCAACGGGATGATCCCAGTCTACAGAGCCTTGCTGGAAAATATCTGGTTTCAGACTTTCTCAGAACTTCATGAAGCGGCCAAGCGATCAGCAACTACTGCTCCAGCCTTGCTAGAAAGAACGAAAACTTTCAAAGTCGAGGAGCCGAGAGACACTCGAACAGCACCACCAGGCGTTTAATAAACAAGCAGTACAATGTTGAATCTTCCATGAATGTTGCTGAAGGGAGCAAGAGAAAAGCTGAAGCACAACAACATAAAAATGCTCCTCCAACGTCCCACCCTCCAAAAGCGCCAAGGAAGGACAATCAGGCTAGAAATGCACAACCACCGGTTCAGCATCAACTGAATGACCAGGAAGATCCTGACTTCCCTTTTCCCACTGAAGAATTGATCGAATTATTGGAAGTCTGGATTCAAGAAGGTGCAATCAAACTACCTCCTATTAAAAAGGAGACAACTGAGGAACTAATGGAATCCACGCTACTGCCGTTTCCACAGATATGACAGTCATCCAACAAGTAATTGAAGAACTTTAATGCGCATATTCAAAGAAAAGGATGATTCAGTAGAACTGGGGACTGAAAGAGTGCACATAAATCCTCTCCCAATCAGAATATTTACACTCTCTGAGCATTCGGTCAAAGAAGCAGTTCAATCCTTGATTGAGCATGTCTATGAATTATTGTACTTTCCGAAAGCTCAAAGAAGTGATATATTTGCTGCATTGAACCACATTGTATCAGGGAAACAATTAGCAATTCAGGAGGCACTCCCCGAACCCCCAGCAACAGACAAGGAGATTCACGACTGGGGACTTCTCACCACAGTTCATCTCAAAGAAAATGAATTCAAGCGAGCGTTGGTCGATGTTGGCACTGCTGTTAATATCTTTCCTCTAAAGACTCTAAGAGCCGGCATCACTCGACAAGAAGCCACTCATGCTCGCGACTCAGTCAGAGATCACGAAGGAATATCCATAGACGCATATGGTTACATCATCCTCAGAATGGAAGTTGGGGAAACCTGGTCAGAAACCAAGTTTCACATAATCAGAGAAGACCCAAGATATGACATGATCCTTGGGCGGATATGGATTCATGCTGAAAAAGTAACTGCAACACCTTCAATTGCACATCTCTCTGTTGAAGAAAGCTCTGGCTCATAAGAAATAGAGGACACTCCACCATTCAACAATCTAGAGAAAGTCCAAGCCTTGATAGAACTTACAAAAAACCTGAAGAGAGCGCACATGAATTCGTCAGAAGATTCCGCACTCAGTCAAGTCATATTCTCCCTCATGTGTCCATATTATCAACTTTCAAATATGTTACCTTTGTCCGGGGACTCAATTTTACTCATAACCAAGCTATCACCAAACGTTATGAGTGGTTAGTCTCGCCTCAACAATATTTCACCAAGTGGATGGACGCAGAGCCTCTCCGAATTCAGCGTCTTACTAACACGGTCATTGCTAGAATAATTACCGAGAACGATAATCAATATCCTAGGTATTATCCCTTGCGTGAGTGTCCACATGTGCCGCAGGATTGGAAATCTCCATCAACATGGAATCCTACTGTACGAGGAATTCGGAACCAGCAGAAGATATTCAGGTCACGTGCAAACAAGCCTAACAAATTTCATGAAGGGGATTTAGTTCTCAAGGCAACTAAGCGTAATCTCCATTCTACAAGAAGATCTAGCTGGGAAGGACCTTTTATGATTGCTAAGTCAGTAGTTGGAGGATACTACAAATTGGCTGATATAAAGGGAAAAACAAGCGTGCCAATGATTCACGAAAATTGGTTAAAGGCTTTTGACGCATGAAGTAGTCAGCGTCCCAAGGCGTTTTGGGTTCAAGGCATGAATTCACAAAGCACCTAACGTTTTCATTTTAGTATTTTCTTTCACATGTATTTTCAATTTCTCCAGGAGTTTGCAATTCTTGCATTCAGTATTTGAATTCAGCAATTTATCAAAGTTTTTTATTTTAAGAAAAAATCTCTATCAAATCCAAGAAGAAAATCCTCAATCGCTCAGTAATCCAAAACCAATCAAAAATTCAAAACCAAAATAAAACCTCACATCTCTCAGAAGTTCAAGAGATTATGGAAAGGAAAACTAAAGGAAGCCGACAAAGTAAGATTTATGTTTCTCTGCATTCTCCAAGACTTGCAATGCCACTTTCTCCAACTCCAACTTTTCAGTCAATTCATCAATTTTATCCTTTCTCTCCACCACGGCATGACTGATGAATGGTATATTATTCTCTACTGCATCCCTGATGATGTTGATCTTCAGACGAAGCCACTTCAAGTTGAAACCAAGCTCTTCAGATTTCCTCAAATTGTACTCCCAATCAAAGAGTACGTCTGGAGTAACTGTGCTTCTCTCCCTGATCCTTATATCATCTATGACACGCAAGATAATCCCTACTTGCATTACTAAGAAGTAACTGCGTTTTGGATCCTTGTTGACAACAATGTGACCATACATCTTCCATAATATGTCATACATGTCAGCATACCCTATGGGAACGCTAAACCCACCAACTGATGTGTGATACGGGAGTGAACCACCAAATGGAGGATCGCAAATAATCCCTGCAGTAGGGTATTCATGCACTATTATACGATTCTCAATTATTTGAGCGGTTTCAGCAATTGTGGGAGTTATTTCTTGGGAAGTTTCTTCCATTCTGGGTCCGGTTTCTTTTATCTCTGAAGTAATGGTGGTTTGAACTTCATTCTAATGGCATTAAGGTGCAGAGATTGTGACATCATCAACTTGATTTACCATGCGGTTCGAATTATCATTGGATCCATTATTCTCAACTTCGGTATTTGGTACCTATCTAAGTACTTAATTATACGTCCAAGACATGAGAAAATGGTGTGGAAGTCATAAAACACGTTTTTTCAATAAGATCGACTGAAGAGATTTTATACTGCCATGTATAAGACCACAAACTGGGAGAAATCGGTGATGAATCTAAGGTTGAGTCATACACCGTTCTCTTCGTTTGGATGTTTTATGCAACATATCGAAATTTCATAGAAATTGGATAAACGAGTAAAGAGTTGTGGCTAAAACATTGGACTACATGCCAGCTGAAAAATTCCTGAAGGTCTCTGGAAGTTTACTGTTTCGGTGATTTTGGCACCTAAACGTGCTCAAAACTTAAAAAGCTTCTTTGCTAAAGCTTGGAAATTTCCTGGGCATAAGGGTACATGGGTAGATTGCGAAAATATGACATCCTACGAAGATTTTATGGTGTTTTTGCTAAAAGGCTGAGTTCTGAATTTTCTGGTGACGAATTTCACTAAAATTTCTTTATTCATTCATGTGGATTCTCATTCATTCGATCTTAAATCAGCAATATTATACTTATATGAAGAGAATATGAAGTATATACTTACTTGAGGAGTTCCCAAGTCGGACGAAGGATTAATATGGTTGGCATCAATATTGGGAGCACCATTACCTCCATTTGGTTCCAATCCTTAAAGATTCTCTTTCTCACCACTATTTGAAGACGAATGAATAACCTGGACATGTTGACTTTCCAAAATAATCTCCTCCTGGATGTGTCAACAACAATTGTCATTACTTCATTCAAGGAAATGCCATAATTACTTACACAAAGGGGGTACTTACATCAACCTCTTCATCAATGTTGGATTCCTGGATTGTTCGTATAGAGGAAAGATGAAGACCGTCAATGACCGATGGAGAAAAATTCTGAAACAAATTAACAATATTATTTTGGGATCCTAATTACATGGGAAAGAAAATCGCAACGGTAAGGTAAGTGCTAACAACACACCAAAGAAGCGGCTAGGGACTTCACATTATTCGGCATCATCCTATAAGATGTTCTGCTCATGCTTTCTCCACCTTGGGGACTTTCTTGAAGGTCTGAGAAGTCTACATAGATTTGAGGTCTCACAGCACGGCCATCTGATCGCTGTCGTATGCGTCAAAAACAATTTCACTTTCTCACTCAACTAAAATAAATTAAGTATGTGGTTAGAAAGAGTTTGTTCCCACAGAGAGGCTTTTGTTGTTATAAATTTCAGTTTCTTAGTAACCAAGGGGAGGATTTTTGTTTACCAATGCAATAAAAATAAAGTGAAAGCAATAAAATATGAAAATAATCGATAAGAGGAAGATATTAGTCACGGGATAATATCATTCACAAACATGTATTTTCATCAATGACTAGAATTGATATTTTAATCTCTCATTTATTAAAATTCCTAGGATACCATGATCGCAAGTATATCCCGCTAATTCCCTGATTTCATCACAACCACATTAAAAGATGCATATGTGAATTCTACCTAGAAAGCAACTTAAAGTGTAAAAGCACAATTAAGTTTAACTCCCTAAGAGCAATAAGTTTTATGGAATAACACTAATCAAAGCAATCGAACGTGTAAAAGCACTAATTCGATTTACTTAAGGTTATGATTCATATGTGACTAGTAGGATATATCACTACAAGCACTACTCACATTTATGCTACTTGTAATTAGGAATTTATCACTTTTTCGTATAATAAAACCTAATCTAGCAATAGATATGAAAACCAATCTAATTAATTCCGGACTCAACTAAGCTAGCACTCAAATCATGCAACAAAATTAACAATAAATCATAAACAATAAAGTTGAGACAAAACTAATCCATTGATTTAAATATCATGCTTGAGAAATCAACTTTTATCCCATAACCAATAATTGTGTTTAGTTACTCATAATAATGGAGTTCATCATAATCATTTTCATAAAATAACGAAATGAAAAATAGACGAAAAGCAAACCCTAGTAGAATCGCCGCTCTCCTCCAAAACTCCAAGTAGTAATACATCTCCTTAAGTTGTAGAAGACTTGTTCTTTTTGTATCCCTCTTGTTTCCCCAAAACTCGGTCATAACTTCCAAAGTCAGGCCATATCACACGCAATTCCTGGCTAGCTCGTCAAAGACTGAGCCTATCTGGCCCATACTAATGACCACAATTCAGGACTTAATCAAATCCCATTAATCCCGTAACTTGCTATGCTTCTCAGTATTGTAAAACTGACAAGCAACTCCATCCCATCCAGCAACATTATCCCAATCACCCAACTCTACTATTTTTAATTTACTGCTGCAACTTCACTCAGCACCATTGAGCAGCAACACTTCCTTGAAGCAGTATTACTAGTCCATATCATGCTACATAGTCTTCTCTGATGTAGCCTCACAGATTACCAAACTCTAGCCAATTCAGTTCAGCTCAATTGCTGCAATTCATACATTTCAAAACCACACAAGTCATCAGCTGCAATCAATTCCAGTTTCTCAATCTTTCATGTTCATCTGCAACTGCAACTGCTTCTTGTCTTCATTGTCAGCACCACCATGTACTTCTCCTGCAGTTCACACAACTCTACCCTGTAATCTCTGGCAGATCCCATGTCTCAGCACCACCTTGTTCATGCCTGAACCTCAGACTTATGTCTTTTGTAGCTAAAAATCCCATCTGCTCATTCAACTCTAGATGCATCACTTGCACAACTCACTATAACTCAGATTTACATGGCAACAACTATCCTTCAACAACCTATGAAGTTCAGGCTCACTTGCAAGTTCGCCATCGCCTGCAGTTTCATACTATTATTGCCTCTGCTTGCTTCCATCTCAACTTTGCTTCTGCAACACAACCCTGCTCAGTACATCAGCTGCCACTGCCAGTTCTATTCCATTGCAGACTCTCCACTTTCTCAACTGCAGTTGCACCAGTTTCAGTTGCTCCTCCTTATTGCAATTGCACTTGCACCTGCAACTCCTTCATTACTGTCACAACTCAACTAACACCATCATCTCTGCATTGCATCTAGCTCACTGCATCATTCTAGCTTCCCATTTCAAACCCATTGCAGAAACTCAGTTGTAGCTTCATCACTCTTTCAAAGCAACAAATCTATCACCACTGCAATTCAGTAACTCCACCTGCAATTTCATATGACATCCATTCTTTGCTCTATGTAATCGCTGAACCAATCATAAACTGGTGGCACTTCAGTTCATCTTATGCAATCATAAATTGTACCTGCTCAACACATCGACAACCTCCATGAGTCATTCCAAAACCATTTCAGCTCAACAAAACCCTAACCTGTGAATCAAGAGCCAAACACGGATCAAGTTCAACCAATAATTCCACCACAATCTTCTTAATGTCAGTTCATCCGTTCTTCTCTCGATCTGAACCCTAATATCCACACAAACCCATTGTTATCAGTTCCAGAAACACATTCTGCAACAACCCATCTTCCTTGTACAGTTGAAGAAATCAATTCTTCATTCCTTTCTGAAAAATCATCATCTTCATAACACTTGAACCTAACTCTAATTTCTTCAGCTGAGTTCTCGATTGAGAGTTCAAATTCAACAAAACCCTAATTCAGCTTCATGTCTGCAACCGTAATTCCCAGTACCACCTACAATATAGCACATCCAACCAACAATAACTTGAACTCAGAAACCCATGTTCAATTCAAGCATCAATTCCTTGTATTTCATCAGCAGATCTTTTCTATCTTGAATTTCTTTCATATTATTCATCACTGCTACTTCAAGTGTAGAAAACCCATCACAGCATCAGATCCATGTCAGCGGCAGAATTTCTTCATCTCTTCTTCTCGGTTTATCTCAGCCGCAACCGCCTTCTCTGAATTTCAGGTGGAGTAAGAAAGAGAGGCAGTAAGGCAATGATAAGAGAATTATTGCTCTCTGATTTTTAGGGTAGGTGTAGGAACCAAAACTGCTATCGTCACCCCACTTTAGTGGTTAAGGGGTAACCAGCTCACACATGGCCTGTCGGTTTCACAGAACCGATAGCCTAGTTCTTTGTTCGATTGTCAGTTATGGGAAACTGACGGTTTATTCTCCACCTCTTCCTTGCGCAACTTAGTCTGCTCCAAGTATGACTCGCCTGTGAATCAACCTTTTTTCCCTTAACGCTCCAAATGGAATATTTCCCCTTCTTTTTCTCCCAATGACTCCATTGCACCTAATAAACTCAAACTCACACATAAGATACATGATTCACAAGAAAAATAGCAAAGAAAACATAAAATATAGATAAAAATGAAGGTGTTTATGACACCTATCAAATTCCCCCACACTTAGACTTTGCTAGTCCTCGAGAAAATCACACAAAACTTATTCTAAAGAATACATACAACTCCATCTAATGAGGGTTTACTAAAGATATACCCAGAAAACCTAGTTTTCCAACTTACTAGTTCTCCGAAATGATAGCATCCAACGCGCTAAGATGACATAG
Organism: Papaver somniferum; assembly: GCF_003573695.1. Taxonomy (NCBI): domain Eukaryota; kingdom Viridiplantae; phylum Streptophyta; class Magnoliopsida; order Ranunculales; family Papaveraceae; genus Papaver; species Papaver somniferum. Next base: position 18,991,705 of record NW_020622492.1, read on the forward strand.
AGATTCTGCACACTAGTCATAAGAAGTTAGACACATATATGAAAATAATCTCATCCTTAAAAGTTGAGAGAGAAACAACCATCCCTTCTCGAAAGAAATTCGGGTTCGGAGTGATCAAAAGTCTCGACTTTGCCTCACAAGAAAGGGTTTTATGAAGGTGCTCTCAATAATAAATAGCTTTTTATGGGTCACACATGTGTCGAGGTAGGAGTGAAGAGAGAATCCTGCGACACGTTGAATAGTAGGAAGGCCAAACCCTCCGAAACATTTTGAAAACCCACATCTTTTATTCATTTTGAAAACCCTTTTCTGACGATCTCTAAGAAAGGAAATCAACCACTTAACGAAGGTGGGAATATGCTTACTTACCTCGTTATCCGTTCGACGTGCAGCTAGCACCACTCTCACAGCATCCATAAAAACGTCTTCGGTCTTTATTCCTTGTCTTCATCTTCGTCTTCGGTCTTCAACTCTTGATGATAATTCTTGAACTTCGTAGAATCTTGACAGTGTGATTCTTTTCCTCTAACTCCCTGTTGCTTGAAACTTCATTATGAATATTTCTTCTTCAATTGGCTTTATTGAATGAATACAAAACCAAAAATGAACTAAACAAACCAAAATATGTGCAATGACTTTTTATTTTTTTTATTTTTTTTTCTTCTTTTCGATTTTTTTTTACAAGGAAAATAAACAAAAAACAAAATGAAAACAAAACAAAATAATAAAACTAATAATGAACCTAAACAATTTATTTTTTTTGAAGGAAGAAGAAATTTATTAATCATCATCAAAAGAAAGGAGTTTACAAGAATTGGATGGGAGTCTCGTAACAAGCTGAGTTCTGATCCCTTTTTGAATGACGACACCTAACCTATGGAAAAGAAAATCTCCTACCTTGACATTCTCATCATGACTTTCAAGGTAGGCTTTGTCCCAAGCTTTTTCCTTTTTTTTTTTTTTTTACAAGGGGCCAGGCATAGTGATGGCTCTGTCCCAAGTTTTTTCCTTTTTTTTTTAGACAAGAGAAAATAAAATACAAACAAACAAATAAAGTACAAATGCAAGTACAAAAGTCATGGTGTAAGTACTTTACCGCTCAATTCTTCACAACTTGTATGTCTCGATATCATAAACTTCTTGAATTCTCATCTTGATAATCTTCACTCTTGTACAATAGTCTTCAACTTGTAAAAATTTTGCTCCTTATTTTGTTGCTATACTTGAATCTGAAATATGCTCAATTTTGTACCGTTGCTTGTAAACCTTGAACGTATTCAACTTTTCTTCGAATTTGTGATGCTCTTCTTGTTGAGGATGATGGTGTTTCTATGGACCTGTTGATGTAGAGAGAGATAAAGTGGACGGTGCTAACTGCGAATTTAACTCCTTCCAAAACTTCGGAAGTGAAGTTCTCATAATATGGTTTCAACCGGTGCACATTCACTTTAAGTTCCTTGCCTGTAGCTATGCTACGAATTTCTACTGCACCATGAGAAAACACATTAGTAACAATAAAAGGTCCGATCCATTGAGACCTTAACTTACCCGGAAATAAATGCAAGCGAGAATTAAACAAAAGCACTTTTTTTCCAACACAAAATTGTTTTCTAGAAATCATAGTATCATGAAATGCCTTCGTTTTCTCCTTGTAATTGCGCGAACTTTCAAATGCATCACTGCGAAGCTCTTCTAGCTCTTGGAGTTGTAACTTCCTTTGCTTTCCAGCACCATCCATCTCCACATTGCATTGCTTAACATCCCAAAACTCCTTATGCTCAATTTCAACGGGTAAGTGACAAGGTTTACCATACACAAGCCTAAAGGGAGACATGCCGATAGGTGTCTTGAATGCGGTTCTATAATCCCACAAAGAATCATTAAGTCTCATGCTTCAATCCTTCCTTGTTGGATTCACCGTCTTCTCTAGAATGGATTTCACCTCTCGGTTAGAAACCTCAGCTTGTCCATTTGTTTGGGGATTATAAGGTGTTGCAATCTTGTGCGACACATTGTACTTCTTCAACAAGCTTTGTAAGAGCCTGTTTTTGAAGTGTGAACCCCCATCGCTAATTATGGCTCTTGTAATTCCAAACCTTGCAAAAATATTAGCTTGCAGAAAATCAGAAACCACTTTAGAATCATTAGTTGGAGTAGCCTTAGCTTCCACCCATTTCGAGACATAATCAACAACAAGTAAGATAAAATAATTCCCATGGGAGTTGACAAAAGGACCCATAAAATCAATACCCCATACATCAAAAACTTCAATATATTGAATAAAAGTTTGTGGCATTTGATTTCGGGCACCTAGATTGCCTGTTCTTTGGCACCTATCACAAGTTGTATAAAATGTATATGCATCTTTAAACAAGGTTGGCCAAAAGAAACCACTTTCAAGTACCTTGTAAGCGGTTCTCTTACTCCCAAAGCGTCCTCCACAAGCATAGGGGTGACAAAAAGACAAGATAGAATTAAATTCAGATTCGGGAATGCACCTTCGTAATACTTGGTCACTACCTTGTTTCCATAAGTATGGATCATACCGTATGTGTTGGTTCCCTAACCTCTTAAGTTTGTTCCTCTCATCACGAGACAAGTTCTTTGGGATTTGTTTAGACACCAAATAATTGACAATATCGGCATACCATGGTTCTCCAAAGGCAATTGAGAATAGTTGCTCATCCGGGAAACTTTCACGCAATGGGATAGCTTCCTTGTCCACAACAAGACGGCTCAAGTGATCCGCAACGGTGTTCTCAATTCCTTTCTTGTCCTTGATTTCAATATCGAACTCTTGCAAGAGTAAAATCCATCGTATGAGCCTCGGTTTCGCCTCTTTTTTCATTAGCAAGTTCCTAAGTGTTGCATGATCAGAAAAGACAACAACTTTTGTACCAATTAGATAAGAGCGAAAGTTTTCCAAAGCAAAAACAATAGCTAACAACTCTTTTTCAGTGGTTGGGCCTCATTTAACGTTCTAGAAGCATAATAAATAGCATGAGGTGTCTTCCCCACATGTTGCTTAAGCAATGCACCAACCGCATAATCACTTGCATCAAACATGAGCTCAAAAGGCTTACTCCAATCCGGTGGTTTAACGATAGGGGCTGAGATCAAAAGTTCTTCCAAACGATTGAACGCCACCATACACTTTTCATCAAAGTTAAAAACCACATCCTTTTGCAATAAGTTCCAAAGTGGTGATGCTATCTTGTAAAATCCTTGATGAATCTACGATAAAAACCTGTGCGACCAAGGAAAGAACGTATCTCCCTCACCGTAGTGGTAGGGGTTAGAGCACGAATAAAGTCTATCTTAGATTTATCAACTTCCAAGCCTTTTGAAGATATTATATGTCCTAAAACTATGCTATGAGTTACCATAAAATTGCACTTCTCCCAATTTAGCACAAGGTTTGTTTCAACACATCGTTCAAGGATTAAAGACAAGTTGTTCAAGCAAAGGTCAAATGAATCACCAAAGACATTAATGTCGTCCATGAAAACTTCAATTATGTTTTCAACATATTCTGAAAAAATACTTACCATACACCTTTGAAAGGTAGCTAGATCATTGCACAAGCCAAAAGGCATCCTTCTATAAGCAAAAGTACCGAAAGGACAAGTGAAAGTAGTTTTCTCTTGATCCTCCGGCGCTATCATAATCTGATAGTAACCTGAATAGCCATCAAGGAAACAATAGTAAGAGTGTCCAGCTAAACATTCAAGCATTTGATCAATAAAGGTTAAAGGAAAGTGATCCTTCCTAGTGGTGGCATTCAATTTTCTATAATCGATACAAACCCTCCAACTGGTTTGCACACGAGTTGGGACAAGTTCGTTCTTATCATTCTCCACCACCGTCACACCTGATTTATTTGGTATTACTTGTACCGGGCTCACCCACTTGCTATCAGATATAGGGTAGATAAAACCCACTTCCAAAAGCTTAAGTATCTTCTTTTTCACAACTTCCATCATTGGGGGATTCAAACAACGTTGCGCTTCCCTTGTCGGGTTTGCATCGTCCTCCAAACGGATCTTGTGCATACAAACGGCAGGGCTTATACCCTTGATATCGGCAATTGTCCATCCTATGGCCGTCTTGTACTTCCTTAGAACTCATGGAAGTTTTTGCTCCTGTAATTCAGTAAACTCGTTAGAAACAATCACAGGTAACTCTTCCTTGTCACCCAAGTACAAGTACTTTAAGTGACTTGGAAGAGGTTTCAGTTCCAACTTTGGAGATTTAACAATAGAAGGTACAAGCTTTTCATCACTGCATGGTAAAGAAATAAAAGAGATATTATGAGTTTCTGTGCATCCTTGTAGTGAATAAAGATCACCAAGGGATTCCTTGACTTCATTACCAGACTCTACACCATTATCCATGGATGTAGTTAAAACGGTTTCCAAAGCATCATCACCATTCAATTCAAACACTTGTTGTGCTAAAGTATCTATAACATCAGTGGAGAAACAAGAGTGGACATCACTAGGATATCTCATCGTCTCGAAGATGTTGAAACGCATTTTTTCTCCATCAAACTCCATAGTTAGCGTTCGCTTGTTTACATCAATAATAGTCTTCGCCGTTTTCATGAAGGGACGCCAAAGTAGCAATGGAAGAGATGAGTCAGGTGAAGCTTCATTCATCTCTAACATGCAAAATTCAGCTGAAAACACAAGTTGATTAACCTGCACAAGAACATCCTCCACAATACCCATTGGGTAAATATTAGTGCGATCGGATAATTGTAACACAATATTGGCCTTTTTCAAAGGTCCTAGATCAAGTGAATTATACATAGATGCGAGCATAACGTTAACGGATGCACCTAAATCCAACATTGCTTTATTAAAAGTAGTGTTACCAATTGTGACGGGAATGTCAAAGCTACCGGGATCCTTGCATTGCAGTGGGAGTTTGTGTTGTAAGATTACGGAAGCATTCTCCCCCATACTTAGCACTTCATTGCCTTTGAGCCTTTGCTTATTGGTACACAAGTCCTTCAACACCTTTGCATACTTTGGCACTTTCTTTATAGCATCTATGAGTGGTATGTTCACATGAATCTTCTTGAGAATATCCAAAATCTCCTTTTCTAGTTCCTCCTTTTTGGACTTTGCAAATCTGCGAGGGAAAGGTAAAGGAGGAACATAAGAAGGAATAGGAGTTTTAGAGTTAGGAATAGGTACCTCGGGAGTTTGGGGAACTTCATCCCTCTTTTCCTCCAAAACCGGCTCCATTGGAGCTTCTTCTTTACCAAAATCAGCAACTTCGGGTTGCACAAGTTGTGTGCCACTTCTCAATGTAATAGCATTGACACCCTATTTTGGGTTAATAGGTTGAGAAGGGAGTTTCCCACTATTTTGTGCTTTCAATTAGTTCAACTCAATAGCCATAGATCCCATTTGTGTCTGCAACTCCGTGATAGCACTCTTAGTCTCTTGCTAGCTTTTTTGAAACATAGTACCAATGCCCTTCATCATTGCTTGAAGCTTTGCATCGATATCGGAACCTTGACTTTGTGGTTGTTTCAGCGGTTGCTGAAATTGTTGTTGTTGTGGTTGGAACCCGCTTAGACGATTGAAAGTAGGTTGTTGAACTGCACCTTGCTTGTTGGAATAGCTGAAAATGGGGTGATCTCTCCATCCCGTATTGTAAGTGTTGGAGTAGGGATCATACCGTCTTCGTCGTATGAAGGTACAACAACTGAAGCTATCTTTTGCATCATTCTCTCCATATTATCCATCCTTTGATCTCGGTGTGATGATGAATCAGTAACTTCATGCACTCGCCTAGCCATTGGTTCACCTCTTGTGTAAAATTATTGTGAATTCGCAACCATGATTTCAATCAACTCCGTAGCTTGGGCCACCATCTTGTTTACTAGTGCTCCTCCACCCGCAGCGTCAAGAAGATACCGATCACTTGATTGGAGACCTTCGTAGAAGTATCGTAGTATCATCATGTCACTAAATTGGTGGTGAGGGAAGCTTGCCACCAATCTCTTGTATCGTTCCCAACATTCATACAATGACTCCCCATCTCTTTGTTGTATACCACAGATATCCTTACGAATTTGGGTAGCTTTTGAAGCAGGAAAATATCTCTCTAAAAAGAGATTCTTCAAACCGTTCTATGTTGTAACACTCCCAGAAGGAAAGTAATAAAACAACTCCTTAGCATCGTCCGTCGAAGAGAATGGAAAAGCTTTTAACATCGCTCCATCCGCATTAGTCTCCGGTGGAAGCATAGCCATGATAACGTTGTGGAAATCTATAAGATGCTTGTTTGGATCCTCATTTACCATGCCATGAAACTTCGGAAACTCTCTAATCAACCCCATCTTGATCTCAAAGGTTGAGTTTTTTTGAATACACCACCGTTGTGTATCAAGCCTATGAGAAGCCAAGTCCTTGAGTGTACGATTTGCATCACCCATTGTTTCTTCTTCTTCAACTAGTGGTTCTTCTACGAATGGAACCTCTTCTTCTTGACAAAGAGCTTCGTGTTCTACTTCCAAGTCTTGTTCTTCCGTTGTGTCTTGCCTTGGTTGAAGTATTGTGCCTCTTCGAGTAGCTATCCCGCATCTTGCGTAGTCCCAATCTTTAGAAGCCAGGGATTAGGTACCTGAAAACAATTCTCACAAACAAATGAGAAACAAGACAAGTAACGAAAAACAAAGATAAAAGCAGAAATAGTAAAAATAAGAATCTAAAACTAACTAACAAGCCGTATGCCTCCCCGGCAGTGGCGCCAAAATTTGATCGTTGTCGTATGCGTCAAAAATAATTTCACTTTCTAACTCAACTAAAATAAATGAAGTATGTGGTAAGAAAGAGTTCGTTCCCACAAAGAGGCTTTTGTTGTTACAAAATTTCAGTTTCTTAGTAACCAATTGGGACTTTTGTTTATCAATGCGATAAAAATAAATTGAAAGCAATAAAATATAAAAATAATCAATAAGAGGAAGATATTGGTCACGGGATAGTATCATTCAAAAACATGTATTTTCATCAATGACTAGAATTGATATTTTAATCTCTCATTTATTAAAAGTCCTAGGATACCTTGATCGCAAGTATATCCCTCTAATTCCCTGATTTCATCACAACCACATTAAAAGATGCATATGTGAATTCTACCTAGAAAGCAACCTAAAGTGTAAAAGCACAATTAAGTTTAACTCCCTAAGAGCAATAAGTTTTATGGAATAAGACTAAGCAAAGGAACCGAACGTGTAAAAGCACTAATTCGATTTAACTAAGGTTATGATTCATATGTGAATAGTAAGATATATCACTACAAGCACTACTCACATTTATGCTACTTGTAATCAGGAATTTATCACTTTTTCGTATAATAAAACCTAATCTAGCAATAGATATGAAGACCAATCTAATTGATTCCGGACTCAATCAAACTAGTACTCAAATCACGCAACAAAATTAACAATGAATCATAAACAATAAAGTTGAGACAAAACTAATCCATTGATTTAAATATCATGCTTGAGAAATCAACTTTTATCCCATAACCAATAATCGTGTTTAGCTACTCATAGTAATGGAGTTCATCATAATCATTTTCATAAAATAATGAAATGAAAAATAAATGAAAAGCAAACCCTAGTAGAATCGCCGCTCTTCTCCAAAACTCCAAGCAGTAATACATCTCCTTAAGTTGTAGAAGACTTGTTCTTTTTGTATCCCTCTTGTATCCCCAAAACTCGGTCATAACTTCCAAAGTCAGGCCATATCACACGCAATTCTTGGCTAGCTCCTCAAAGACTGAGCCTATCTGGCCCATACTAATGACCACAATTCAGGCCTCAATCAAAGCCCATTAAGCCCATAACTTGCTATGCTTGTCCGTCTTGTAAAACTGACAAGCAACTCCAGCCCATCCAGCAACATTATCCCAATCACCTTCAATTCTCAAGAACCCCAAATTTGCACTGCAAGTCATTTCTTAAACATTCATCTACTATTTTTAATTTATTGCTGCAACTTCACTCAGCACCATTGAGCAGCAACACTTCCTTGAAGCAGTACTACTAGTTCATATCATGCTACATAGTCTTCTCTGCTGTAGCCTCACAAATTACCAAACTCTAGCCAATTCAGTTCAGCTCAATTGCTGCAATTCATACATTTAAAAACCACACAAGTCATCAGGTGCAATAAATTCCAGTTTGTCAATCTTTCTTGTTCATCTTCAACTGCAGCTGCTTCTTGTCACCATTATCACCACCACCATGTACTTCTCCTGCAGTTCACACAACTCTACCCTGTAATCTCTGGCAGATCCCATATCTCAGAACCACCTTGTTCTTGCCTGAACCTCAGACTCATGTTTTCTGTAGCTTAAAATCCCATCTGCTCATTCAACTCCAGCTGCATCACTTGCACAACTCACTGTAACTCAGATTTACATGGCAACAACTAGCCTTCAACAATCTCTGCAGTTCAAGCTCACTTGCGAGTTCTCCATCGCCCGCAGTTTCATACCATTATTGTCTCTGCTTGCTTCCATCTCAACTCTTCTCCTGCAACACAACCTTTCTCAGTGCATCAGCTTCCACTGCCAGTTCTATTCCATTGCAGACTCTCCACTTTCTCAACTGCAGTTGCACCAGTTTCAGTTCCTCCTCCTTACTGCAATTGCACTTGCACCTGCAACTCCTTTATTACTGTCACTACTCAACCAACACCATCATCTCTGCATTGCATCTAGCTCAGTGCATCATTCTAGCTTCCCATTTCAAACCCATTGCAGCAACTCAGCTGTAGCTTCATCACTCTTTCAAAGCAACAAATCTATCACCACTGCAATTCAGTAACTCCACCTGCAATTTCATATGACATCCATTCTTTGCTCTATGTAATCGCTTAACCAATCATAAACTGGTGGCACTTCAGTTCATCTTCTGCAATCATAAACTGTACCTGCTCAACACATCGACAACCTCCATGAGTCATTCCAAAACCATTTCAGCTCAACAAAACCCTAACCTGTGAATCAATATCCAAACACAGATCAAGTTCAACCAATAATTCCACCAAAATCTTCTAAATGTCGGCTCATCCGTTCTTCTCTCGATCTGAACCCTAACATCCACACAAACCCCTTGTTATCAGTTCCAGCAACACATTCTGCAACAACCCATCTTCCTTGTACAGCTGCAAAAATCAATTTTTCCTTACTTTCAGAACAATCATCATCTTCATAACACTTGAACCTAACTCTAATTTCTTCAGCTGAGTTCTCGATTGAGAGTTCAAATTCAACAAGACCCTAATTCAGCTTCATGTCTGGAACTGTAATTCCCAGTACCACCTACAATATAACACATCCAACCAAGAATAACTTGAACTCAGAAACCCATGTTCAATTCAAGCATCAATTCCTTGTATTTCATCAGCAGATATTTTCTATCTTGAATTTCTTTCATCTTGTTCATCACTGTTATTGCAAGTGTAGAAAACACATCACAACATTAGATCCATGGCAGCAACAGAATTTCTTCATCTCTTCTTCTCTGTTTATCTCAGCCACAACCGTCTTCTCTGAATTTCAGGTGGAGTAAGAAAGAGAGACAGTACGGCAATTATAAGATAATTATTGATCTCTGATTTTTAGGGTAGGTGTAGGAATCAAAACTGCTATCGGGACCCCACTTTAGTGGTTAAGGGGTAACCATCTCTCGCACGGCCTGTCGGTTTCACAGAACCGATAGCCTAGTTCTCTGTTCGACTGCCAGTTATGGGAAAATGACGGTTTATTTTCCACCTCTTCCTTGCGCAACCTAGTCTTCTCCAAGTATGACTCGCCTGTGAATCAACCTTTTTGCCCTTTACGCTCCAAATGGAAGATTTCTCCTTCTTTTGCTCCCAATGACTCCATTGCACCTAATAAACTCAAACTCACACATAAGATACATGATTCACAAGAAAAATAGCAAAGAAAGCATAAAATATAGATATAAATGAAGGTGTTTATGACACCTATCACCATCCTACCACCAAGTCAATAAATAGTTAAGGTGCGATTACGAGGGAAATACTTACCTGTGCACATTCTGGAGGCGTTTTCCTTTTGTCACAATGGGAAAGGTATCTCAACCTTGGTCGATCATAAATCATGCCAGGGAAAGGAAACTCTCGTGCCGGAGACCTAACATCCACCGCAAACCTATACAAACGCTCATGTTGTTGACGCCAGAAGTCTATGTAACCCGGAGTTACATAGGTAGCTCGGTAAAAGCATGGAAATAAATAATCATTTCCTTCCACGTGCGTACAATCTAAGTGAGCCTTTAGATGCTTAACTGATAGCTTGTTTATTCGATGACCTGGAACACACTGATCGACACCCATTTTTCGAGCTGCTCTATCAATATTATATTCTTCTACCTGGAATTATCCGTGCATTACTGATACTAAGTAACCAGGAGTGCAACTCAATATAAAAGATTTCTCTCCATCACTCAAACCGGCACCAGTTTTCAACATGACATTTTCTTCAGAAGTATTGAAAGTGATCAATTGTGAGAAAAGAGGAGGAACCGACACCCAGGGGCGAAAGTTGAACTCAGACTCGATGTTTAAGATGTCAGTGAGGCGTATCTTGTATTGTGGCTGCTTTGTGGACCAACGCATAATCCTGGAATTATTTTTCTCGAGGAAAGCATGACGAGTATCAACATTGGGTCCTTGCAAGACGCTACGAGGAATTGGAGCATAACTCTCAAGGTGCTCCCACATCAAAGCTTAGAGAAGCACAGTACTAGCATATATTTCGACTTTCATGAAACCGTTGGAAACACTGGAGTCTATAACTAAGGAGTCTAAATGGGCAAACAATGAACCAAAAAATAGACTCCCAATGGGAAGTTTCTCACCTTTAGCCATCTTTATGGCGAAAGGAATCACAAATGGTTTCAACAAATGTCCATTATCTTCAAGAATGTCTCTAGAGAGCCACAAGCATAAGAAATCAACAATGGTTAAGGTACCATCAACATGTTCTTCAGGAACTCCATCTCTCGGCCACCAATATTTCAACCATTTAGCATAACAAATTTTGGGCGACTCGTTGAATTCATGCATTTTAGCTTCCAATGTGCCAGATATCACCTTCTTCTCTGCTGAGAGCTCTTCAGGCAAATTTCCATTGATTGGAAGATGCAACAAAGCAACTACATCTTCTAAAGTAACGGTGAATTCTCCCCATCTACATATGAAAGTGTGAGTAGGAACGCACCAACGAGCAAGCAAAGCCACAATACCTAGTATATCATGATTAATGATTAAATCCCCAGCAACTTGAATAGCTCGTGTCACCTGTGCACCATCCAGCATAGTCCTTACACGACTATGACCCAGCATATGTATTTCCCATCTAGAGAAATGTGTCAGAGGCTTCCGGGAAAGTTTGAGTTCCACATGTGAAGCCAAATAGTGTTTCCATTGCAAACAGAACCGAGTTTTTGCTGGAGGAGATACCAACTTGTTCTGAGTAGTGCTCCTGGGATTTATAAGTAGCCGAAATGAGGAACCTGAGGGACGTTTTTCGGGCCTATACATATACACAAAGAATTTGTCCTCAGTATTTGGAATGTTCTTAGTTTTGGGAGTTTCCTCTTTCTCCTGGGAAGTCTCAGAATCATCATTTTTGGAGGAATCATCATCTCTGGAAGATGCTTCTGTAGAAACATCCTCTCTGGAAGTTTCCTCTCTAGAAACATCATCTTCAGAAGCGCTACCACGGGACTGAGTCATCTCTGCAAAGTTGATGTGACATCCATATGCGAATTTCATCAACACAATGGAATTAAAGCAACATAATAATTATGATGCTCACATAAGCGTCTACAAAAATGGTAATCCTTAACTCTTACCTATTTATGGTTTCACGAACTTAGTGATAACAACGTAAAACTCCGAAAAGTTACTCGTTTTTTCAAACCTGCAAAGCCGAGAAAAACTCATCATTTAAAATTCAACACTTGACTTTTGACGAAACTGCGAATAAATCACACAACCCTTCATGTGAACATTCACTGATTTTCTGTGTACATACGCTATGAGTTCACGAACTCATGAAAATATTATTTGCTTTCAACGATTTCTCAAAAATCAAAGTTTGATTTTCTCAACAAAATTCCTTTTTATTTTAAAAGTCACGTAAAAAAAATTCATTATTTACCTGAGTTATCTTAAAAAAAAATATCTTTGTTTGTTCAAACGAGCATTCGTCTATGAAACGGAGTCTTTTCTATTCTCGTAAAAGTCTACATATTCCAAATAAAATTTGGAAAGTTCATAAAAAAAATCTTATCATAAAGTCCAGGTCTATTTCAAAAAATATCGTAGGATTATTATTTATTGTTTTAACTACGAACTTACGTACGAACCCGAAAATACTTGTATGAAAGTTCATGTTCATGAAACCTCATAAACAAAATTTTCTCTACTGCAATTAAACCATGTCTATTAAAAAATACATGTATCTTTTTCATATTAGGCATTATTGCTTGTTTCTTAAACTAATGAACGAATGAGCATACACTTTCTAAAATAATTTCTTCATGAAACCCTACGTATAGATACGTTCAAGAAATTTTGTTTTATGAACAACTCATGAAAACACATAACACACAGCAAAAAAAAAAATCACATGGTCGGTGTCGGTCGGAAGTTGATCGGCCGGTGATCGGGAACGTCGGCGGCAACTTTTTCGGTGAAATTTTTCTTCTACTTTTTTGGTTGCTCGGACGTGAAGAAATCAAGGGGAAGGTGATCGGTATCTTAAGGAAATAATAATATTTTTTAGGTTTTCTTCCTTTTATATTAAACTTATTTCCAAAACCTAATAAAACATGGATTTCCTTTTTTGGGCTCGGGCCCATAAACGCTAAACCGATCAAAACCAAACGTCCGACCGACCTAATCATAAGTGCCTCATCTCTCCGTGCTCACGGGATGATACTCTATCATACTATCAGGGTCCTTACCTGAACATTTGCTCGTACATGACGCCATTGGAGAAAATCAGGGATTCTGAAAATACCTTTGTACGACTGAGTTCAACCACCGATTTCGTCGACTGAAAATCACCCTCTAATGCTTACCGCGGAACATGACTTCCCCTCACTAAGCAGGGGACTTAATGTCGATGGTGGATTTTCAATAGAGGTCAAAATCGTAAAACCATGATACTGCATGTTTCTGACACGGCTTCAGGAACGCATTTGACGATTCATATTTTACGAGCCATGATGCATATGTCACTCGAAAGGCCTCCCCGGAGCGTTCGCTGCTGATCATTTCATCATGACCTCTATGTAGAATAACAATTGGGCGGTTCTCCATATGATTGAGAACTTAACGCCTTCAGGACGTCGGTGATACTCATTGTTCCCTGACTACATAAAGAGACCCCCTCTACATAGAAGAACGATTGGGCGGTTCTCCATATGATTGAGAGCTTAATGCCTTCAGGGCATCGGTGACACTCACTGTTCCCTGACTATATAGAGAGACCGTGTTTAGATTCAGGCGGTTCTCCATACATAATTGTTGAGAGGGCTAAACGCCTACAGGGCATCAACAACACTCGTTGTTCCCTAACTATGCACCTTTCAGGACGGGTATGACGCTTTAACTGGCTAATATCCCTTCTGCAATAGATTAATTCTACCATGACATTAACCACTGAATTCCTAGAAGATAATCTATTTTGTCTCATTACTCTAATTTCATGATCGAATCCACGGCTGATCTCATGGAATGGTAATACATAATCTCATTACTCCGATTTCATGATCGAATCCACGGCTGATCTCATGGAATGGTAATAGATAATTTTATTACTCTGATCTGTAGTCGAATCCACGATCCTATGGGATGGTAATGCTCATTTTATTATTCTGAATCCATGGTCGAATCCACAGCTGATCTTATGGATTGATAATAAATAACTACTCATTCTTTCATGAATCATTCTTCACTGAATTTCATAAATTAGTGATAAATACTCAACAATCGGGCATCTGGACCATCACTGAGTAAGCCCCAAGAAAATGGTGCAAGTGTACTCGACAATGATGCACGACCGAGCACCCGAATGCACGAACGAGCATTCTAAAATATAGACAAACGAGGAATCCTACACAAAATATGAGAGAAAAAATAATATTAAAATAATAAAAGTGGCGCCTAGGGGACCGGGCCCACCAGGCGGCTGGTCCCAACGCCTTTTTCCTTTATTTTAAATTATTTTATTATTTTCATGAACTCATGAAAACTCCCTCATTCTAGCAATTTTCCTTATTTGAGCAAAACTCATGGTTTCTTCATATTTTCACGGTTTCATGAAAAATAATAAAAATAGGGAAAGGTGTTGCGGGACCGGGAAACCTAGCCGGACGGCCATGCCCTAGCCGTGGATGGTCCCACACCTTACAATCCCTAGTCTTTCATAATTACTATTTCCCTCATCTCATGAAACTCCTCAGTTTAAGCAAAAATCATGGTATCTTCATATTTTCTCAAATATTGCTCAAACCATGAAAAAGCAAAAAAGTCAAATGGTCACATGACCGACTAGGCTACTCATGCCAAACATTAAAATATCATTATTTTAATATTTTCCAAATTTTGATCAAACGAGCAAAGTCCTACTTGCTCATTCGAGCGAAATCAAGAATTTCAGTCAAAGATCGAACTCTTCTGAAAATCCGAGATATTGCTCAAACACGCACCAAAAAATACCGAAACTCTCAGGACTTAGACAAGGACATTATGGTGACACGGTCATGCTTCCTCAACCGACCAAGGCCGGCCCTAAGGCTTGCAATGACCCGGTCCCACACATTATTATGATTTTGACATAATTTGCTCAGTTGCTCATATTGGGTCCAAACTCTTTCCAATCAACTTGGAATTTGCTCAAACGACCATCCACTGGTCCCACGACCATCAAGGGCTGGTTTCATGCCTTCTTGGTCGGTCCCTCACTTTTCCATAATTAGGTTTTATTACCTAATGCTCAGACGAGCACTATTTTAATAAATGATGAAACCGGCATTTAATCATCATTCTTTCACCAACTGGTCAACTCAGAACCCTGGTGCACGCTCACTCTAGCAATTGGGAATCACATGGTCGTCCATTATCCCATGTGGTTGGTCCCTCCCTCACTCATGACCTATTTTCAACAATCCATCAATTGACGAACAATTGATCAAAAATTAGGATTTCGAACAAAAGCTCCACAAATCATCATTCTGAGCAAGTTCAAACACTAATAAATTTATGTTGATCCATCAATCAACATCTGAATTAATTATATAATATTCGGTAATCACCAATATTTTAATTAATATTTTATTGGGTCGCGTCACCAATAAATAATTCGTTGAATTGATACTTTCTCAGTTGCTCGAATAATATTGATCCAACTATCAATATCCAGTAATTTATCAGTAATTCGTCGAATTGAGCAATACTTGCTCAGTTTCTCGAATATTGATCCAACTATCAATATTCAGTAATTCATCGAATCGATGCTTGAATTTACAATATTTGCTGATATGCGCAATGTCAACATCATTCGAACTATACGTCTCAACAGACATGTTCGATCCATAACTCACTGAGTATTCATCAATCATGCTCAATTCAACAAAACCGAGACTCATTGTCTAATCAGTCAACAACTGACTAATAAAATACACGGCTGTCATGCAGATTCCACGATTCGTGAGACATCAATCACGTCACATGGGGGATATCAATTAGGGTTTTGGTATGGCGGCCTACGACACGTGGATTCATCCACGATGAGAAATGTGAGTAATTCGTGCAGATGGTTGAAGGAGTTAGAAAAGTAGTGGGTGGAAGGTTAACCAAGTCTCCGCACGACCTAAAACTGGTTTCACCACGATTTCCCACTTTCCCACTCTTTCACTCAAGAAACCGTCACACTTACAGGGATCAAAGTGTTTATTCTGACAATATAAATAAGTATCTGGATCCATGATTGAGACAAGGATAATTTTCGAGTCATCACTCTCAGAAATTCCATCAATCGACCAGAACTTACTTTGAACTTAACAGTTCACATAAAAATTGCAGAAACCTTCAACACATCCACAATCCTTGATCATCATTGATACCACACAATTCTCAGCTTCCCTCTTACTGATCAACCCATCTCCCTCTTTGTGACCGAATTGACTCTTGAACGGCCATTGACTTGGTTTAGGCCGGAGTCCTATAAATTGATCTCTCGAATATAAGCACTCCCTTTGCAGTGTATCTGTGTGAGGTTGAGTAGTTTTCTCGGTTGAGGAGTCTCGACAACACGTCCGTCTATTCAATTCCATAAAAAACCAGCAAATTGTTTTTCCCCATCTACATGGTGGATCCGCCTATTCGGAGAGGAAAGTAACCTAATTAGGAAAAATCTCTTACTTCCGCTCGGTTTAAAGACTTATTTGGGATTGAGAAGCTCTATTAGTACCGTTGGTGGGAAACTAGATAATTCAGGTTTATCTTTTTTTTTTCGATTCATTTGATTGACTAACGGTTATTGAACTTTGATTGCACCTAGTTTATTTATGCTTGAGAATCTTCTCTTCTGATATAAGATTCACTCATACTAGATCGAAGTTTCGAGGGGATCTTTAGACTTTTTGTAGATCTAAAGATATTTTGTGATAGTCCATTGTTAACAGACTCCGTTCCGTGTGTGATTGATCACAAGAGATTCAAGTTGATTATGTGCAGGTGTTTATTTAAGATCTAAGAAGATTTGAAGACGAAGAAGATTTCTGATTTGGGTTCATAATCTTTGGTGTGCACAATACTTATTTCGGGTAAAGAGGATCCATATATAATCGGTTTATCTTTGTGATGGATTGGATTGATTAGTTGATTCAAAGTATTAATTGCAAAATCTTGACAATTACTTTGGTAGTTGTTATTGGATAGATCTAAGGACCTGATAAAGGAGTTTATTGGGATAAACGGAAGAGCCTTTTGTCGAACTCATATTTGATTGAAAAGACTTGTTATCGAACAAATTTGTTGTTCCTTTACTGTTTGGAATACGAACCAAATGAATTTTTCCAAGTACGTGACTTATTACAAGTTGGAGGCGTGGGAATACAGACGGAACTAGGTGAACTAAAGGTTTAGTTGATTGGTCTCAACTATACGAAGTTGGTTTGATTTTGTATAGAGGCTTAATCCAGAGGGTATTCAATTCTTGACAAGGTCCCGGTATTTTTCTATATTTGCGGTTTCCTCGTTAACAAAATCTTGTTGTGTCATTTACTTTTATTTTTCGCAATTATAATTTAAAGTAAATTACACAAACGTTAATTCCTATTTACTTGATAGCAATCCTATTGTGTTTGGTTAAGTCTGAACCTATTATCAAGTAAACATACTTCGTTGTTGTATTGTCTCGATCTTGTATCCATAATCAATCACACAAGTTATCTTGTTGTCGTATTGTCTCGATCTCGTATCCATAGACGATCATATGAAGTGTGAACCGATTAGTTGTATTGTCTCGACTCGGTCTATAGACAATCACTTTCGGAGAAAGGACTTATAGGTGGAAAAGTTTTAGATTGAGGTATATTTGGGTACCCTCGTCTTTTCAGGGTTCACTAATTGAGGTAAGCTTGGTTTACCTTTAGCAATTATATACCTACAGTCAAAGATTGGTCAACGGTACGAGGCTAAGGCTTGTGGTGTTTCGGATGATAACGCTCAGAGGGTTCACCATACTAAACCACGAGTTTTCCTAAAATTCGGTGTCAGGCGATGCAATTGGTGTGTGCACGTGTGTGTTTTTTTTAAATAAAATATTTACAAAAAATAAAAAGAATCCTATATTAACTATGTACAAAGAAAATAAAATAAAAATCTACCAAATATCAATATTTACAAAAAAGGAAAAAAAAAGGTTTACTTACCTTTTTGGTTGTCCAGTTTTATTCTACGATAAATGTCAAATTAAACCTGCACACAAAAGCTAAAAAGATACCCAACGTAAAATCAAAGATCATAAAATAAAATAAATTCTAAACTACCAAAATATTACAAAAAATCTAAAAGCTAACCTAAATACAAGTCCGCGTCGGCGGCGCCAAAAACTGATGCAGTTTTACAAGTGGTAAGAAATGGGATTCGATTCTCAGACTATTTTAAAGGTTTAGTTTTAAGATTAAATAAATGAAAATACTAAAAATTGTAAAATAGAGTAACAAGATGAAGAGAGATAGGCCTAGGATATCAGATTCACTACTTCTAACGGTTGTAACTTCAATAATTATTTTCTCTAATCTACTCTTAAAACTACACAAGGCCATTTTGAACCCAATCTCATTCCTTGGAAAATTTATCATTAAAGAAATATCAATTCGACTCAAGTCGATAATCTAAGGCATAATTTTCCTTCGCTTATAAAAGATCGACCACCGAAGACGATCCAAAGCACTTATTTGAAGCATTTAAAGAAGAGAAAAATTTTAGAAAATTAAGACTAATTGGAGAGTCATAATTAGAAGAAAATTAAATACCAAAAATTACATGCTAGAAGTAGTTTCCTCCAAAACCCTATAAAGTAATTTAGCTTCTCATATGAAGAAAATTGGAAGAAATCTGATTAATCATTGTAATAAAAATAACAGAAATTGCTTACAACGATTTTCAGTTGCTAATGACCTCCAGTGACCAAAGCAGTACAGTTACCAAAAGTTTATTGCAAGTGGAACCGTAAACGATAATTATTAGGTGTTGTTGAATATAAGACTGCTTTCCGCGACTATTTCTGAGCATATAACGTTCTTCGTTCTTCCTCTTCAATGGAAGCAGCAGAGAGGTTTGGTAACTCTCGATTCTCTGCTCCCTAGTCTCCCCTAACTCTGCGTCCTCTTTCTATGTGGTCCGAGCAACTCTTTTATACTCCACTGGGTCATCAAATCTCTGTAATGAATCAAGAATATTTTCTTTTACTCGGGAATGATATTCTTCCATATTTTCGTGATTCTTCCCTTGTTTATCTCCTCCATGCATCTGTTTCGGATCAACACACTCCTTACACGCTGAACGCAACTCCTAGACAGAGTATAACTCGTGCAAGCATGGTATATTCACGTAATCTCCTCGAACAAACTTAACAGAACCCCGTGAAACTCTCATGCTCCATTTTCTCCAATCCATGTGACCATCCCACTTTCTTCGAAACCGAGACACATACCTTTCATGTTTCAACCAAACAGTCCAAACCAGTTAATTTCTCCACTTGAATCTCGCCCAAGCTCTTCACAGGTCCAAACGAAATTTCCCGGATAAGAGTAAACCCGAAATATCATTTTCTTCAAATTCATGATTCCATCCAATTTTATCCAAAACAAAACCCGTTACCATCCCTATTTAGACCATTGGATGAAACCCAAATGATTTAATCCTTTTATGTAGCGCCTCCTAAGCTAGCAGCTGACTAATCCAAGAGATTAACTATAAAATGAGGCACTAACAATCTAAAAACATCTATTTAAGCTTTAAGAAAGAAGTTCTAAACAAATACTAACCCAAATATAAATCGTCTCTGAAATTAATACAAGAACTCCTCTCAAGTGATACATATTTAATAGTGAGTTGATTTACAAATAGAATATAAACACAAAATAAACATAGCGGAAGCTAACCAACTAACAAAACCAACTCCTCGAAGCTTTCATCGCCACGTGCACAACTTGATCTGAATCTGTTTCTGAAACTGAAAGTGGGAATGGGTGAGAACATCATCCTGAAGGGTGCCCAGTAGAAATAACAACTAACTTTCTAGTAATCACTATAATGATTTAAAGACAATGCAGGTTTTGCAAAAAACGATAAAACGCGGAAAAACACATAAAGCATATTAAAATAATAAGTTGTACTGAAATATAAAGTTCTACCAACCATTAAACCGGTACACATTCACAACATAAATAATAGTTGAGTGACGTCTTCCTTCGGAGTAGGAAGGCATGATTGTTGGGGATTCTTCAATGATCATTAAAGAGCCCATGAGGTTTCCGTCCTCAAGTCATAAATGATGTGTACCTTACCAGTACCTTATTCTATGCGCATATCAAGTATCTAAAGATATCTAATGAAAACAACATTATATCCAATCGAAGTGCTTACATAACAAAGAGCCCCCTTTACCGTCCCCGCGTAAATTCAACAATCTTATATAAGATTCTCAACATCATTCTCTCTAAACACCAAAACATAATATAATAGCTTTTGAAAGTAATTTAAAAGAACAGTAAACATCCATGTATGAGACATGCACTCCCCGTACAGAAATATGGAAAATAATATTCAGTGACACGAGTACACACCAAGATAGTTTATTAGTTGGCAGCAATTTTCACTCCTTTAGCGCATAAATAGAGATATAACTTTTGGGCAACCACATCACACACCAATCAAAAGGAAACCTTCTCCCTTTCATGCTAACAATAAGTAAAGATTGTAACCACTTTCCAGTCAATGGAAAGAATCACTTTTTGGAAAATAAGTAAATACTCCCAAAACACAGATATTAGTTGTTTTTAAAGATCCAATCACATCCCAAAATGTAAAAGAAAACGAGTTTGTATTACACACATATAATACATGCATACACTATCATATAGTAACAAACATATGCATGCATTTCACAAAAGATAGATTTGTAAAACAATAATGACTACAAGAGAGTTCGTTATCGATTCCCACCTCTGTTGATGACAAGCCTCACCTACCTCGAGATGTTCAATCCACTGGATCATCCTTTGAATCGGTCGCTGTTAATAACGACTAACTATTAATCACACAAGCACTCTAAAGATTAGCCAAAAGGATCATACAAGGATCATATCACAATCCCATACAATTCTCTAGTTATAAGCTAAGTGAACTATCTAATGGTTCTAAGCCCATCTATGGTTCTACACATTTTCATTATCTATCTTTAGCATACAAAGGTTTACTAATCCAATTGGATTGGTTCTATAGTCCATTAGATATGTCTTATGAATAACTACAACCTTGTATAAGAAGCCAAAGGCTAAATCGGACCATAAGAGGTCCAATTCATCAAAGTAAGAAACATAAGCCTAAGACCAAGTTCATTAACTTCAGGTCTGGTCTATCTGAGTCAACTGAGGGTCGCTAACGGCCAAACGAACAGTCAAGGTCGACTTAACAATCAACGTCTAAATCTAGGTCAAACTCCAGTCAAAGGTCAAGTCAATGGTCAATATGACAAGGTCAGGTCAGGTCAAGTCTAAAGTCAAAAGTCTGGTCCTGATCAAAAGGTCAACTGAGTCAAACTAGACAAAGGGTTAACTCAGTCATATAAACTGAGTCAGACGAGTCTGGGGTGACAGACTCTGGATAAACATGCCAAGGACATTACATAGTCCACTTCTCAGATGCGCAATCATGATGCATAAAAACACACAACAACCTATGACTAAGTGAAGCATTTCTAACTTTCTTTCGCTACCAATTCTTTTACCACCTGCAACACACCCATCTGATCAACTCTCTCATCTCAAACACATAGACATCTTCATTTACAATACATCTTACTTCAGTTATATCACATAACACAAACATTCAGTTCTAGTAACTCTGCACCACAGCTCAATACACCAACGCTGGAATTCTACTTCCATTTTTCATTCCATCTACACAATCAACTCCAACTCCATCTCAACTACTACTGCATATCACAAACACCAGTTCATAACCACTACCTCCATTATCATTACAGCTCCACTGACATCACAACAACCACTAAAATTTATCTCCAATTCTTCCTTGCATCTATAATTTCAATACACTAACACCCACCAAATTTATCTTAACTATTTCAGCACCATCTGATCAACATTAACATTACCTCATATCACACTACCATTGAGTTCAGACTGCAATACAACCCCAATCCTACAACATCAACCATTCTAGTTTCTAAGTAGTATCACTATCATCTTAACACAACCAACACTTCTCCTCCACTATTTCAGTTAAACACCACCATTACAGCATCACCATACTCAACATCCTCTTCAGACCACCTCCACAACTCATCTTAGGGAAACTAGGTCTCTAACTTTCCTAACAAACCTAATTTCATATTCCAGTCTCAATAATAAAACACAACTCAATCACATTTCATTCACAATCACATAAAAACAATATTCTACACAATTTAAACAAGAATTCCAAACTTAAACGAAAATGGAACCTTACCCAAACATCAGCATCCTATGAATAGCTAATTTCCCAATTCAAACTCTAATTTCCATTTTGGGGAAGAACAGAAACCATAATTCCTCAATTCATCATGAATAACTCCATATCATCCAATTAACTTCATCCTGTTCCTTAATTAACAGAACCCAGTCGTCAATTTCTTCTTATCATCACCTAATTCGAATTCTAATCCAACTCAGGAACCCTGATATCAAATTCAGACCACTCTTCAACCTTATATTCTAATTCTTAATAAACCCAACTTAATTTTGTTAGGGCATGTATGAGACGTAAGACCCAAGAAGGAAGGGCAACCATATAGCGGTCCACGATGTAACGGACTCATAGAGCCCTACACATGGAGGGGGCATGTTGAAGAACTAAATATAGTCCCACATACTTAACTCCTTAGTTTAGATTCTAATATATAAGGTTTGGAGCCACTCCACTCATAGCCAATTGGTTTTGAGTTGGAAGCCCACACACTTCTATCAAATTCAATCCTATAAACCATCATCTTCATCTTCTAATTCCTCTTTGAATCTCAAATGAAACCCTAACTTCAAATTACAACAACAACATGACCTTCTTCTTCGTCTGGAACTCAAACAACCTCAATTCTAACTTCATCTTCTTCGATTCATCAAGCTACCTAACTTTCAATCAAAATCTCACACATAAACAACTCAGTTCTTCTGAACTGAGATCGACAGAGAGGAAGAAATGAAAAACAAAAGAAAAAAAGAGAAGAGAGAACAAGGAAAAGAGAGAAATACATCTCTTAGACACGTTTGGTGATGATAAGGACAACGAAAATGATTAAGGCACCCACTCTTTGGATAAGGGAAGCCAGGTCGGCCTTTGCCCCTCACACTAATCTGATGATAACTTCTGCGTCCGGTATCCGAATGACACGTTCGAGTAGTCCATTCCGCGTAACTTTTCGAGATCTATCTAGTGATACTAGTTTCGTACATAAATCGTTGTTAGATTAATTTTTATTAATTAAGGTTCATCTCTTATTAATCGAGTTATTAACGGTTAATTCGTCTTTTGACTGGTCTAATAGCGTTGACGTGCTTGAGGGCCTTTACATTTTAATCTCAATATAACAGCTTTAATTATCGAACACTAATTTCTTCCATGAAGAAAAAAAAAATCCCGCCAAAACTGAGAACTCCGTTTTCATAATATCCCGATTATCTAGCCAATTCTAGTCGAAACAAAGACCATTACCATCTCTTTTAAGTCAATTAGAGCAAACCCATAAAATTTCAGAGCTTTAGTCTCATTAAAACTTGTCTAAATCACGAACCCTAATTTGCTGCCATTAAGAAACAGTTTTCCCACCAGAATTTGAAATTCAAAAGGTTGAAGATGACCTCCCCTTATCCAGTTCTGGTGTTCGTTTAGCAGTTTGGGGTATAAATAGCAATTTCTGGGGTGCAGATAGCAGTTTGCGGGGTACAAAAAGTAATTTTGGGCTGTAAATAGTAAAAAACTCATGGATGCCTTTATCAACTCTTCTGGGACATTTCTGGAGGTCGCCTTATCCAAAGTTGAGGTGCCTTTAGTACTTTTATGAGGTCGAAAAACCACTTTCCGAGCCGATTTCTCCAAAAGAACTTATTTCCTTGAAAAGACTTAAAACAAGTTTATTAGCAATAAAATGAGTCTTAGCTAATGTAATTATGGGTGAAAATGCATCGCACTTAGTTGCCTATCACCGATACTATGGTCGGAGTTGCTCCAGAGACCGAAAAGGCTAGAACCATGATTATCGACATAGCCTTTGCTCCTCCATCCAGTGAGCCGTTTACATTCACGAACTAGTTGGTGGGTTAAGCATCCCTAAGATGAAGGTATACTGGGAGTTCAACCCGAATTCTCTTAAACAATATGACTTTACTATGAACTAGCTCCGTCAATGAGTCGACGTTGTTGCGGTAGATAGCAGCAGCAGTCTTCATTCTGGATGTGACTGATGAAGAGAGGAAATTCCTCAGTCGTTCAGGGGCTTCTGATGTATAGAGGTCTCGTTGATGAAGTTTCATGGAATCACATCAGGTAAATATATTTGAATCGATTTCTCCAATAAAATCAAGTCCCCAGTGTATGTTCAAGGAGTTTGTGCCATCCATGGATGAATGATATTGCATCTGTTTCATAATTCTTATCATGGGATAATGAATGCTTATTGATTGTAGTTCAGTTACACTTTGATCGTGGTGGTGTTGAGTAGTGACTGGAGTGCCACCATAATTATTGCTAGGGCTAGCACCGTTTGGGTTAGGATTTGTTACTGAACCTGACCTAAGATCAATCATTTTGATGAATTGAGATTGCAACCGAGAGATTAATCTCCCAATGTGTTCACCAATCTGTTGATGGGGAAAAACAATTTGCTGGTTCTTCAGGGAATGGAGAGACGACCGTGCGGACGGAGGCTCCTCAACCGAGCAAACTTCCTAACCTCAAATAGATGCACTGCACGGAAGTGCTTTGAGTTCGAGAGATCAATCTGTAGGACTCCGGTCTAAACCAAGAAATGGTCGTTCCAGAGTCAATTCGTTCACAAAGAGCGAAGAGGGTTGATCTGTAGGAGGGAAGCTGAGAAGTGTTTCAGATAAATGGTGATCAAGGATTGTGAATGTGTTGTATATTTCTGCAATGAACTGTTGGGTTCAAATAAGTTTGAATTCTGCTCAATTGAGAGTGATTGTTCAGATGAGAATTGTCGTGATAATTCTCGTATCTCTGTTGTTCTTACGATCATGAATTCAGAGAACTTATTTATATTGGTGGAACGTTGAAACATTGATCTCCAGTAAGTGTAAAGGTTGCTCGAGTGGAAGAGTGTGGAAGTGGAAATCGTGGTTTAACCAATTTCAGGTCGTGCGGAGACTTGGTTGATTGTCCACCCACTACTTTGCTAACTCCATCAACTGCTTGCACGACTTACTCACACTTGTCATCGTGGATGAACACACGTGTCGTAGGCCGCCAGACCAAAACCCTAATTAATATCCCCCTATGTGACGTGATTGATGTCTCACGAATGTGGAGTCTGCGATGAAGACGTGTATTTGATCAGTCAATCATTGACTTGATTAGACAATGAGTCTATGTATTGTTCAGTCGAGCATGATTGTCGAATTCTCTATGATTCATGGATCACATGTCTGCTGGGACGTATAGTTCTCGAATGGATAATGTTGATAATTGAATCAACATACTGAATATTGATAGTTGAATCAATATTCGAGCATTTCATCAAATATTGCTCATTCGATGAATTACTGAATATTGATAGTTGAATCAATATTCGAGCATCTGATCAAATATTGCTCATTCGATGAATTACTGAATATTGATATTTGAATTAATATTCGAGCATCTGAGCAAATATTTCTCATTTGATGAATTACTGAAATTCACGGGATGTGAACTTCCGACAGTGCGCGTACTGGTACACGGACTTCAGTTCCGGTTTTCCTGAGCAGCAAAGTACGCATACTTTGGTTCAAGGAATAAGGACTTACACACGTATGAGTTATCACACTATGTTTATATCCTATCAAGGTTATTTTCTAAACTCTCATTTCAATCATTGAAACATTCTTAGAGTACGTTATATAGTTAATGTTCACAAGCTATTTTTCGTCAAAGCGATTTTCAAGTAATTGAAACTAATATGACTTTTGTCACTAGTAAAGATGAACTTGGCCAAGGAGAAATCTTACCAACACATATTTCGAGAAATAGATAAGCGAGATAAACTCGGCTCGAAATAGCAAATGTGTATAATCATAGTCTATATAGAAATACGACTTTTGTCTCAAGATAGGAGATAGAGTAGATAGACTTTTGAGTGATAGACAAGTTCAAGTCTCCACATACCCTTTAGTCGATGAAGTTCCACCCGTTTCTTGAGTAGTTCTTCGTCTTTGTATGATGATCGCCATGGAGTCTAGAGCTCAACTATACTTTTTATCCTAGTCCTAGACTTAGCTATGAGTAGACTAGAAATCAAGACTCATAGTTTTGGCAACTAAACTTGAAAACAAGCTTGAAATAGCAACGCTTGTGAGTTCGGCCGAGCAGTGATCTAACAGAATCAATATTCGAGAATCTGAGCAAAGATTGCTCATTTGATGAATTACTGAATATTAATAGTTGAATCAATATTCGAGCATCTGAGCAAATATTGCTCATTCGATGAATTACTGAATATTGATAGTTGAATCAATATTCGAGCATCTGAGCAAATGTTGCTCATTCGATGAATTACTGAATATTGATAGTTGAATCAATATTCGAGCATCTGAGCAAATGTTGCTCATTCGATGAATTACTGAATATTGGTAGTTGAATCAATATTCGAGCATCTGAGCAAATGTTGCTCATTGGATGAATTACTGAATATTGATAGTTGAATCAATATTCGAACATCTGAGCAAATGTTGCTCATTCGATGAATTACTAAATATTGATAGTTGAATCAATATTCGAGCATCTGAGCAAATATTTCTCATTCGATGAATTACTGAATATTGATAGTTGAATCAATATTCGAACATCTGAGCAAATATTGCTCATTTGATGAATTATTGGTAGCATGACCAAATAAAAAATTAATTAAAATATTGGTAGTTGGGCCAAATATTATATAATTAATTCATATATTGATTGCTGGATCAACATAAAATTATTAGTGTTTGAACTTGCTTAAAATTATGATTTGTAGAGCATTCAGTTTAAAACCCTAATTTTGATCGATTGCTCATCAATTGAGGACTTACTGAAAATAAGTCACCGAATGAAGGAGAAACCGGCTTATTGGGATGATGGTCGACCATGTAGCGCCCAGGTGTTCGAGTGAGCATACACCGAAGTCTTTTATTGACCAGTTGATGAAAGGATGATCAAATGCTGATTTAATCATTTATTAGAATAGTGCTCGTCTGAGCGTTAGGTAATAAAACCTAACTATGGAGAGATAAGGACTGACCAAGGGGTCATGGGACTGTCCCTTGATGGTCGCGAGTGTAGATGGGGAAAAATGATTTGCTGGTTTTCACGGGATCGAAGAGATGATCGTGCGGAGGAGACTCCTTGAACCGAGCAAATGATCAACCTCACACAGATGCACTGCAAGAAGGGAGTGCTTTAAGTTCGAGAGATCAATATGTAGGACTCCGGCATAAACCAAGACAATGGTCATTCTAGAGTCAATTCGGTCACAAGAGAGGATGGGTCGACCTTTAGGAGGGAAGCTGAGAAATATGTTAAATCAATGGTGATCGAGATAGTATGTGTGTTGTGTATTCTGCGTAAGAAAGTTCTGAATGATTGAATTTACTCAGTTGAGAGTGATTACTCAGACGATGAGTTCGTGTAGACGAAAGATTGTCTGTATGAACTTGTCGAGAAACTCTTGTATATTTCAATTATGATTCAGAGAGATTTTATATTGCTGGAATTGTAAATACCCTGATCCGATGAAGTGTGACAGTTGTTGAAGTCAAAGAGTGGGGAAGTGGAAAGTCGTGTCAAAACCAGTTACTCATCATGCGGAGACTTGGTCGATTTCCCATCCACTACTTTGCTAACTCCTCCAACTGATTGCACGACTTGCTCACATTCTCGTCGTGTGTATGAACACACGCGTCGTAGACCACCAGACCAAAACCCTAGGTAATATCTCCCATGTGACACGATTGACATCTCGTGATTGTGGAGTCAGTTTCTGACTTTATGGGACGATGAGTCCTTGTATTATTGGTCGAACGTCATTTGCAAATGTTCAGAGACTCATGCATTGAACATGTCTGCTGAGACAAAGGTATATTGTCGAATAAAGGTTGATAATTTTAAGGTGAGAAAATGTTGCTGAATTGTTGAATGTTGATAGTTGAACCAATATTCCTTAGTCTGAGCAAATATTGCTCATATGAGCAAATGTTGCTCGTCTGATGAATTGTTGGTGTCGGGACCACATAAAATAAAATATTAATTTAAGATACTGTCAGCTAGGCCGAGCATAATAATAAAAGTGTTGATCACGGGATCATCATAAAATTATTAGTATTTTAATCTACTCATAATTATGTTCTGCAAAGCTCTGGATTCGAAACCCTGATTTTTGATCAATCGATGATTTATTGAAAATCAACCGCAGGGTGAAGGAGGGACTGGCTACATGGGATGACGATTCGACCATGTAACGCCCAGATTCTCAAATGAGCAAAATACCAAAGTCTCCCGAAGACCAGTTGGTGAACGGATGCTTAAATGTTGGTTTAATCATTTATTAAAATAATGCTCGTGTGAGCGTTAGGTAGCGAAACCTGATTATGGAGAGATGAGGGACCGACCAAGGAGTCATGGGACCGGATCTTGATGGTTATGGGACCAGTTGATGGTCGTTTGAGCAAACTCCCAGTTGTTTGAGAAAAGTTTGGACCCAATATGCGCAATTGAGCAAATTAGGTCAAGATTATTAAAACATGCGGGACCGGATATTTGCAAGCCTTAGGTCCGGCCTTGGTCGGTCAAGGAGACATGCCCATGTCACCATAGTGGTCGTGTCTCAGTCCTGAGAGTTTCGATATTTTCTGATGCACGTTTGAGCAACATTTTGAGAAAATATGAAGGATTCAGAGTTTTGCTGAAACTGGGGAATCTTCATGAGATGATGAAATATAGTTAATAAAATAAAGGATTGCAAGGTGTGGGACCGTCCACGGCTAGGGCATGGTCGTCCATCTAGCAAGCTCGGTCCGCAACACCTTACCCAATTTATGTATTTTCCCTGATGTGAAGGAAATACCATGAAACTGAGGAATTTCATGAGGTTGGGGAATTTCCATGAGATTATGAAAATAATAATAATAATAATAATAATAATAACGGGCCCCTAGCTCAGCTGGTCATCCCCGTTCCCCAAAGTTTAATGCGCTCCAGGAGGTCACAGGTTCGAGTCCCCAATGGCGTAATATTGCAGGAATTAACATGGAAGGTTGTGTTAGTTTTCCCCCCTTGTGACACAATCTCAGCCCCCCCTCCTGCCGTTTCGGCTCCCTTGGCTAGGTTACCCATGAGGCTCGCTGGTAGATTAGCACAACAACCTGTTCAATTAATGTAATAGTATGTCGTTGGAGCCTAGCTTGTTAGGCTTCCAACTAGTTTCATGTAATAATATTCATCCAATAATATAATAAAATTTAATAATAATAATAATAATAATAAAATAGGGAGTCATGAAGTGTGGGATCGGCTATGGCCAAGGCATGGTCGGTCGGCCAAGGAGCCCGGTCCCAAGACACTTTCCCTAAATTTATAATATTTTTCATGATTTTAGGGAAATATCATAAAACCAAGGAGTTTGTTGAAATCAAGGACTTTCCATGAGATGAGGGAAACATAAAAAATAATAATAATAAAATAAGAGGCGTGTGGGACCGGTTAGGGCATGACCGGCCGGCTAGGGCATGGTCCCACTAGTTTCCCTAATTTTATATTATTTTTCCTGACTTGAGAAAAATTTCATGAATTTAAGGAGTTTTCATGAAACGAAGGATATTTGCTCAAATGAAGAGATTTTCATGAGATCAAGGAAAATAATAAAAATATGATAAAATATAAAATTAGGCGTGGGACTGGCCAGGGCACGACCGGCCGGCTGGTGGGCCCAGTCCCCTGGCGCCTCAATTAATATTTTATTATTTATCATTTTCTTCCTATTTTGCATAGGTTCATCGTTCCTTCGTGTTTTGGAATGCTCGTTCGTGCATTCAGGTGCTCGTTTGTGCATTATTGTTGAGTACACTTGCACCATTTTGGTCGGGGCTTACTCGATAGCGTCTCAGATACCCGTACGTTGAATATTTATCACTAACCCGTGGAATTCTGCTGGGAAGAACCATGAATTGAAGTGACGAAATATTACGAAGAATCGTAGAATATTGTTGAATATTCAGTTAACGATTAGAGATAATTACTTGATAGCTCTATACTAGCAGGCATGCTGTCTAGGGGCTTTAATTATCTGAGAATTGAGAAATATGAGCTTGTTGAAACGTAATATCTCTTTTATATAGTCATGGAAAACCTTGTTGCATTCTGGAAGACGTTATTGCTCTATACTAGCAGGCAAGCTGTCTAGGAGCCGTCCAATCTTTCGATTCTATGTAGGAGTAATTACTGAAATTGCTCAGTATTTGTGAGATATGTCGTTGCCTCACCTGAGAGACTGCACATCTACAGGTGCTCTGAGAGATATGATTCTCATTCAGAGATTTCTGCAGCACGAGATTTCATGCTTTCGACGAGAGAAATGAGTCTCAATACTCATCTGATTGTTGGATCAGGAGTACTACAATTATGGTTTTAAGATTTTGGCCTTTGTCGAAAATCCACCATCTACATTAAGTCCCCTGCTTAGTGAGGGACAGTCATGTTCCTCAGTCAGCACTGAATGGCGATTTTCTTATTTCA
This sequence comes from Papaver somniferum, assembly GCF_003573695.1. Classification (NCBI taxonomy): domain Eukaryota; kingdom Viridiplantae; phylum Streptophyta; class Magnoliopsida; order Ranunculales; family Papaveraceae; genus Papaver; species Papaver somniferum. The sequence goes on from NW_020622492.1 coordinate 19,022,535, forward strand.
GTTACAGACGAAAATAAGTAGTTGAACTTAGTCGTAAAATAAGATGTTACCGGATTTTCGATTGTATGAATGAACCATGGGTTCAACGAAGATCCCAGTGGTATGATAGAGTCCCTTTGACGAGCAAGAATTGGTGTAGCACCGCTGATTTGGTGATGGAACCTTGGTTAATTTAGGATTCATGGGTCCGGTCCCAAGAAAAGAAATCCTTGTTTTAGGAACAGACGCTCGTTTCTTTTATTAGTTTAAGGAACAAACAAAATGGACCTCAGTCTGATGATATAAAATTTTGTCTATGAGCTTTCACGAAAACCAAAATTTTATTTTTTTTAAATATGTGAGATTTCACAAAGTGGAATAAACTCTCGTTTCAAAGGTAGATGCTCGTACGAGAGAAAAGATTTTTTTTTAATAGACGTGCGTCTGTTAGTAATAAAATTTTGTTTATGAGATTTCATAAAAAAAAACTATCTTCGAGCTTTCAGAAATCTTTGAAAATATACTCTCGATTCAAAGACAGATGCTCGTGCGAGGGAGCAAAAAAAAATAGATATATTTTTCAAATTTAAGTAAGTTTCACATTAAATATTTATATATTTTGTAAAATCATGTTTTGATTTTGAACAATTATAGACCATTATACATGGTGAAATAATGTCTGTATGTGAGTTTTCACAATTGTAGAATGGACGTCTGTCTAGTTTCTGAAAAACTAGTGGATGTTAAAATTCATGTGGGTTGTTCAAGGTTTTATGAAAATCAAGTCATGATTTTGAATAATGAATTTTGCTCGTCTTTGCAGGTTTGAGGGAACGAGCAAGTTCTCGAAATTCTGACGTTATAATCACTACATCTAGTGAAATTGTAAATAAGTAAGAGTTGGATTGTTACATTTTGTTACGCGTTTGTTATTGGTATATCCATGACTCCATGTCTTTCGCCTCAGATAATGGTAACTTCTGGTTACAACCACTCTTCTGGCCCTTCCGGGGAACGCTCCAGAAATATCAAGTCAAAGATGAAGACTTCTGCAGATGTTTATGCCGAGTTGAATCAACCTTTTAGAGACGCTGGAAAGCTGATGCATTGTATGCCTCTCGATCATCTGGGAGTCGTATGTGGTGGAATCAACGGTTTTTTAGCGTTAGCGGATGCAGAAGAGAAGAAGGGACGAGATGAGTTATTACTGAGACGGAAAGCTGAAGATGAAAGGCTTGCAGCTTATCAGCAAAACGCTGCCGGCTTCAGCAAATGAGACTAGCGGCTGAAGATGAAGCCTGGTCTCATGCGGAAGGCGTATTTACTAATTCAGATGTAGATGAATGAAGAATTTCGTCATAATTCGTCATCACAAAATTCGGAAGTCAGGTCTTCATTGAAAATGTTGTAGAATCTTTGTCCGATGTCGGATTTTCGTGAGATACCCATGTTTCCTCATCCTCAGAAAATTTCCAGGATTTAGCAAAGATTTTCGGCTTTTGATCACATTTAAGGGCCGAAATTGATGAAACAGTAAACTTCCAGGAGACTTCCAGAAATTTTTCAGCTGGTATGTAGTCCAATGTTTTGGCCACATCTTTTTGCTAGTTTCTCCAGTTCCTATGAATTTTGGATATGTTGTAGAGGACATCCATACGAAGAGAATGGTATATGACCCATCCTTAGATTATTCACCAATTTCTCCCAGATTGCTTCTTTGTGCGTGACAGTGTAAAATCATCTCAAGCGAGCTTGTTGTAAAACACTCATGTTGTGTATTTAGACCATTCGCTTGTGTCTGGAATGGCTTATGAAGGATTTTAATGTCATTGATTCATTTGAGATCATGACCTCTTGATTGATACATGAGCATGGTGCTTGCAGTGCCATCTTGTTTTTGTCAGTCGTAGAAAAATCACTTCTGAAACCTTGGTCACGGGACCATAACTGAGGTTGCTCTCAAGAGGGGTGATGTAATGACCATGGTTTCATGTCCTGGTGGTAGAGTTCCTTTTATGATGAATGATTATCACATGAGAGTCTGGTGTCACGGGTCTTGGACTGTGAAACTGATCATCATGGTCAGCGGACTGTCAGTCCCAAGTATTTTGTTAAATCTCTCCTTTTCGTTTTCTCTTCTTCTGGCAAGACTTGGATAGAGGACCCAGGTAGAAAAATTGATGTAAAGACCTAGGTGATCGAAGTTGAAGGTACCTTGATGAAGGACTTAGTGGAAAGACTTGGTGGATACCGATCGACTGTGGAAGTTATGAATCTCGTCTAAGAATTGCTTCTTGCATATTGTATGCTCTGGAAGCTGCAAGAACCTCATACGACATCGGAATTTGATGATTGACCCCAACTTTTGAATCTAAGAGACTGAGTTATCTCATGAGACAAGAACCACTCAATTTGGAGTTGTATAGGTCATCCAACGAAGCGTGCACATTTTTAATTTGTAATCCTGTATAAATTTTTCAGATTTCGTAGACCTGACGGTAAATGCCATATCTTTCAGCTCATATGTCCGATTGATGCGCTCTTTTGGTATGTTGTAGAAGAGACTATACAAACATCTTTCGTTCAGGAAGAATTATCCCATTACTCACACATTGGTACGTTTTTCTAAACCCATGGCATGAAGTGTGTTGTATCTCATTTGTAGAGGTGATGAGAACATCTTGTAGAAAACTTTGGATTGTGCCCACCCATCGTGCAAGCTTCGGAAATACTTTCATGTGAATATATTTCATGTCTACAAACCTTTATATGAATCATTAGTGCTTGGAGAAGTCCGCTTCACCGAGCAATACTTCAGAGAATGGTTAATTGATGAAGCCCTGTCATGAGGATGTTGCTCTTGATACCGTTGTTGATGCTAGATCACGATTGAAATTTCTCCAGACATTCTTGTTGATGCTGAGACCATGAATGTAGTTCCTCCACATATCCTTATTGATGTCGATACTATGGTTGGAGTTGCTCCAGAGACCGAAAAAGTCTAGAACCATGATTATCGATATAGCCTTTGCTCCTTCATCCAGTGAGCCTTTTACATTCACGAACTAGTTGGTGAGTTGAGCATTCCTAAGATGAAGATGTTATAGGATTTCAATCCAAATTCTCCTGAATATGACTTTACTGTGAAGTGGCTTTGTCAGGGAAACGATGTTGTTGTAGCAGATAACAGTGGCAGTCTCCATTCTGGATGTGAGGAGAAAAAGTTCCTTAGTCGTGCAAGTCTTGTGATGTAGAGAGGTTCTTTTAATGAAGTTTCATGGAATCATATCAGATTGCAAATTCCAATAAGATCAAGTACCTAGAGTATGTTGAAGGAGTTTGTGCCATCCATGGATGAATAATGTTGCATCTTCTTCAGAAGTCTTATCATGGAATAATGAAGAATTAGCTATTTTAATTTAGTTACACTTTGATTACCTTGGTGTTGAATCAGTGTGTCATCATCGAGATATTTGTGCTAAAGCTAGATGTGTCGTTTATAGGAGGTGTACTCTTTGATTGGGAGTACAATTTGAAGGCTTCTTGAGCGTTGAAGCGTCATATCCCTTGAGCATGTCTTAGGTTTGATCGTTTGGGTCCCAACTATCTTCTGTTGATTCAGCATTCCTTTAGTCGCGGTCGTGGGATTCAACACTTGTGCAGATATCAGAGATTTCTGATTTTGTGGCACACATGAACACTCCTGCAAGGCTATGGAGAAATGCCCAAATTTTTCTTTGTCGTGCTTGAACATCATCTCAGTGATGAATATCTCAGTGAGATGCTCGATTCGGGGAAATGTCAGATTCAACCACTTGGTAAGATACTGCTGAAGTGAGATTACCCACTTATAGCGTCTTGCAATAGCAGAGATGCTAGCAGAATTGAGTCCCCATGCTAGAATAGCATGTGAGGAAATAAATGACATAGACATGGGAGCAATGAGACTTTCCTGAGTGCATGAACTTTTGATGAATGTCTATGCATCCTTTGCAGGTTCTTGTTTCAACCTCGTCAAAGTTCGAAATTCCTCCAAGGGCTCTGATGATGGAACGTCCGCCAAATCTTCTGGATCAGAACTTTCTTCGCTGGAGAGATGTTTAACCAAAGGCGCTTTATAAGTACCCATCTTTTCAGCGTGGATCCACGCTCGTCTAAAGGACATGTCATATCCTGGATCTTCCTGATTATGTGAAACTTGGTTTCTTTCCAGGTTGAACTTATGTTCACTTTGAGAGTGATGTAGCCATAAGTATTTCCGAACGTTCCTTCAAGGTCTATGATTGATATGGGAGCATGAGTAGATTCTTGTCGATTAATGCATGCAGATCCAATAGTTTTCAGTGGAATGTTGTTGATGGCGGTGCCAGCATTGATCAACGTTCTTCCAAATTCGTTTCGTCTGAGATTGATTGTGGTAAGGAGTCCCCAGTCGTACATCTCTTGGTATGTAGATGTTGATGAGTGCCAAATATTGTATATATTTGCACCTTTTTATTGGCATTTAACTCATCATTTGTGCACTAACGCTCCATTTTATCCCATATTCTGTGTTTTCGTTGTTTTCAAGAATAAATAATTTTATTAATTAATTTTGCATTTTTAGGTACTAAATAAAGCCTGGTTAACTCACGGAGCGAAAAGAGCAAAGAAACGGCAAAGACTCTCGCAGAAAGGCAGCGAAGAATGATGTTTGCAAGAGCCGGATCAATTAGAAGTGGGCTTGAAGAGGAAGAATTGTTCTTAAAGAATATATGGGCTTGGAATACCCAAGACCCAAAACCCTTACCCAAATCCATTTCCATTATCCATACCCATTTCCATGAGAGCCGTCAGATTGGATCCATCTCATCATCCAACGACCGCCTCATCATTGTTCATCAAAATCCGAAGCTCCTGTCAAACACCATAATACCTAACTCCATCTGAAGCCGTAAGTTTTGTTGTATCTCATAATCCAACGGTCTCTACATACCTATCCATCGGAACCGTTCGATTCAATCTATATGGGATCATCCAACGCTCTTTACTCGTTGTGCATCAAAGTTCTCTATCCCCGCTTCACACCTTAGCATCGGAACCTATACCCTTCACCCAAACATTCCCTTCCCTTCTTCCCATCGATCTTCTCTTCCCCAAATTTCTTTCTTCTTCCCCCGACAACAGTCTGCAACTCCATCCCTTCACCCGCTGCGCCACCATCTCCATACCCCCTCCATCACCAAAACCCCATAAACCCATTCCCTAGTTGCCTCTCTTTCTCGTTCTTAGCACCACACACACTAGGTGCTACAATCAAGATAGAGATGAAACTAGGGTTTCATCACAGTTGAAGAGGAGTTGATCGAGCAGACAATAACAGAAGAGGAAGAGAAGTACAAGTATGGGTCGAGCAGATTTCAGGAAAGTATTGATTTTTTAGTGGTTATTTTCGAAACCCTAATTTTTCTGCTTTGGGGATTTTCATTTAGGGTTTGTAAAATTTGGGGATTTCATGTACTATAAATAGATATTAGGTTTGTGTGTGTGAGGGTAAGCCTGGATTAGCCAGAGCAAAGCCATTAGAGGCCTGGACTAGACAGTGCCCTCAATGTTACTCTCTTGTTGATGTTCCATGTAGTGTTAATGTTGAACTCTCTATTTCAGTTATCAGTTAGTTACAATATGTTCTAATTTGCTTGCTGAGGTTTCAATGAAACCCTAATATTGATGTGTGTTCATTTTGATAGTATTGCTCTTGGATGTTTACAATTCTTATGAAAGATTCAACTTAGTGCATCATCATATTGCTCTCACATTGTATGTCATGCATACCTTGTAGTTAGGTTTACACCATGATGATTGAACTACAACTCATGCTCAAACATGTCATCTTTGATCCCTTGACTAGTTGTGCTTAATTAGACAGTTAGTGCTTCGGATTGATACTTTAGTTGCGATTGAATTTTCTATCGGTGAAACCCCTCAGATATAGGGCAGACTAGGATCTTACCCCTTATCTGCTATAGTGACAAGAATGGTGCAGTCAGTGGAAGGCATAGTACAAGATTAGTGGTGGATTTGCTAACCTCAGTTCACTCATCTCTTTGTTTAACTTGCTTACTGCCTGTGTTACTGCCTCTTTTTGTTGTTGTTGCTCTTACTTTTATTGTCTTGCATTTTACTTCACCACTTGTTTACTGCCTTGCCTTTGGTTACTGCCTTTGTTCTCTGTTAAGATTAGAAAACAGTTTAGGAACTTCTCTAGCTTCAAACACACACACTAGTCCCTGTTGGATCGACCCGTATTTGCACATTCTACAACACGACACCGTGCACTTGCGGTATAACCATGTAGGCTTCCCTTATACTCTTATTTCATACATCTTTCCCAGCCTACCAAGTTTTTGGCGCCGCTGCCGGGGACTTGGCGTTGTGTGGTTGTTGTTCTTTTTATCTTACTTTGCTGTTTTTTTGTTTTTTTTTTTATTATTATTTTTTTTTTTTGTAACTTAGCTGTTGTGTAGTGTAACTTAGCTGCATTGCATACTGTCATGTCATACTTGCATATCATTGCATAATTTGCATAACTTAGGAGCATATTCATCTTGCATTTGCATATCCATCCTGCATCATCTGTTTTCTTGCATCTTAGTAGCTCTGTAACCTGCTGTGTAGTGCAAGCATCTCTGGCCATGTTTATCTTGTAGCAGTTGCATATCTTGCTCTCAAGTTATTGAAACTTCTGGAACTAAGAACTTGGTTGAGTGACAGGTACATGAGGTGTTGCTGATCAAGCTTGTGGTGCTGCTGCCTCTTTCTGCTGGGCTTGCCACTTGCTGCTGCTGGTGCTGAGCCTCTGGTGCTCTTGCTGTTGTTGTTGCAGCTGTGCTGCTACTTTCTTCTTCTCCCTGCTGCTGCTGCTACTTCTTCCTGCTGCTGCTGGTGCTTGGGCCATTGCTACAGCCAGCCTCTGGTGCTGCTGCTGTTTTCCTTCTGCTGTTGTTGAGTTGCTGGTCTGAGCTTGCTGATGAGAACCAAGCCCAACTGGGCTGTGCAACTAAGAATCCCAACTGGGCTCCCCTCTTCAGAGTGTAATCCTCAACCCAATTATCTGTGGGCCTGTGTTAAAAGCTGAAATCTGGGCTTGTAATAAGTTGGTGTCTTTGAATTCTGGGTTTAACCCAGCTGAACTTGCCGACTAATTGTGGGTTTGTAAAACTACTTCTCAAAACTCTTAAAACCCATTTATTGAACTAGAATTGAACTGTGGGCTTATTTTGTTTCTGAGCTTCTGGGCCTGTTTCTACTGTGGGCTTGACCCAAAAAAATTTGTAAAAAGTTTTCAAAGCCCAATTGGGCCTCGAATTTTGGCCATTCTGTTAGCCCAAAACCCAACTGAAACTGAACTTCTGGGCCCCTGAACCCAAACTGTAGGCTTTCTCCCGATTTTAAAAACAAATTTTTCTTTTCAAAACCCATAAAAACCAAATATTTTTCATTCCCAACAAAACCAAATGTCTCCCAACAAAAACCAAACTTCAAAAATCCAAACCCATTAAAACCAAAGAGTGGGCTTTGTAATATTTCTACTTATATCATGTCTAAATTTTTGTCTACAATTGAGGATTACAACAAATCCCTTAGAGAACTTGCTTATGGACATACTTCACGTTATGAACCTCCAATAGACCATGATGTCAATAATCATAGGAATTATTATGGACATTTTAAAAGTCCTGAGCCTCAATACATGAACCCAAATGACTATTCACACATGCATCATTCACCACAACGTGAAAATGAACATTTTGCTAATGCCTCACTCACACAATCATCTCTTGTGGATCAATTAAAGGCTCGAATCGCATCTTTAGAAATGCAATCACATGAGGAATCTGTCACATCTAATTTTCTTAGGCAACCTGAAATCTATGCATGTCCTGCATGTGGTAGTTTAGACCACCCTGTTGAGAATTGTCATATTTTGCATAATTTTAGGCAATCTAGAGAAAATCCAAGGTATGAAATGCCCATAAATTGTGAGGCTGGTAGTCATTGGGACCATAATCAATCTTTTGAGGGTTGCGATCAATCTTTTATAAACCCTAATGACCATGCACACATGTACCATTCACCACAATTTGAACATGAAGAATTTTGTACTCCCATGAATTTAGACTCCACCATAGAAGCTCTCAGACTCAGTGAACAAAATTCTGCTAGATTTATATCACGAATTCAGGCGCATTTAGATCAGATTTTGCATCACCTACAAAAGGAGGAAATTCATGAGGAAATGTATGTTGTCCCTAATGAAGTGTCTAGTCCCATTCATGTAAATGATGTTGAATATGAACCTAATTTAGAGGAACATGAATCGACTAATGACACCACCACTGTTAATGAGGACCAATATGCATGTTACCATGATGATGATTATGAAGATTATGATGATGATAATGATGTTATGTTAGAAGAACATGAAAATATTGTGGAACCTTTTGGTGCAATAACATATGGCTTCTCGCCCTCGACCTTCATGAATGTTGTTTCTTCTAATACTCATAGCAAATCATATGACTTTGATACTGTTATGGTACTCGTACAATTATTCTTCAAAGATGAGCATGACATAGGAATAGTTGAATCTTCTGTAGACACTAATGTTAATATGCATGAAAATATATTTGATGTGTCTGATTCTCTACCTAGGTCACATTGTGATATTTCTCCTGATTTGCCGATGCATGATAATAAATCTGTTGATGATGTTGATTCTGATTGTGGACTTGCTAATTTATTTGATGAATGTGAGCATGTTGTGACACTTGTATAAGACTTAGGAGATATTGATTTGATTAATAATGATGTGCCTATCGTCCTGCCTGAGTCACAATCTAATGGCCTTCCACCCAACCTAGATTTGGTTTGTACCCATATTGTCAAACCAGTTTTTCTCAAAATACCTAATCTAGGGTTGGAACTGTGTGCTTCCCAAGTCCTCTTGGACTATTTTGCATCTAAGTATAATACTTTTGAGGAACCACAGTTGGAATTATCATGTGTACCCGTCCCTAACACAGTTCACTTTGAGTTAGACCTCATACATGATGAACCCCCAAAATTGCGAGATTTTGTATCCAAAATTTTATCTGTTGAAAAATCCAGGTTTGGGGGTAGCTCATTTTGTTTCACAGCTTCACTTGCATGTCTATCATATTATTATTGTGTAAAGCTGTTGAAATGTCTACACTTCGTCTTTTGGGTTGATCCTCAACTCTTTAGATTGTTAGTGTATGGTGAATTTTCTTGTATATAATCCAGTAGATAATATTCTAGATAAATCTTTTGTTTCTTTTGTATATATTATGCTAATCCAATATGATCTCGGCTAAAAAATGTTGGATTCTAGCCTTGAATAACGGAGTTCTAATCTTGCTTTCGCCGTCAAATTGGGTAATCTCTTTCCTTTTATCTACTCAGCATGATCCTCTTCGTATGTTGTATTACATTTTTGTTCATCTTTTGAAACATTGAGGATAATGTTTAGTTTAGGTTTGGGGGTGAAAAGTAGATACTTTGATAACATGCTATAATCGAAAAATAGAACTCTTTCTTTTTGAAAAAAAAAATAAAAAAATGAAAATAGAAAATGAAAAAATTGAAAAAAACATAAAAATGGAGCTCATTTACCTTGAAATGTTGACTCTTGTGCATGTATGTAAACATAAGGATTCTTAGTCTAGATATTTAGGCACCCTGATTCTAGCACAATTCACATTGTGATAAGAAACTTGCACGCGCACGATCTACCAATACATGTATAGCCTCATCCTTGAGGTGTTCTATCGGAAGTTTTAGTTGCCAATCACTTTAGAATACTGAATGAAACTTGACTAGCTTGTTCTTTGGTTGGTTGGGATAGAAGGTGGAGGTTACATTAAGAAAGACAACCATCGAATTTAACTGGGTGCATCAAAAAGGGCTACCTCTTGCTAAGAGTCATGTAATTTTTGTTTCCTTTTGTATATGTATCAAAAGTGTTACCATGTCAAAAAAAAAAAAAAACGATGTATATATTCAGAAAAATATCAAAAAAAAAAATCAAAAATAAAAAAATAAAAAATAAAAAAAAATCAAGTATTTATCAATTCCATCCTCTCTTGTTCCAAAAATAAAAGAGAGTAGTCAATGTAAATAAGAGTCATCTTCTGTGTTTTTGTGTTATAAGAAAGGAAGGGTGTATGCCATTGATGTACAACGCGAGTAATTGTGAAATACCTCCAACTCATTCACAATTCTCGTAAAGTCCGGACAGCTAGCTAGATTTCGACCTCGGTTCTTAGCCAGAGAAACTATCTCTTGGTGATTAGTATTCATAACATCCGATCTTTCTTTACACATGTGTAGATACACTTTACACTCTTATCACATGTCTTTATTTGTTATCAGTGCTAGGATTGTGCCTTTGATAGCTAGATTGACATCTCCATTTTGCTGTGAGCTTCTACTGTCTTGCACATGTCACATTTCATGGAATCTGAGCTTATATTTTGTCCTAGAACTTTGTAGGTACGTTCTAAGCAAACCTTCACGAGACTTCAACTCGTCCACTAGGGACACTTAGTGGTTTAAAAGTCTTATTGCATTCGCTAAATGCAATCGAGAGACCAGCGACAGTGGTATAGGTAGGATTTCCTTAGTTTTGTTTTACTTGAAGGCAAGTAAAATTCAGGTTTATGGGTATTTGATGAGTGCCAAATATTGTATATATTTGCACCTTTTTATTGGCATTTAACTCATCATTTGTGCACTAACGCTCCATTTTATCCCATATTCTGTGTTTTCGTTGTTTTCAAGAATAAATATTTTTCTTAATTAATTTTGCATTTTTAGGTACTAAATAAAGCCTGGTTAACTCACGGAGCGAAAAGAGCAAAGAAACGGCAAAGACTCCCGCAGAAAGGCAGCGAAGAATGATGTTTGCAAGAGCCGGATCAATTAGAAGTGGGCTTGAAGAGGAAGAATTGTTCTTAAAGAATATATGGGCTTGGCATACCCAAGGCCCAAAACCCTTACCCAAATCCATTTCCATTATCCATACCCATTTCCATGAGAGCCGTCAGATTGGATCCATATCATCATCCAACCACCGCCTCATCATTGTGCATCAAAATCCGAAGCTCCTGTCAAACACCATAGTACCTAACTCCATCTGAAGCCGTCAGTTTTTTTGTATCTCATAATCCAACGGTCGCTACATACCTCTCCATCGTAACCGTTCGATTCAATCTATATGGGATCATCCAACGCTCTTTACTCGTTGTGCATCAAAGTTCTCTATCCCCGCTTCACACCCTAGCATCGGAACCTATACCCTTCACCCAAGCACTCCCTTCCCTTCTTCCCATCGATCTTCTCTTCCCCAAATTTCTTTCTTCTTCCCCCGACAACAGTCTGCAACTCCATCCCTTCACCCGCTGCGCCACCATCTCCATACCCCCTCCATCACCAAAACCCCATAAACCCATTCCCTAGTTGCCTCTCTTTCTCGTTCTTAGAACCCACACACACTAGGTGCTACAATCAAGAGAGAGATGAAACTAAGGTTTCATCACAGTTGAAGAGGAGTTGATCGAGCAGACAATAACAGAAGAGGAAGAGAAGTACAAGTATGGGTCGAGCAGATTTCAGGAAAGTATTGAATTTTTAGTGGTTATTTTTGAAACCCTAATTTTTCTGATTTGGGGATTTCGTGTACTATAAATAGATATTAGGTTTGTGTGTGTGAGGGTAAGCCTGGATTAGCCAGAGCAAAGCCATTAGAGTCCTGGACTAGCCAGTGCCCTCAATGTTACTGTCCTGTTGATGTTCCATGTAGTCTTAATGTTGAACTCTCTATTTCAGTTATCAGTTAGTTACAATATGTTCTAATTTGCTTGCTGAGGTTTCAATGAAACCCTAATATTGATGTGTGTTCATTTTGATAGTATTGCTCTTGGATGTTTACAATTCTTATGAAAGATTCAACTTAGTGCATCATCATATTGCTCTCACATTGTATGTCATGCATACCTTGTAGTTAGGTTTACACCATGATGATTGAACTACAACTCATGCTCAAACAGGTCATCTTTGATCCCTTGACTAGTTGTGCTTAATTAGACAGTTAGTGCTTCGGATTGATACTTTAGTTGCGATTGAATTTTCTATCGGTGAAACCCCTCAGATATAGGGCATACTAGGATCTTACCCCTTATCTGCTATAGTGACAAGAATGGTGCAGTCAGTGGAAGGCATAGTACAAGATTAGTGGTGGATTTGCTAACCTCAGTTCACTCATCTCTTTGTTTAACTTGCTTACTGCCTGTGTTACTGCCTCTTTTTGTTGTTGTTGCTCTTACTTTTATTGTCTTGCATTTTACTTCACCACTTGTTTACTGCCTTGCCTTTGGTTACTGCCTTTGTTCTCTGTTAAGCTTAGAAAACAGTTTAGGAACTTCTCTAGCTTCAAACACACACACTAGTCCCTGTTGGATCGACCCGTATTTGCACATTCTACAACACGACACCGTGCACTTGCGGTATAACCATGTAGGCTTCCCTTATACTCTTATTTCATACATCTTTCCCAGCCTACCAGATGGAGGCTCAAGAAGTATTTCCGGAATGGACTTCTTAACACGATGTGGTTCAGTGCTGTGAACATGTCTCTCCTTTGTGCCTTCCATAGATAGATCAATTCACGTTCGACCAAGGATTGAACTGCCTCTTTGATAGGTTGTTCAGAGAGTGTAAAGGTTCTGATTGGGAGAGGATTCTTGTGTACTCCTTCAGTCCCCAGTTGAAGCTATTGTGGATCAACCTTCTCTTTGAAAATGTGCTTCAAAATATTGCAGTTGCTTGTTGGATGATTGATGAATCTATGAAGGTGACAGTACCTAGGATTCTCCATTTTTCTTTAGTTGGTTCTTTCCTGACATATGGCAGATTGCACCATCCTGGATCTAGAATTCTAACAATTTTATCACCTCTTTAATGTGAAAAGGAAAGTCAGCTTCTGCTTGATCAGCTTCCGTTCGTTGATGCCGGGTCAAGGTTTGTGCATTTCAGGATTGGTTATCTTTTCTTTGCGCCTTCAGAGGATCCTGAGATGTTGGAGAAGCGCTTCGATTGCGTGTCTCGGCTTTCCTTTCATTCCTTTCAGCAACAACGTTTGTTGAAGGCTGGAGATTGTACTAATTGTTGACTAGGCGTCGGCTGCTTCGAGGTTCCTCGATCTTGAAGACTTTGCTCTTTCCAGTAAAGCAGGTGCAGTAGTCGTTGATTGTTTGGATGCTTCATGAAGCTCTGAAAAAGTCTGGAACTGGAGATTTTCCAGCAAGGCTCTGTATATCGGGATCATCCCATCTATGCACATGTCTACAAGTTGTTGCTCTGTGACGTTTGGGTCATGGCAGTCCAAAGCTTGAACTCTGAACCTTTTCACATAGTCATTGGGATGTTCGTTGCTCCTTTGAAACATCCTTCCAAGATCGGAGAGAATGACTTGTTCTGAAACAAAGAAGTACTTTCTGTAAAAAGCATTAATTATCTCTCCCCAACTGGCAATGCTGCCTAGTGCGATGTTGTTATACCAGATGTATGATCTGCCTGAGACTTTGAGAATTCCTTCAGACGGACGACATGATTGTGTTCATGCCTAATGATTCTAAGAGTCAAGAGAAATGTTCTCGAGAAGTTCCTATTCCGTTGTAAAGCGTGAACGTTGGAGAAGTGTAGCCTTTCGGGAGAGGAGTTCTCTGTGTGGCAATAGGATATATGGAGGTTGGACAGATGATGTCTTGTCTTTTCCTCGATCCTCCAAAAAGCACTCCAGGTCTTCAAGAGTGATGAAACTTGTAGGTTCCTTTGCTGGCGAGTCATCTGCAGCCCTGCGGATTTCTTCATCATCTATAACATGGATTTGAGTGACTTCAGGATCAGCAGCCGAAGATGTTTCTTTGCCATTTCCTTTCTCTTGAGTTTTCTCTGACATCTTTTCTGCGAGAGTCTTGAGATAATTGCATAATACCTTCTGAGTAGCAGTCATGTCAACCTGATTCTTGGCAAGAGTTTATTGCACCTTCATGAGATCACCATGGTAGGCGGATTTTCTCTGACTTCTTCAAGGGATCGGCCGAAAAGAGGATCGTTGATGGCGCAAGTACTGTCGTTTGCAGGGGTGATCACTGGAGCACCAGTATTCAGAGGAGTAGTATTGGAAGTTTGCGCTGGAGGAGTGGTATTAGCGGTACCACTATAGCTGGTAATGTTAGGTTTGGGTGTTGAACCCGAGTTTTTAACTGAACCAGACCTAAGATCGACCATCTTTCTGAGAACTGAGATTCCTACCGAGAGAATGATCTCCCACTGTGGTCGCCAATCTATAGATGGGGAAAAACGATTTGCTGGTTTTCACGGGATCGAGGAGATGATCGTGTGGAGGAGACTCCTTGAACCGATAAAATGATCAACCTCACATAGATGCACTGCAAGAAGGGAGTGCTTTAAGTTCGAGAGATCAATCTGTAGGACTCCAGGATAAACCATTATAATGGTCGTTCCAGAGTCAATTCGGTCAAAAGAGAGGATGGGTTGACCTGTATGAGAGAAGCTGAGAAATGTGTGAGATAAATGGTGATCGAGATTGTATGTGTGTTGTGTATTCTGCATAAGAAAGTTCTGAATGATTGAATTTACTCAGTTGAGAGTGATTACTCAGACGATGATTTCGTGTAAACGAAAGATTGTCTGTATGAACTTGTCGAGAAACTCTTGTATATTTCAATTATGATTCAGAGACCTTTTATATTGCTGGAATTGTAAACACCCTGATCCTATGAAGTGTGACAGTTGTTGAAGTCAAAGAGTGGGGAAGTGGGAAGTCGTTTCAAAACCAGTTACTCATCGTGCGGAGACTTGGTTGATTTCCCATGCACTACTTTGCTAACTCCTCCAACTGATTGCACGACTTGCTCACATTCTCGTCGTGTGTATGAACACACGTGCCATAGACCGCCAGACCAAAACCCTAGTTAATATCCCCCATGTGACACGATTGACATCTCGTGATTGTGGAGTCAGTTGATGACTTTATGGGACGATGAGTCCTTGTATTGTTGAGTCGAACGTCATTTGCAAATGTTCTGAGACTCATGCATTGAACATGTCTGCTGAGACAAAGGTATATTATCGAATAAAGGTTGATAATTTTAAGGTGAGCAAATGTTTTTGAATTGTTGAATGTTGATAGTTGAACCAATATTCCTTAGTCTGAGCAAATATTGCTCGTATGAGCAAATGTTGCTCGTCTGATGAATTGTTGGTGTTGGGACCAGATAAAATAAAATATTAATTTAAGATACTGTCAGCTAGGCCGAGCATAATAATAAAAGTGTTGATCACGGGATCATCATAAAATTATTAGTATTTGAATCTACTCAGAATTATGTTCTGCAGAGCTCTGGATTCGAAACCCTAATTTTTGATTAATCGATGATTTATTGAAAATCAACCACAGGGTGAAGGAGGGACCGGCTACATGGGATAACAAGTCGACCATGTAAATCCCAGATGCTCAAATGATCAAAATACCAAAGTCTCCTGAAGACCAGTTGGTGAAAGGATGATTAAATGTTGGTTTAATCATTTATTAAAATAATGCTCGTGTGAGCGTTAGGTAGTGAAACCTGATTATGGAGAGATGAAAGACCGACCAAGGAGTCATGGGACCGGATCTTGATGGTCGTGGGACCAGCTGATGGTTGTTTGAGAAAACTCCCAGTTGTTGGAGAAAAGTTTGGACCCAATATGCGCAATTGAGCAAATTAGGTCAACATTTTTAAAACATGCGGGACCTGATATTTTCAAGACTTAGGTCCGGCCTTGGTCGGTCAAGGAGACATTCCCGCGTCACCATAATGCCCTTGTATCAGTCCTGAGAGTTTCAATATTTTCTGATGCGCGTTTGAGCAACATTTTGAGAAAATATGAAGGATTCAGGGTTTTGTAAGTTGTGGGACCGGCCACGACTAGGGCATGGTCGGCCAGCTAGCAAGCTCGGTCCGCAGCACCTTTCCCAATTTTATGTATTTTCCCTGATGTGAAGTAAATACCATGAAACTGAGGAATTTCATGAGGTTAGGGAATTTTCATGAGATTATGGAAATAATAATAATAAAATAGGGAGTCATGAATTGTGGGACCGCCTATGGCCAAGGCATGGCCGGCCGTCCAAGGAGCCCGGTCCCAAGGGTTCCCTAATTTTATAATATTTTTCATGATTTTAGGGAAATATCATAAAACCAAGGAGTTTGTTGAAATCAAGGAGTTTCCATGAGATGAGGGAAACATAGAAAATAATAATAATAAAATAAGTGGCGTGTGGGACCGGCTAGGGCATGACCGGCCGGCTAAGGCCCGGTCCCACGAGTTTCCCTAATTTTTTTATTATTTTTCTGACTTGAGGGAAATTTCATGAATTTAAGGAGTTTTCATGAAACGAAGGATATTTGCTCAAATGAAGAGATTTTCATGAGATCAAGGAAAATAATAAAAATATGATAAAATATAAAATTGGGCGTGGAACTGGCCACGGCACAACCGGCCGGCCGGTGGGCCCAGTCCCCTGGCGCCTCAATTAATATTTTATTATTTATGATTTTCTTCCTATTTTGCATAGGTTCATTGTTCCTTCGTGTTTTGGAATGCTCGTTCGTGCATTCAGGTGCTCGTTTGTGCATTATTGCTGAGTATACTTGCACCATTTTGGTCGGGGCTTACTCGATAGCGGCTCAGATGCCCGTACGTTGAATATTTATCGCTAACCTGTGGAATTCTGTTGGGAAGAACCATGAATTGAAGTGACGAAATATTACGAAGAATTGTAGAATATTGTTGAATATTCAGTTAACGATTAGACATAATTAATTGATGGCTCTATACTAGCAGGCATGCTGTCTAGGAGCATTAATTATCTGAGAATTAAGAAATATTAGCTTGTTGAAACGTCATATCTCTTTTATATAGTCAGGGAAAACCTTGTTGCATCCTGAAGACGTTATTGCTCTATACTAGCAGGAAAGCTGTCTAGGAGCCGTCCAATCTTTCGATTCTATATAGGAGTAATTACTGGAATTGCTCAGTATTTGTGAGATATGTCGTTGCCTCAGCTGAGAGACTGCACATCTACAGGTGCTCTGAGAGATAGGATTCTCAGTCAGAGATTTCTGCAACACGAGCTTTCATGCTTTCGACGAGAGACATGAGTCTCAATACTCATCTGATTGCTGGATCAGGAGTACTACAATTATGGTTTTACGATTTTATCCTTCGTTGAAAATCCACCATCTACAATGGGATCAGCTGGTGGTCGATTAAGCAAATTCCAAGTTGGTTGGAAAGAGTTTGGACCCAATATGAACAATTGAGAGCTAATTAGGTTAAAATTATGAAGATGTGTGGGACCGGATCCTTGCAAGCCAAAGGTACGATCTTGGTCGGTCAAGTGGCATGCCCGTGTCACCATAGTTTCCGTGTCTCAGTCCTGGGAGTTTTGGTATTTTCTGGTGCGCGTTTGAGCAATATTTTTGGATTTTCAGAAGAGTTTGATCTTGATTGAAACTCTCGATTTTGCTCGAATGAGCAAGTAAAACTTTACTCGTGCGACCATTATTTTGAGAATATTAAAATAATAATGTTTGACGTGAGAAGCCTAGTCGGTCATGTGATCATATGACTTTTTGACTTTTTCATGGTTTGAGCAATATTTGAGAAAATATTGAAAACCTAGGGTTTTTGCCCAAACGATGGAGTTTCATGAGATGAAGGAAATAATAATATGAGACAATAAGGGATTTTTAGGTGTAGGATCGGCCACATATAGGGCATGGCCGGCCGGATAGGTGGCCCGGTCCCGTGACACCTTTCCCTATTTTTCATCCTTTGAAGGAAAATACGGAGAAACTAAGGGTTTTGCTCAAACGAGAGAGTTTGCTCAAATGAATGAGTCTTCAAGATGAGGAAAAATAACAAAATAATATAAAATATTATAAAGAGGTGCGGGACCGGCCGACCGGTGGGCCCGGTCCCCTTAGGCGCCTTTTTATTATTTTATTGATATTATTTTCCTCCCTATTTTGCACAGGTTTCCTCGTTTGTCCATATTTTCAAACGCTCACTCGTGTGTTCGGGTGCTCATTCGTGCATTATTTACTAAGTACACTCGCACCATTTTTTGGGGGCTTACTAGGTGATGGCCCTGATGCTCGATAATGAATATTTATTACTAATCCATGAAATTCAGCTGAGAATCAGTCATGAAACGGAGCAATAAAATTAATTGAGTATCTATTACTAATCCATAGAACTCAGCTGAGAATTCGTGGAATGGAGTAATGAGATAAAATTGTTATCTATTACTAATCCATGGAATCCAGCTGAGGATCAGCCATGGAACGGAGTAATGAGATAAAAAAGATTATTTTCTAGGAATTCAGTTGATGAATGACACGCTAGAATTAATCCATTTGAAGAATCGAGATATGAGATAATTGAAGCATCATACTCCTTCTGAGGGGTGTATATTCACGGAACAACGTGCAGCTTGACGTCCTGAAGGCATTAAGCTCTCTAACAAACATAATGTCTAGGAACCGCCCAATCATCAAGAGATTCTATACACGGTATCTCTACGTAGTCAGGGAACAACGAGGAACGCGTCGTCCTAAAGGCGTTAGGCTCTCTAGCAAACATTATGTCTAGGAGCCGCCCAATCATTTTTATTCTATGTAGAGGTGATGATGAAATGTGTGACGCATCGAATGCTCAGCTGAGAGGTCTTTCGAGAAACATAGTCATCATAGCTCCGAGAGGAATGTTCGCTCAGTCAGAGATCGTGAACAGGTTCACGGATCATAAAATATGAATCGTCACATACATTCCTGAAACCGGGTTAGAAACATGCAGTATCATGATTCTACGATTTTGACCTTTGTCGAAAATCCACCATCAACACCAGTGTTGTTTGTTAGTATAGCTAGTTATTGGAACTTGAGTGTACTTAGGAGATGTTTGAGCTGAAGTTGACTGTGATGTTGTTTTGGCAGTGGGTTTAATGAAAGCATGCTTTTGCAGACCAAGGTAAGATGATCTTGTAACTGTTGAGGAATTATTAGAATTGTTTGAAATTGTTAAATTACTGTAATGTTAGAAGTTAAGAAAGTAATCTGATTAAGTAAGGATGAAATAATTAGAATTGAAGTGTAATTGCATTAGATGTTCTGTCTTACCCTTAGTCATCCCAGACAGATGTATGACTGATTCAACTTAGCTGACTTGACCTAGTACTTCTGACTCAGTCAATCTGATTGAGTTAAATATGAAACAGACTCACCTGAATCAGTTTTGTAGACTAAGTTAACTTACTGAGTTTCCCTATCTTGACCTGAGTTGGACCGTTGGCCGATTCATGTTTGACTTCTTTGACTAATTGACCTGGACTAGTTGACCATTGACTTGACTTTGACTGACATGGATTGTTAGTTGTCTATTTGACCGTTAGTTGACCAGTTGGACCAGGCCTTGTGTTAATGGGCTGGTTTAGTAGACTTAGGCTTAGGTCTAGATTTCTTGTCTTGATGATTTGGACCTCTTATAGTCCAAATTAGTCTTTGGATCCTTTTACAAAGTTGTAGATATTCATAAGACTTAGCTAATGGACTATAGAATCAAACCAATTGAATTACTAAACCTTAGATATGCTAAATATAGATAATAAAAAAGTGTAAAACCATAAATGGTCTTAGAACCATTAGATAGACTTGTATAATTCTTGTGTGAGCCATTTTGACTAGATTCCTAGAGTGCTTGTATGATTAACAATTGATCTTTATTAACAACGATCAATTCAGGGATGAACCAGTGGATCATGGATCTCGAGGTAGGCGTGACTTGTCATCAAAAGAGGTGGGAATTTATTTTAACTCTTTTGTGACCATTGTTGTTTTCTTTTACAAAAGTTTACGTTTAACAAGCTCATACATTGTCTGGTTGTACTTTCCATACATTTTTTATTTCTGAATTTCGAAAGTTTTGTTGATTCTTATAATCTTTCCAGGGTTTGGAAAGGACCGGTAATATTTTTCTTGTCATTATGAATTGTTATGGAAAATAAAAATTTCCATCTGTGGTATATAGGATACGCTCCTTCTGAAAAAGCGGGGGTACAACAACCTCACCCAAAATTTTGATTAGCAATATGTATGGACTAACTCTAATATACTTTCTAGAGAATCAACTAGAAAGTTTGACTCAATCTAGATAAAAGTATATGAAAGAGTTAATATCTCGATCTCTCGATTTGATCTATACTCAAGCAAATAGAAATCTGCGAGTCTTTATCAAATACTAGAGAGATAACTTGGATGGTACCAAAGACCAATATCCAAGTGTCAATCAATATAAATCAACAACCAAAGGTTGGATATTCTAATTGATTGATCTCAACACACAACCTGTGATATTTCAATTATATAACAAAATATAATGCGGAATAGAAATAACAGAGACACCATAAGTTTTGTTAACGAGAAAACCGCAAATGCAGAAAAATCCCGGGACCTAGTCCAGATTGAACACCACACTGTATTAAGCCGCTACAGACACTAGCCTACTACAAACTAACTTCCGTCTGGACGGTAGTTGAACCCAAATCAATCTCACACTGATTCAAGGTACAATTGCACTCCTTACGTCTCTGATCCAAGCAGGATACTACGCACTTGATTTCCTTAGATGATCTCACCCACAACTAAAAGTTGCTATGACCCAAAGTCGAAGACTTTAATAAACAAAGTTGTATCACACAGAAAAGTCTATGATAATAGATAAATATGTCTCCCACAGATAAACCTATGAGTTTTTGTTCCGTCTTTTGATAAAATCAAGGTGAGCCATAACTAATTGATAATCCGGACTTATATTCCCGAAGAACAACCTAGTATTATCAATTACCTTACAATAATCTAAATCGTATGGTCGCGAAACTAGATATTGCGAAATCACAAACGATGAGACGAAGATGTTTGTGATTTCTTTTTATCTTGCCCTATCGGAGATATAATCTCAAGTCAATTATTCAATTGAACTCGTACGATAGAAGATGGCAAGATCAGATCGCTCAACTACAAGAGAAGTAGTTTTGTCGGGCATCAAAATCCCAATGAAGCCTTTCAGTCGTTAACCTACAGGGTCTTGAGAAGAAACATAAGGTTAAAGGAGAACCGACTCTAACAAAACCAACTAGTATCACACATGAGGTGTGGGGATTAGTTTTTCCAATTGCTAGATGTCTCCTTTATATAGTTTTCAAATCAGGGTTTGCAATCTAAGTTACCTTGGTAACAAAGCATTCAATATTCACCGTTAGATGAAAAACCTGATTCAACCAAGATAATATCTTTCAACCGTTAGATCGAAACTTAGCTTGTCACACACAAATGAAATGTATTCATTTAGGTTTGAGTAACCGTACCTAAACGTGTACACTTAGTTGGTTCAAAAATAGTTAACCAATGGTTAGCCATATGAGCACTTTCATATTAACCGTATTCATCTTTCTCATAACTAGTTCAAATGAATCATAAGAACTAGTTGATAGAGTTTTCAATTGCTTAGGTCTTTATTCATAGACACAACTGAAACAAAATCGGATTGATCCACTTGAATCAATTCATGAACAATACACCCACAGCTTTCAAAGATTTCATTCCTTATAATTTATTTTTTTAAGTTCATGAACTATCGATTTGAGAAATAACCACCTTGGGTACGCGTACGGGTATGCGTACCTTAGCTATCGGATTTGAGTTGGCTTTGGTTTCCAAACTCAGCAGAAATTTTCGGGTATGAAAACTTTCGTGGGTACGCGTATGGGTATGCGTACCTAAGGTGACTGGTTTACTATTTTGCAAACTACAAACTCAGCAGAAATTTTAGGCATGAAAACTTCCGCTGGTGCGCGTACGAGTACGCGTACACAACCTGTCTCCTTCACCAATACCGCATGCACACATATGCACGCACTTGGTTTCCGGCTCATGGATTTATACACTAATGTGCGAACACACTATATATTTTTACATCCATAGATGGTAATCATAACTCTACATTTCAATCATTGAAACATTCTTCTATAATGTTATAACAATCGTTATTCACGACTATCGTCATCAAAGCTATTTTCAAGATTGAAACGTCATCATGACTTTCATCACGGGTAAATATGAAAATGGTTAAAGCGAAAGATTACCAACACATATTTCTAGAAAAAAATAGGCGAGTAAACTCGGCTCAAAATAGCAAATGTGTATGTATGAAAACTATCATACTTATACGACTTTGTCTCAAGAGTAGGGGATATAATAGACTTTTGAGTGATAGATAAGTTCAAGTCTCCACATACCTTTTAGTTGGATGAAGTTCCACTTGTTCCTCGAGTAGTTCTTCGTTTTCATAAGATGATCTCCATGGAGTCTAGAGCTCAACTACACTTAACTATCCTAGACCGAGACTTAGTCATAAGTAAATTAGAAATCAAGGCATATAGTTTTGATCACTAATATTGACAAACATGCTTGATATAGCAATGCATGCGAGTTCTACCGAACAATGCTCCAACACCTTCATTTATACCTACTTTTCTTTCATGCTTTTACGCTTATCTAGGTGTGTAATTGTCATCAATATTACTGCTATCTAGGTGTGTAATTTTTATCAATAGTATACATTGTTTGAAAGAAGAAGTCAGTTACATATACATGATTGTTTATTTCAGTGAGTTGGTTGACTTTTAGTGTTTGGGAAAACATGTATTGTTTTCCAAATCATGCCAATGATTACTTGAAAGTTAAATGTTATTTCCACTAGGAACCCCATTCAAGGATGATGTGCTCACTCAATTCCCACCTTCAGTTTTAGAGACAGATCAGAGTTGTGCAACGGAAGCTTCGAGGAGTTGAGTCTGTTAGTTGGTTAACTTCTTCTATGTTTATTATGTTTTATATTTTGTTTATAAATCAACTCACTATTGTATATGTATCACCTGAGAGGAGTTCTTATATTATTTCAGAGGGGGTTTAGATTTGGGTTAATCTTTGTTCAGAACTTGTAAAATTGTTGTTTAGATAGATGTTTTAGATCCTTAGTGCCTCATTATTTAGTTGTTATTTTGGATTAGTAAGCTGCTAGCTTTTGGGGCGTTGCAGTTTATATCGACAACTATGATTTGGTGGTATTCTTCAATATCCGAACTTGATAGTTGTGAATCCGAATCTAAGTTACTGATTTGGATTGATCTTACCCGACAAAGGAGTTTACTAGTTTAAACGGAAGAGCCTTTGTCAAAACTCAACGAATATTTTATCAAAAGATTATTGGAGTATTTACCAAACAACTTTGTTCCTTTACTGTTTGGAAGACGATCAAAATGAGTCGTGTACATAAGACTTTATTTTGTAAAGCAACTCGAGATGGTGATTTCTGTCTTGAGATTGACGTGCATGACCAATAGGTAGAAGACAGAGGGATACTGAGGAAACTAAGTAACCAGGGTTAGTTTACTTGGTCTCAACTATATGAAATTGGCTTTTGTTCTTTGTATAGCGGCTTAATTCTGAGAGTATTCAAAACTGGACTAGGTCCCTCGGTTTTTCTGCATTTGCGGTTTCCTCGTTAACAAAATCTTGTTTGTGCCATTTACTTTACTTCCGTATTATAATTGTTTAGTTATAATAAAGTAAATACACTTGTATGTTAATCCATATTACTTGACATTGATCATATTGTCACACGGTTTAAGTACCGTAACTATTGTCAAGTAAATATCTTGTTTTCGTATTGTCTCGACTTTGTCCATAGACGATCACATAAGATATCAGACTTATAGGTTGATACGAAACGATTGTGGTGTATTTGGGTACCCTCGTCATTTCAGGAAGAACATGAACAAATCTAGAACAAATTTCTCAAATCAACAAAGGTTTGCAAATATTCTTTAAGAACTTAATAAGACCAAGATGGAAGTGCAGGGTCTCAAGGACATCCTGCAAAAATCTCTCGAGATTCAAGAAGCACTTGTCAAACAACAGCCGAATAGGTTTTGAAAAGACGAGGGTACCCAAATATACCACAATCTTTTACTTTGATCGCAACCTATACAAGACCCATTGTGTATAAACCTCTTGGAGATACAATCACTCAAGGAATATTTCAACACAGTTTCCACTTGAAATAGGGTTAGTCCGGACTGGCCTAACTCGTGAATAAATATCAAAGTCAAGTGCAGAAATCCAATACACTTTGTGTGATAGTCTATGGATATGAAATCGAGACAATACTACAACAAAGTGTTCACTTGATAAAAGGTACGGAAATAACCGAAACCAATGGGATCAATATCAAGTTCCCTGTTAACGTACAACGTGCAATTTACTTTAATTAATAAAAAAATTATAATGCGGAAATTAAAAGTAAATGGCACAACAATATTTTGTTAACAAGGAAACCGCAAATGCATAAAAACCCCGGGACCTTGTACAGAATTGAATACTCTCAGGATTAAGCCGCCATACAAAATCTAAACCAACTTGGTATAGTTGAGACCAAGCAACTAAACCTATAGTTCACCTAGTTCCGTATGCATCCCTGCGCCTCCAACTTGCAATAAGTCACGCACTTGGAACAATTCCTTTGGTTCGTATTCCAAACAGTAAAGGAACAACAAATCTGTTCGGTAACAATTCTTTTCAAACAACGTGATATCAGTCTGACAAAAGGCTCTTCCGTTTATCCAAATAAACTCCTTTGTCAGGTCTTTAGATCTATCTTTTCAACAACTACCAAAGTAATTGTATCTATATTTTGTAATCAATACTTTTAATCACAAAGAATCGTATTGATGCCGATCTACTCAACTAATCAATCAAATCTATCACAAAGATAAATCAATTATAGTTGGATCCTTTTCCAGTCGAAACAAGTTTTGTTCACACCAAAGAATATGAATCTGAAAAAGCGGGGGTCTAACAACCACATCCAATATTTTTCTTAGCAATATGTATGGACAAACTCCAATATACTTTCTAGAGAATCAACTAGACAGTCAGACTCAATCTAGATAAAAAGTATATCAAAGAGTTTATATCTCAATCTCTCGATTTGATATATACTCAAGCAAATAGAAATCTGCGAGTCTTTATCAAACACTAGGGAGATAACTTGGATCGTACCAAAGACCAATATCCAAGTGTCAATCAATTTAAATCAACAACCAAAAGGTCGGGTATTCTAATTATTGAACAACGCACAACCTGTGATGTTTCAATTATATAACAAAATATAATGCGGAATAGAAATAATACTGACACCATAATTTTGTTAACGAGGAAACCGCAAATGTAGAAAAACCCCGGGTCCTAGTCCAGATTGAACACACACTGTATTAAGCCTCTACAGAAACTAGCCTACTCCAAACTAACTTCGGTCTGGACTGTAGTTACCTCAATCAATCTCACATTGATCCAAGGTACAGTTTTGCTCCTACGTCTCTGATCCCAGCAGGATACTACGTACTTGATTCCCTTAGATGATCTCACCCACAACCAAGAGTTGCTACGACCCAAAGTCGAAGACTTTAATAAACAAATCTATATCACACAGAAAAGTCTACAGTAATAGATAAATCCGTATCCCACGAATCAAGGTGAACAGGAACCAATTGATAATCCGGACTTATATTCCCGAAGAACAGCCTAGTATTATCAATCACCTCACAATAGTCTTAATCGACGCAGCGAAAAAAGATATTGTGGAATCACAAACAATGAGATGAAGATGTTTGTGATTACTTTTTATCTTGCCTATCGGAGATAGAAATCTCAAGCCAATTATTACAATTGCACTCGTACGATAGAAACAGCAAGATCATATTACACACCTACAAGAAAGTAGTATTGGTCTGGCTTCACAATCCCAATGAAGTCTTTAAGTCGTTAACATGGTTTATAAGAATAAACCAAAGCTTAAAGGAGAATCGACTCTAGCTTAGCACAACTAGTATCACACAGAATGTGTGGGGATTAGGTTTCCCAGTTGCTAGAGTTCTCCCTTATATAGTCTTTCAAATCAGGGTTTGCATCAATGTTAGCTTGGTAAACAAAGCATTCAATATTCACCGTTAGATGAAAACCTGATTAGATTTAAGCTAATATTTATCAACCGTTAGATCGAAAACATAGCTTGTTATACACAAATGAAATGCACGTTTCTAGGCTTGTGTAACCTTACCCAAACTTGTACATTACTTGGTTCAAAAATAGTTAACCAAATGGTTATCCACATGATTACTTTCATATCAACCATATTCTTCTTCACCATAACTAGTTCAAATGACTCAAATGAACTAGTTAGAGAGTTGTTCAATTGCAAGGAAATCTTATGTACTACACAAGACACAATTGAAGAAAAAAATATATGATTCACTCGAATCGGTTCATGAACTATATATCCACGGTTTGCAATTGCATTCCTTAGTTAATATGAATAAGTACACAAACATCGCTTTAGATATAACCTACTTAAGTTGCGTATTGGGTACGTGGACTTAAGTTCCCGGATGGAGTTTACAAACTCCAGCAGAAATTTTCGGGTTTGAGAACTTCACCAATTCGCGGACTGGGTTCACGGACTTAGCTCATGCACTACTCCGGTTCACTTGATCAACAAAGTTCGCAAACTTCGGTTCAAGGAATAAGGACTGATACATATATGTGTTTCCAAAATAATGCTTATATCCTCCAATGGTTGTATAATCTAAACTCTCATTTCAATCATTGAAACATTCTCAGAGGACGTTATATAGTTGTTATTCACAAACCATTTTTCATCAGAGAAATTTTCAAAGTGATTGAAACATAACATGACTTTCGTCACTAGGTAAAGATGAACTTGGCTAAAGCGAAAGCTTGCCAACACATATTTCGAGAAATAGATATGCGATATAAACTCGGCTCGAAATACCAAATGTGTATAATCTAAGTCTATATAGCAAAACGACTTTTGTCTCAAGATAGGAGATAAATAGACTTTTGAGTGATAGATAAGTTCAAGTCTCCACATACCTTTTAATCGATGAATATCCACCAATTCCTTGAGTAGTCCTTCGTCTAGTATGATGATTGCTATGGAGTTCTTGAACTCAACTACACTTTTTATCTTAGTCCGAGACCTTAGCTATAGTAGACTAGAAATCAAGACTTATAGTTTTGATCACTAACATTGACAAACATGCTTGAGATAGAAACGCATGCGAGTTCGACCGAGCAATGCTCTAACAGAATCCAAATATCTTCTTTATCTTCAAATCTTCTTTGATCTTCAATAAACACCTGCACACAAACAATTTGAATCTCTTGTGATCAATTACATACAAAATGGAGTCTTTTAACAATGGATTATCACAAGACGTCTTTAGATCTACAAACAGTTTAAAGATCCCCGTCGAAACTTCGATATAGTTTGAGTGAATCTTATATCAGAAGAGAAAATTCTCAAGCATAAACAAACTAGGTGCAATCAAAGTTCACCCACCATTAGTCAATCAAATCAATCGAAAACTAATAATAAACTGCAATTATCTAGTTTCCCACCAACGGTACTAATAGAGCTTCTCAATCCCAAAGAATTTTTTAAACCGAGCGGCCGTAAGAGATTTCGCCTAATTAGGGTACTTTCCTCTCCGAATAGGCGGCTCCACCAGTAACAACACAACTAGGTAGGTTTGCTGGCTCTGAGGAGTAGTTTGCTAGAAAGGAAAACTTCAGTATTTATAGACCAGGAAGTTTGGACAGCAAGGAATTTCCAAAACCGAATATTCTCAAAGATATGCAATAAGGGCAAAAACGGTTTTCATAATTCTTGGAAATACTTTGTCCAAATATTGACCGAAATCTCAGTAGAAAATCTCCAACTAGTAAATGCACATTACTAATTTTTATTTTCTAAAGATATGCGTTTTAATTGTTGGAAATTAAAAGCATATAAAAACTAAAAACCTTAATTAAAAGATTCTCAATTTATTTCGATCCGGGATTCTCCTTTAGCTATTAAGGAATATCTTTGAACAACAAAAGATAAAAGTTACTGCACATGTTCAAAGTATGTCGACATATTTACTTTGTAAATCCTTTTTAATATTTACAATCTTGGAACCGATTTTCCACACTTCCAAACAAGTTTAGAATTGGTTCATCTGACTTCTAAGAACTATGTGATTGATTATCCTATCAAATCAGCATTAATGGGTTTCACGGTTCTACCTCAACATAAAGTTTCAGTTCTACCTGCAAGTGGGTACTAGGATCGGTTACACTAGTTACCATAAAATAGCTAACTAAGTACTAGGATCGGTTACTAGTTCTTATGGTAAAACTTGTGATCGGTTGACCAAGTTATAGGATCGGTTACACCAACTTACTAAAACTTGTTAAACCTCTTACAAGGATCGATTACACTCTCTCTTGTGATCGGTCACACCTCTTACTAGGATTGGTTACCCAATGGATAGTATTTAGTCACACCAAATTCAAGATATCGATCTTACCATCTTAGGTGATTACTTAAGATCGGTTTCACTAATAAAAGTCATACCAATACAAAAGTCAGGCCTTGTGAATAGTTTTACCAAGATACATAAACAAGTTATGAGCGGTTATACTACGCATACATATTGGTAATTCAAAAGATTTTCAATGAATAACAATACCAATAAGCTTAGCGATTTCCCTATCGATTCACAAAACAAGTTTATGATTTTAATTCCTTTAAACGAATATAAATATTGTTTCCTAGGATGAAATCTTCACCCATACCCATACATAATCACAATAGCATTCGTACGATTATATCGATGTCTTATATACGAAGTTCAAAAGATGGACATTATACTTCGTATTGTAATTCCTTAATACTATGTCTAACTAGATTATTAACTTCAAGTGTAAGGATGATGTTGTCGTTGTATCTCCTTACTTCTTCACATTCTTCAAGTCTTCACGTAATACTTGTAATGTCTTATATCCTAATACTTTCAAGCTAACCTATACGAAGTTGACTCTAGTAAATAATCAAGCGACTCTTTAAATGAGTTTTGTTTCACTAAAATATGACAACCAATCTTGACATACCAACGCTTGGTGGGTTCAACCGAGCTATGCTCTAACAGGTTTGAAGGAGTTAATACTCTTATTCATAAACCTTGTGTTCTAATGCGAGTGGATGACAATGAGTCCGGTGATGATAACACATTCTTCAAGGATCTTTTTTCTAGTTAACTCCTTGTAGTAATTTATTCTTATTGTTTAAGGAGGAACACTAGATTTTGGAATAGTTTTTATGAGTTACATTAGCTATTCCAAATACTATCATCTTGCATGGTTAAGGTTTATGTAATTAAATTTTATTTTGGAAGATGACTTGCAATACATAATCATCATATTTTTATGATTATATATGTATTGCTTATTTTGTGAGATTTGTTCTTTGCTATCATATTATGGTGATTAGAATATATATCTCATATTTTCTCATAGGTTAAGCTCTTGACTCTTGTCAAAAGAGGAGTAAACTATTTTGAGAATTGCAGTATCGATCTCTCCATGATTACACTTTTGTGAATATACTGGTACAGGATTCCATAAGATGTTTTCTAGGAATATGCTTTCCTCCTTGATTGCATAAGTGCTAGGGAATAAGTGGTGAACTTTAATCTTTACTCCCGTACATGGCTAGGGAAGTTAAATTCTTAAATTGAGTCATATCGCATTAATTGCTTTCTTTGTTCATAACTGGCCTAGAGAATAGTTTTTGACAATGATTATTTTTCTCACGAAAATCTTGTATCTTAATGCCTCTAATATTAAGATCGTTAATTTCAACTTCTTTGTACGTAATTGGCGAGAAGAGAGAAAAATATTGGGACACAAATCTACTTTGTTCGTAACTGGCAAGTAAATTTGTTAATGTCCAAGAAAATCCTTCTCTTAATTAAAGTAATGGTCGCTCATGTTGTTCTTTCGGTAATGACATCAAGTGGGAGAGAGTTCTTTTGAACTTGTGCTTAAACGTAATATCTTTGTGGGGAAAGTGAATGTGGATTGTAGTAGATCCTTGTACCTATATATCTCCTTGATGAAAACTCCGAGTTTTCTTGGTAAAACCGAAACACACCGAGTTTAATTTCTTGATGAAATCTTCTAAACTAAAAGCTGGTATGCATTCTCTAGTCTTGACACTCTTTTGCTTAAATCATTATGATCCCTGTTTTTCGCCATTGCCAATTTTGTTGACAAAAATAGAGGGAATTATTAAGTAGTATCATACTACAACATATGGATTTTTTCGGAACATTATGTAAGAGTGAGTGGATTATGATCTGTAGGTTTTACCTATTTTGCAAAAGATGTAGGTATTGACTAAGGAGAGGAACATATTACCGTTTTGCTTCAAAGTTGTGGTAAAATTGAACTTTGAGGAAGGCATCAATAATATGTTTATGTATAAAAACCAATTAATAAAGTGATTTTTCATTTTAACAAAGCTCTTTTCGAGTACTCTCATAAGTTGTTATCGCTACGGATTCTCAGCAGCGCAGGTGTTGAATGAACACATGCAGAACCATAGCAAAACTTGAAGTACGAAGAATTCAAGAAGATTGTTGAAGAACCAAGAAAATCAAGCATAATGGATTGTGATATGAAAAGTTTATTTATTTTGAATCCATATGAATTAAATAATTTTGTTACTAAATTTGACAAAAGGGGAGATTGTTAGAGCAACGCTTGGTTGAACCCCCGAGTTTTGCTATCTCAAGTTTGTTGTCAAAGTTAGATGATCTAAAATATATCTTGATTTATAGTCTACTAAGTCAAGTCTCATACAAGGTTAGAATTTGGTAGTTGAGTCTCGGACATCACCCTCGAAGAATAGAGATCGACGAATACATTTGGAGAACTTCTTTTACCAGGTATGTGAAGACTGAATTTTACTCACTATCTTACCATTTTATCTTCTGAGACCATGTCATATGACTTTTAGTAGATTTATAAAGAAGAAATTTTGAGTGAAGCTTGTCGTGTTAAATATCTCGAAATATGATTCAAGCATAGATGTTCAAATATCCTTAACAATATTAGTTCGGAACAATTTATTGTCCAAGAATTAATTTGTGGATCAATTGAAAATCGCCTACAATTGATTTTATCATTTTGGAATGTTTCAAACATCATAAGAGAGAAATTCATAACTTATGATATTCCTGCTCATGGGTAGGTTAGCGAACCACTTCGCAAACTATAAAAATACAGAAAAGGTTGGCGAACCAGTTCGCAAACCGCAAGTTCAGAATGGAACAGTTGACGAACCGCGGTGAAATAAATTTTCAAGTTGGTGTAAAAGGCTAAGCAGTTGGCGAACCGTATCCATATGGGTTCTCGAGCAGAGTAAGCTTAGCGAACTCGGTTCACGAACCGTGGCACCATGACTCTTGAACTTGAACCTTAGCACCGTAACCGGATACTTAAACCCCTAATTAGAGTTTTATCTAAATAGAGAAAGTATTTTCTTGATTCTTAGGTATTCTTAGATTGAATTCTAAGCAACCCTCAGTCTTGAAAAACTATAAATAGAGATGCTATTTCAACTAGGAAATTCTATCCCTGATACTTTATGTCCTAGTTGATAGCTAGAGTCGTTTTTTATTGACCTAACTTTCCTCGGATAAATGTTATTAGGTTAACGAATAAAAAACTTCGCTTTGGAGAATCATGAAGCCATGGCTAACTATCTTTTACCTTGATAGTTCGTGTATCCTGATTTTTCTTTTTTGTTATCGAGGTTCTCGTAATCTAATTCAGGCAAGATAGATAGTAATCTCAAATTTATCTTCGTCTAATAACGTTCTCTTTTCGTGTATCCTGATCTTGCTTTGTGATTCCTCGAGATAGATATCTGAAAAATATTTTGAATTGATAAGTTGAAGATTGTTCTTGAGAGGCGGTAAAGAATTCAGGCTTCTTATTGATAAGTGCATAATTTACTATTCTTTTGTTATCAATTATATTCTTGTATTTTCTATGTTTCTTGCAATATACCTTGTATTACTATCGTTTTCCTTTGTTTTTCTTATTTAGGAAGAATCATCCAAAAGGAGCGAAAAGAGTGCTAAAGCGGACATAAAACGTGAGCTTGGACTAAGTACCAGGAGGAACTCTACCAAATTCACGAGTATTCAACTATATATTGTAGAGAGTGAAGAGACGAAAAGAACGCAAAAAGAATGAGGTCATTCCGAGATCGTATGCAAAAGTTATGGGAAAAACCGTTTGGATCAAATAAGACCTAATTCCTACCTTCGTGTGCGACCGGTCACACCAATTACAAAAACCGGTCACACCCTCCAAGAAGTGACGAGAATACTTGAAAAAGTTGGATTTCTTAGTTTGGAAGTATCCAAACCCAAAATATTCTTAGAGATATTTAAGGAGACTTCCAAATACTTTTAAAGGAAGTTCCACACAGATATTTTATCAAGATACGGAAGTGGAGACAAGAAGACAAGGAGCGAAAGCTTGGGTTTTGGGTTCATCCATTACCGAAACTATTTATCTTTGATTTCATCACATGTATATCATGGGGTTCACAAAATCCATGAGTAGCTAAACTCCTATTTGATTGAGGATGAATTCTAAGTTCTAAACATGATTTGATTTAATATATGAATCTATTTTGGTTTCTTCATATGATTATTTTTTGTTTCTACTATGATGAATATTTATGATTGATTGATTGATTGATTTAGGAGGCCTACTAAACTGATCCCTTAATTGATCTATTGCTAGTAACGGGTTAGGATATCCGTAATTGCTGAATAACCCTTACACAAGTAGAAAACGTGAGACCTTGCAGAGGGATTCTGTGGAGCAATCGCGTGTATGAATAATACTAGTAAGTGAACCGACCGTACTGAGTTTAACTGCTAAGATCGAACCTAGATTCATAAAACCTAAAGCATTCGATTGAGTTGCATTTTGTAAGCGTACCTCAAGGTGGCTCAGACGGATAAAATCCGATAGCTAAGCGTACTTGTTACCCTGCGGTTGGTGATAATCTATGATTAATGACGAATAAATAATTATATTACTTTAATGAATGTTTAGTAACAAAGAATGATTCCCCGATCATACTCCTCATCCTTGATTGCATCTTAATTGCCAATCACCAAGTGGTCTAGTGGTTGGCATGCCCCAGCCCCCCACCCCCACTGTGGAGGTAGGGGTTCCAACCCTGTAATTGCTGAAATCCACTCCAATTGAAGGAGTTTGGATTTAGTCTAGGGATCACTAGTCTAGGGCATCAAAAAAAAAAAAACGCGTTAATTTATTTGCTTTGTTATTTACTTTGATTTATCCCCCCCCCCCCCACCACCACCCCACCCCACCCCCCCACCCACCCAATTTGTGACTTTTAACAACTGAAAAATCCATGCTCTTCGTGGGAACGATCGTTGCTTCCATTATATTACCAGTTAATTGTGTGAAAATAAGTGATTTAATTTGTTGCACTCACGACACGTAACAAATTTTGGCGCCGTTGCAGGGGAGTAGTTGGTAGCTTTTAGTTGTTATTTATTTTACTTTAGACGTTTACTTTTATATTAATTATTTTTTGTCGATTTTTTTTAGGTCTTATTGTTAGTTTTTGATATTATCTTCTAGATTTTTTATTTTCAGGTGCTTAACCTCTGGCTCCTGGTTATCGTGATGGTTATAAAAAGTGTGGTATTACTACTCGAAGCGGAACAATTCTACAAGATCCGCCGTTAGAAGAAATGGTGATCGAAAATCCTCCACATGCGGAGAAGAAGTTGAGAGAAATGACATCTCCATGCTTAGATTCGCAACCATCGTGTATTACCCTGACTGACACAGTCGAATTAAAGTCGAATTTTCTTCACCATCTACCAAAGTTCAAAGGACTTCCAGGCGAAGATCCGAACCGGCATCTGACAGTATTAGAGAATATGATGACAAGTCTACGGAAGGGTACCGAAGACAAGGAAACGTCTATGTTGCAAGCTTTTCCCTTCTCATTGTTAGACCAAGCAGATTCGTGGTTATATTATCTTCCTTCTGGAAGTATTACAACCTGGTCCGACATGAATAAACTATTCTTAGAGAAGTATTTTCCTGCTTCTAAAGCTGCAACAATTTGTAAGGAGATCAGTGGTATTATGCAGATTACAGGAGAAAATCTTTATGAATATTGGGAAAGGTACAAAAGGTTGTTATCAAGCTATCCACACCACAACATCACCCCAGAACTCACTATTCAATACTTCTATGAGAGGTTACTTCCAGAACAAAGGTGTTTGATTGATGCAACATCAGGTGGTGCACTTAGTGATAAGACATTCTCACATGAAACCAGTCTGATTGAGAGTATGGCTTCAAATGTGCAGAAGTTTATACCTGAAACGACTCGAATATCAGAAGAATTAGTGAGATAGGGGGTTTTCACAAACATAACAACGGTTGAATAATATGGAAAAGATGATGTAACGTATAGCATCCGCAGTTATTCCTACATATGAGGAAGACCCGGTAGAGGTAAATGATGTGTTCCCTAATCAGAGGCCAAGGTATGATCCCTACTCTAATACTTATAACCCTGGTTGGAAAGATCTTACGAATTTCAGTTATGCGAAGAAGCAGGCTACTGCTCCTAATACGTATGGGAGACATAGTGATTTTCAGCAGCCACAGTTACAACCGCAACCTAATCCTCGGAGTGAAGATTCCAAGATTGACACTCTCATTGCCATGTTCCATCAGAATCAGTTGAAAACTGATAATGCGATAAGAGAGATGCAAAATCAGATAGGAAAAATGGCCATATAAATGAATCAGATAAAGGCTCAGGTATCAACTAAACTTCCATCTCAATCTTTTGTTGATCCGAATGAGAAAGTTAATGCAGTGATGTTGAGAAGCGGAAAGCAGTTAAATAAAAATTAGCAGAATCAGGTAAGTGATGATTCAGATCAGAATTCGATCCCAGGATCGGTCCCCAAACCGACTATGGATCCGAATTTAAATAGGGAAGATGAGGTGAAAACCGAACCTAGTGAACAACCTAAGGTTTCGGTTCCTACACATGTTACACCACCTCCCTTTCCTAGTCGCATTGCCAAGTCTAAAAATAAAGATCAAGATACAGAGATAACGGAGATAACGGAGATCTTCAGCAAGTTGCAAATCAACATCCCATTTATTGAGGCCATCAGAACAGTACCCAGGTGGGCCAAATTTCTGAAGGATTTGTGTACAAAAAAAGACAGGTTGATTGCTAATGAGGTTGCTCGGGTAGGCGAAAGTGCTTCATCTATGTTACTAAAGAAGATGCCTGCAAAGTGCAAAGACCCTGAAGGTTTCACAGTACCAATTACTATTGGTACTAAGAGGTTTGAGGGTACTTTACTTGATTTAGGTGCATCGATAAGTGTTATGTCAACTGATATTTATGATTCTTTGAATCTTGGACTTTTATAGGAGACATGGATAGTCATTCAATTGGCAAACAAGTCTAAGATTTACCCTAAGGGACTTGTGGAAGACGTGATAGTTCAAGTGAATGATTAATCTTTCTAGTTGATTTTTTCGTTGTGGATATGCAGAATGGATAATCTTTTTCATTTACTTCTTTACTTTCAGGGAGACCGTTTATGAAAACTGCAAAAAGGAAAATTGATGTCGATAGTGGGACACTCACTATGGAGTTTGATAAAGAAATCATAAGCTTTAATATCTTTGAAGCTGCGTTACCCTAGTGATATCCATGTTGTATTTTCTATTGATGTTATTGATTCGTTATCCCATCAAATGCTTGAATTAAATAGAAGAAGATGAGCTTGATGTCGTGTTACAACACAATATCGATACAAACATTTACGATATATCATACCTGGATGTTAATGTATCTGATGAGATTTTAGAAACATGTGGTGCTTTAACAACACTACAGAATTCCCATTCAGGTAATGTTTCTTATATATATTTAACCGTTACTAATGAAATTCATTTTCCTTCTGTTGTGCAGGCACCTAAACTTGAACTGAAACCTCTTCCGGATCACTTAAAGCATGCTTACTTGGGTTATAAGGAAGAGTTACCAGTCATTATTCCAAAGAATCTCACAGCAGTGCAGGAAAAAAGGATAATTAGGATTTTGAGAGAGCACAAAACAGCCATTGGTTGGATGATATCAAAGGTATTAGTCCATCAATATGTATGCATCGGATCCTAATGGAAGATAATTCCAAGCCAATACCTGATGCTCAGCGTAGGATTAATCCTTTTATGATGGAGGTTGTGAAGAAAGAAATCCTCAAACTGCTGAGTGTGGGGGTAATTTACCCAATTTCTAACAGTAAATGAGTTAGTCCAGTGCAAGTGGTGCCGAAGAAATCAAGTGTTACTATTGTCATAAATCAGGATGAAAAACTTGTTCCTACACGAGTTCAAACAGGATGGATAATGTGCATTGACTATAAAAAGCTTAATTCCGCTACCCGCAAGGATCACTTTCATTTGCCTTTCATTGATCAGATGTTAGAGAGGTTAGCTGGACATTCACATTATTGATTTTTGTACGGTTATTCAGACTACAATCAGATTGTGATCGCATCAGAGATCCAGGAGAAGACCACTTTCACTTGTCCTTTCGGTACATTTTCCTACAGACGTATGCCGTTTGGTCTTTGCAATGCGCCTTCCACTTTTCAGAGATGTATGGTTAGTATATTTTATGACTATGTGGAACACATCATTGAGGTATTTATGGATAATTTTAGTGTTTATGGTGATTCTTTTGATATTTGCTTAGAAAATATTGAACTTGTTTTAAAAAGATGCATAGACACTAATCTTGTTCTTAATTGGAAGAAATGTCACTTTATGGTAAACCATGGTGTAGTGCTAGGACACATTGTATCCTCTCGTGGATTAGAGGTGGACAAAGCAAAGATAGACTTGATTAGAAACTTACAATACCGCACCTCGGTGAGGAAGATTCACTTGTTTCTTGGTCCTGTAGGTTTTTACAGAAGGCTTATCAAGGATTTCTCCAAAATCTCAACGTCGTTGTGTAAATTATTGCAAAAAGAGGTTCCTTTTAACTTTGATCAGGAGTGTAAGGATGCCTTTGACAGATTGAAGGAATTGTTGACTGATGCACCAATCATTAAATCACCTGGGATTGGAACTTCGAATTGATGTGTGATGCAAGTGATTATGCAGTAGGTGTTGTATTGGGTCAAAAAGTAGATAAGTTATCACATGTGATTTACTATGCTTCTCGAAACCTTAATGAGGCAAAATCAACTATTCTACTACCGAAAAAGAGCCGCTGGCTATAATATTTGCATTAGAAAAATTCAGATCTTATTTGGTGGGTACGCAAGTGATTGTATATTCTGATCACGCTGCACTTAGATACCTACTAAAAAAGAAAGAAGCTAAGCCAAGACTAATTCGGTGGATCCTTATGTTGCAAGAATTTGAGCTTGAAATTAGAGACAAGAAAGGTGTTGATAATACAGTGGCAGATCATCTTAGTAGATTGTTTCGAAAGAAGTATTTCCCTTGC
This sequence comes from Papaver somniferum, assembly GCF_003573695.1. Lineage (NCBI taxonomy): Eukaryota > Viridiplantae > Streptophyta > Magnoliopsida > Ranunculales > Papaveraceae > Papaver > Papaver somniferum. The sequence continues at coordinate 19,060,293 of NW_020622492.1, forward strand.
AAGATCGTTTTCCAGACGAAGAAATTTTTTCTACAGATGCTTCAACACCTTGGTACGCAGATATTGTTAATTACTTGGATACGGGACAGGTACCTATTATGATGTCTAATTTTCAAAAGTTAAATCTTAAGAAAATAACCAAGCAATATGTGTGGGATGAACCCTACTTGTGGAAATATTGTTCTGATCATATTATCTGCAGGTGCGTACTTGACTCTGAATTTCAATCCATTCTTAGTTTTTGCCATTCTTATGCTTGTGGTGGGCACTTTGGTGCTAAATGTACAGCTCTCAAAGTTCTTGAGAGTGGATTTTATTGGCCCAATTTATTTGAGGATGCATATATTTTCTGTAAATCTTATGATAGATGTCAACGAACAAGCAATCTAGGTGCTCGAAATCAAATACCACTCACACCGATTCTTGCTGTAGAAATATTCGATGTGTGGGGAATTGATTTCATGGGTCCTTTTGTCAGGAAAATTTTATATACTTCTTGTTGTGGATTATGTATCGAAATGGGTGGAAGCTAAGGCCACCCTTACAAATGATTCTCAAGTTGTTTTTGAAGGAAAATATTTTCTCTAGGCATGGTACACCACGTGTAATTATCAGTGATGGAGGCTCGGATTTCAAGAAATCCTTCCATGCTCTCCTCAAGAAGTACAACATTATTCACAAGATTGGTACGCCTTACCACCCACAAACTAGTGTGTTAAAGCACTGCTCGGTCGAACTCGCAAGCGTTACTATCTCAATCTTGTTTGCCAAGTTTAGTGATCAAAACTATAAGTCTTGATTTCTACTCTACTTATACTAATGTCTCGGACTAGGATAGATTGTGTAGTTGAGCTTTAGACTTCACGGCGTTCATCAATTGAAGACGAAGAACTACTAAGGAGAGCTTGTGGAACTTCATCAACAAATGGTATGTGGAGACTGAAACTCATTTATCACTCAGAAAGTCTATTTCTACTCTATCTCCCTTCTTGAGATAAAAGTCGTATTACTATATAGTATTCGATTATACACATTTGATATTTCGAGATGATTTTAACTCGCTTACATATTTCTAGAAATATGTGTTGGTAAGCTTTCGCTTTAACCAAGTTCATCTTATATTCTTGACTAAAGTCAAAAGATGATCATGTGAAAATCGTCAAGTAACATCTTAGATGATTTTTGTGATACAATCATTTGATGTAGACTCGGAATATTTCGTATTGATTATTTCAATAACTTGAAAATTGCTTTGATGCTAATAGTTAGTGAAAACAACTATTGTCATCCTCTAAGAAAGTTTCAATGATTAAAATAGAGTTTAGAACACTTAACCATAATTGGATTATAGACATAGTATGCGTACTTGCATATATGTTGATCCAAGACCGGTATAGTATGCATACCCGTATGCATACTGGGAAGGTCAGGTAAAGTCCGGGAGCCTTGGTATGTGTACCGGTACGCGTATTGGCGAACTCAGTTGAAGTCCGTGAACTTTTGTATACGTACCCGTACGCGTACTAATTCAACTGTTGTTTTGGATGTGTGATAGTATGAGTACCCGTTCGCATACTGTCAGACACAGTCCAAGTCCGGCTACCTAAGTATGCGTACCCGTTTGCATACTTGAGTGTGTTAAGTTCTAAAATCGGCTTGTTCATGAACTAATACATTTATATAATAAGGAATGCAACCTTTTGCAAACCGTGGCTATAATGTTCATGACTTGATTCGAGTGAATCAAAATCGATTTTGCTTCAATTGTGTCTTGTATACTTCTATGAGAATATAAACAATTGAACAAATCTATAACTAGTTTCATTTGAGTCATTTGAACTAGTTGTTGATAAGATGAATAAGGTTGATATGAAAGTGTTCATATGGCTAACTTCGGTTAACTATTATTGAGCCAACAAGGTGCACACGTTTAGGTACGGTTACTCATATCTAAATGAAGTCACTTTTCATTTGTGTGTAACAAGCTAAGTTTGATCTAACGGTTGTAAGATATTAGCTTGAGTCTAATTAGGTTTTCATCTAACGGTGAATATTGAATGCTTTGTTACCAAGGTAGCATTGATTGCAAACCCTGATTTTGAAGACTATATAAAAGAGAACTCTAGCAACTGGGAAACCTAATTCCCACACCTCCTGTGTGATACTAGTTGCGAATAGAGTCGATTCTCCTTTAATCTTAGGTTTTTCACGGAACCATGTGGGTTAACGACCTAAAGACTTCATTGGGACCCAAATATTTTCTTTGTAGTTGCGTGTTCTGATATTTCCCCGTTGTATCGTATTGAGTACTATCTTCTCTAAGATTTGCTCGAGATTGATTCTCCGATAGGCACGATAAAAAGTAGTCACAAACATCTTCGTCTCATCGTTTGTGATTCCACAATATCTTGTTTCGCTACCATATGATTAAGATTATTGTGAGGTGATTGATATTTTCAGGTTGTTCTTCGGGAATATAAGTCTGGTATATCAATTGGTTCATGTTCACCTTGATTTATCAAAAGATGGAACAAAACTCGTAGGTTTATCTGTGGGAGATAGATTTATCTATTCTGTAGACTTTTCTGTGTGAGACAGATTAGTTTATCAAGCCTTCGACTTTGGGTCGTACCAACTCTTAGTTGTGGGTGAGATCAGCTAAGGGAATCAAGTGCGCAAAATCGGGCATGGTTCTAAAGGCATAAGGAATGCGACTGTACTTTGATCAGTGTGAGATTGATTAGGGCTAAACTACATTCCAGTCTGAAGTTAACTTGGAATAGGCTAGTATCTGTAGCGGCTTAAACTTGATGAGTCGGAAAACCAACTTTGTTTATCCGCAAGTGCACGGTGTCGAAATTATACACAGTAGCAAATGTGGATCGTTCCCACGAGGAGTGTTCTAAGTTACTTCTAACTAATACAAAGAACAAACTAATCAAAATCAATATTCAGAGATTTATGGATTGTCAACTAAGATTACGAAACTAGAAATACAAAATAATTAAAGTTGTAACCAGGATGCGAAGATGTTGAGGATTCAGGAATCCGTTGAAGGCTAGGTTCACTTATGTTATCTTACCAAGGTCTCGAATTTACTCATGTATAGCGGCAAACCTAGCAACTCATACATGGAAGATATGGCATTTAAGATTCATAGAAAAGAATTCACAAAAAGGTATATTTGTTCTCAGCCTAAAGTTGAACTTCTAACCACTAGGTATACATGGCATACAAAGTGAGAGAATGCTCATAAGGAAATCATAATCAAGGTTCAATGAGTTCTTCTAACAACCTAACAATGGACTATACATGGCATAGAACATGAAAAATCATAATTAGAAGATAAAACATTGATAGAGAGACAAAAGTTTAGCATTAAGTTTAATTGGTGGAAACCTTGTTCGAAAACACAAGTAAATCAACCTACAAGTTCATCCTTTCACCCTAACAATGGTTTAGCAAATCATGGCTTTCTTAAAATCCACAGAAATTGATAAATGAAATAATAAGCTCATTGAATTAAGAAACAAAGTAGAAATGCTCAAACCCTATTTCTTCCCTGAATCCGGCGTATCCCCTTTCTCTGTTCATTTCCCAAAATATATCGTTGTTGCGAGGGTTTGGAATAAGACCAAACATACGACTCCCTACGGCCCAGTCCAAACATACGTGGACTGCCAAATTCAGGCTCCTTCCAAACCCGACCACAGCATCAACTTCTCTTCTCTGACCTTATATATACCGGCCACCAAAATTCAGTATCAACTCCTCTTTCTGCAACCGTAGCACCAACACCTTCAACTGAATATTCTCTTAACTCCTTTGCAGTACAAACCACGGTACCAACTAGTTATCCTTGCATCACCAGTTCTTTACCAAATTCAGGCCACAGCAAACTCCGGCCAAAGCGCAACTTCTTTATCTCTTTCGAAAACCTCTTCTGCTCCTCGGTACAAACCCATGAATCAATGGTAACAACCATGGCAGTAACAACATTTCCCAACTGACTTTACTCTCAATACAAACCCAATTAAAACTCCCAATTCCGCTGGTGTTACTGTATCGGGACATTAGGAAATGTACAATGGATATGAAGTAAAGCAAAAGTTTGGTACCTTTCTAGAACAGTAGCAGTCGGAATCAATCGAAGCTTGATCTCCTCCTCTTTCACATCTACAGCACCAGATTTCCCCCATCTCAGAACTCTCTTCTGCTTCTTATTTATTGAGATAAATCTCCCATTTAGACAGCACAACAGAACCCCCAAATTTTGTTTTCTAATCTTCTCGAATACAACCATGAATCGGCAGCAGCATCCCTGATTCAAATCCTCAAACATCACCAGTTCCTTCTATTACAGTGAATCAACTCCACCAACAAACCCTAGCTTTGAGAGATTGACAGCCACCATCTCCAGATTCAATCGCTGCTGTTAAGAAAAAACTGAAATAATTGGCTTGAATTTCTCCCCAAAACAGAACCAATTCAGCCCTGCATCTTCTCACTTCGCAAACAATTGCCCTCTCCGGATCTCAGATTGATCTCGACCTAATTTCGATTCATGGAGGACCCCCAAATAACTCTGCTGCTCGAATGAGAAATGAATATTCTATTTCCTGAATAAAGAAGAGAGAAAGATTTTTAGTGCTTCAGAAATGTCACCACAAATGTGGTGCACAAGAAGCCACATCTTTGGTTCCTCTTAGTCCCACTAGCGTGGCTCACATGCTCGACGGGCAAAGGAAATTCCTTGTCTTGTGAATTGAAATCTCTGGCCATGAAATGGCAAGGTGGGTGCGGCCATAAGTTATTGGCTTGCCAGCCCACAAGCTCAAGTTAAGCTCCGACTCCTCTGGCACTATAAATCGCAAGCGCCAATTTTAGCTTCTAAGCCATTAATTCTCTGAGTGAACGAATTTCACTTGTAATCCCTGTAAATGACTTGAAACAATATTATTAGTTAAATATCGAGACCTAGCTAGTATAAATGTGGGTATAAAAGTGTCGCATTTATGTGCTTATCAGTGGTGTTCAAATCTTCACTAGGTCCCGTGGTTTTTTTACATTTACGGTTTCCTCGTTAACAAAATTTCTGGTGTTTGTGTTATTTCTTTTCCGTATTATATTTTGTAATATAATAGAAATATCACAGGCTGTGCTTTAAGTTCAATCAGTTCTTGAATCTGGCCTTTGGGTTGTTGATGGAATTGATTGACACTTGGATATTGGTTTGTGATACCGTCCAAGTTATTTATCTTATTCAATCAGGCTCGCAAATTCTTATTTGTTTGATTGCGGATTGAATTGAGAAATTGAGATACAAACTCTTGGATATATTTCCATTGATTGAGTCTGACTGTCTAGTTGATTCACTTGGAATTATATTGGAGTTGTCCATACTTGCTAAGCGAAACATTGGGTGTGGTTGTTAGACCCCCGCTTTTTCAATTGGTATCAGAGCAGGAAAACATGTTTAAGACCTTATAAGTCTGTGTTTATAACGATCTGACTATATGGATGGAGGTGATATCTCTATAAGCGTACCTCCAGTCTTCGATGGCTCGAATTACTTGTGGTGGAAAATTGTTATGCGTGTGTTTCTTCAAGCACGTGATTTTCAATCATGGGCTTACGTTGTTAATGGCTATGATCCTACGGTGGTTAGAATAGGCACTGTAACTATTCCAAAGGATATTGGTGATTATGATGTTATCGAGATTCTTGCCGCAAAGCAAAATTCTGACAGATTGAATGCAATCATCCATGCCATTACCCCAGAACTTCAGCACCATGTGACTATGTGCACTCGGTCTAAAGATGCTTGGGATATCTTAGAAACCGTATTTGAAAGGAATACCTGTGAAAAAAGCTAGGCTTAAAAACCTAAATTCTGATTGGGAAAACCTTCGTATGGCAGACGAAGATTCATTTTGATGAGTTTAATCACAAAGTGTCTGAAATTGTTAATGCATCTTTTGCATTGGGTAAGACTACTCCTGAAAAGGACATTGTGATGAAAATTCTCAGATCATTGCCATCTAGATACGATTCTAAGAAACATGACATCATTGAAAGAAATAACCTTGATGTGCTTTCCAGAAATACTCTGGCTGGGATGTTAAAGATCGTTGATCATGAGCATGTATCCAAATATGTAAAGGATATTTCTTTCAAAGCACAAAAGAACACTAAATTACTTGACAAAATTAAAAGTGTTGGCATCTCTGAAGATGATCTTTCTGAAACTGATTCATCAGATGAATATCTTGACAAGTCAGTCTCTTTGATCACAAGACAGTTTAGAGATCTTCTTTTGAAGATAAGTAAACGGTTCACTCGAGATAAACCTAAGTCATCAGTTAAACCTCATAATCGTGTTCCTCCTAAAAACATGGATGTTGACGATACTGATAATGATGATATGCCACAGTGCTTCAAGTGTAAAGGTTTTGGTCATTTTGCAAATGAGTGTCCAAATCGTAGAAAATACACTGGAAACAAAGGTCTTGTTGCAACTCTTGATGAAACGTCTGATCATTATGATTCTAATGAAGACGAAAAATCAAGTGTTGCACTCCTCTGTGAAAATATTGATTTTGATAATTGTAGCAATACGTTCATTAACCTCGATATTCTTTCGGGAGAAACTTCAACCACTTTGGAGGATAAAATGGATTTCTCTTTGTCTACTAGAAATTCTATTTCTAATTTTCAGGTTCTACCATTTGTCTAGTAGCATGCACATCCATGACGTCTGAACCATCCTCCATATTGACATGTTCTTATTGTACTCTCAAGGGTCATGAACTCTCCAAATGTTTCAAATACAAACATAAGATAAGATATGTCAATAAACTTCAACGAAGAGCAAATCGATTAGCAAACATGATCAAACTTGTCCAGAAGTCGTCTGAGGTATGTAATCTCTTCTCTTCCCTGAAGAAGCTAATTTCCAAAGAAACTAATAGACCTCTAGAGAAAAGAGTACGATATAAACTGTCTGAGAAACAGGGTTCTAATAATTCCGTTCAAGAAGGTTATGGTGGAAAAATTATTTTTCACCCCAGCACAACTTAATTGTGTTGGTTTTGCATCTTGTCTCATGTGCCTAGTTCAAGAGACAAGAGTTTGCACACTTCAGGCTTTAGAAAAAAGAGAAAACGTTTTTTATTTTGTTTAGGTTTCTTCTTTTTTGGTCTTGCTTTTGCCGGTTTGGAATTCTTCCATCTTTTCATATCTAAATTGATATTGAAAGGGGTTTTACTCTGTTTAATCAATAAAAGAAGGTTAATATCGATGATTTTGTCTTCTTTAGGGTTGTGAGTTGTGCGTACGTGAATCCTTTTGTGTGTATAAAGGTTCTGTAACCCTACAATCCTTTTTCCTTCTCTGAAAACTTCTTTTTATCACAAGATTGCTTGTTGAGTCTGATTTTTGAATTCCTCTCACAATCTCATACTGGTATGGAGAATCCAAGCATTATGTCTTCTGATGGAAAAGATGTTAATTTGATTGTTAAGCCATCAATCATGAAGGAAAAAGATAAATCTCTTGTACCTTCAACTTTGAAAAGAAAAAGGAGGAATGTGAGAAAACCAATAGATGTTCCATCTAATCAACAGCAGGTCTCTGGGGTTCTTGAAGAGTTGAAAGAAACAAGAAAGGAGATTCAGGAAATAAAGGCTATTGTTTGCAGGACTCTCGAAATTCAGAAGGCCCTAGTTCGCCATCAGTCTAGAAGGTTTGTTGGAATTGGCTCCTTTCTTCATGAACCTTATATTCCCATGGTTGTTGACGACAAGGAGTTCGGGGACGATAAAGAATTTTTCAGAGGCCTTAATGTCTAGGAAACTTCTTATGAGAATTTATTCTTGTGTTTTAAGAAAGATAACTAGGGTTTGGAATAGCCATTATTGTGAGTACACATAGTTATTTCCAACGATGTCATCTTGCAATGTTTTTAGATTTATTTATTTAAATTCTAAAGTTTCTTTGGAAGATGATTTTGCAGTATTAATCTTTATGGTTTCATATATTACAACTTGTTATGGGATATGTGTGTTTGCGTCCGTGAACTATGATTTTCCCATACTTGTCAAAAGTTAAGTCTTTCATATGTCATTATGCAAATATTGATAAAAGATTGAATGAACTTTTGACAAACACATAATTCTATTGTTAGAAGTATTTTAAGTCCAGTGCATCCACAATTAAGTCCCCAAATCAGTTCAGTGGGTGGAATATTTGATGCCTTGAATTCAATAGTAGAAAATGTTGTAGAAAAAGAAGATAATGCTGAATTAGTAATATTAGAAGTTCCACAAATTTTGAAGATAGTTGAGAGTAATAACTTGGAGAATAGTACTGTGAAATTGGTGAATGGCACAAATGGTGTTTTATCACAAACACCAGATCAAGTAACATCTTGGGATAATGTAGTGGAGAAGGAAATGGTTATCAACAATACTTCTGCTTCTACAAGTAGTCCTGACAAACCAAAAGTGCATACTACAACTACAGTAAACAATAAGTATAAGTTTAGGAAGAATCCTGGTAAAGGAGGTACCAGAAACCCTCCATCTAAATAATGAAGATAATATTTTGGAACATCAGAGGCCTAAGAAGAGTAAGGCTCAAGATAAGCTTTGGTCTTTAGTAAATCAGTTTAATCCTTTTTTAGTCTGGGTGGCAGAACCCAAAATAAAATGTAGTTCTTATTTTTGTAATAAATTGAACTTACCAGGGATACAAAGCATGGTAATTCATAACTCAATTTCAGGTAATAAAGGGAACATATGGTTGTTCTGGAATAAGTGCTTATCTCAGCCACAAGTTGTTTATGTTTCAAACCAAATGATAACTGTCAGTATTGGTGATGTCTTAATTTCTAGAGTTCATGTTCATGTAAAAGTTGTTCAAAGAAGAATTCTATGGTCTGATATGGAGATTATCAGTGCAATGAATACACCTTGGATTGTGTTGGGTGATTTTAATGCAGTTCTAAGTCAAGAAGAAAAAATTGGTGGCAGGTTTCCTAATAAGAATGCAATGTTGGAGTTTAATGATTGTTTGAACAACTGTGAACTTATACAGGCTCCTAAAGTTGGTTTATAGTTTTCATGGTCAAATGGTCAGCATGGTAGTAGAAGAATTTTATGCAATTTGGACAGAGTGGTATTCAACCAGAAATGGTTAAAAATTTATGGTGATTGGGGGTATAAAGTTGGATTAAGGATAGTATCAGACCATGCTCCTCTCTTGGGTGGTTGTGCCAGTATTCCAAAACCTAAAAATGTGCCTAGAAAATTTCAAAAAATTTGGCTTAGTCATCCAATTTTTTTGCAAGTAGTTGCAGAATACTAGAATAAACATGTTGAAGGTGATCCTGCATATAAATTTTTACATAAATTAAAAGAGTTAAAAAAGGTCTTAAATGAGTGTAACTGGAAAGTCTTTTGGGATGTAAAAGTGAAGATACAAGAAGCAGAAGAAAAAGTCAAAGAGGTTATGCAGTTATCAGATAGTGATCCTTTCAACACAGATTTGCTGGATCAACTGGGTCATGCTCAAAATGATCATGCTAGCAAAGAAACACAATTCAATACCTTACTAAGGAAAAAATCCAGAGTGAAGTGGGTCACAGAAGGATCTGCTAACACATCTTTTTTCCATACAAAAATGAAGATTAGAAACTCAAAGAATCTAATAAGTGATCTTGAAGATGAAGATGGAAATGTGATAGTTGATCAAAAACAGATTGCAGACACTCTAGTTCAACACTTCCAAAAACAAATTGAGTTTAAAAATGTCAACATTGTTGAAGAATTGTTAGATGTTGTTCCATCAGTTATAACTGAAGAAAATCAAGCACAATTGGATGCATTCCTGAAGCTAAAGAAATCAGAAATATTGTGTTTAATTTTGATCCAGATAGTGTACCTGGACCTGATGGGTTCTCAGGTATTTTCTATAGAAGTTGCTGGGACATCATTTAAAATGATCTAGTAGAAGATGTTAAATTTTATTGGAGAAGAAGATTCATTCCCAAAAGTGTAAACTCAAGCTTTCTTGTTTTAATTCCAAAGATTCAAGGTGCAAAAACTGCAAATCAGTTTAGGCCTATTGGTTTAAGTAATGTCATATTTAAGATCTTTACAAAAATAATCACCACAAGAATTGGTTTTTACATGGATAAACTAATTTCTCCTCAGCAAGTGGCTTATATTAAGGGTAGAAGTATTCATGATCAACTTATGCTAGCCTCAGAATTGGTGAATGAGATGAAATTCAAAAGAAGGGGTGGAAATGTTGGCATTAAACTAGACATATCTCGGGCCTATGACTATGTCAGTTGGGAATTTTTATTCAAAGTGCTATAAAAATATGGTTTTTCTTCAGCTTGGTGTAATTGGTTACTTACATTGTTTGAATCTGCAAGAATATCTGTAATGGTGAATGGAGGTCCATGTGGTTTCTTCTCAGTTGGAAGGGGGTTGAAACAAGGTGACCCTTTATCATCTATTTTATTTGTACTAATGGAGGATGTTCTAAGCAGAAATATCTCTGACTTAGTTGCAAAAGGCAAGATACAACCAATGGTAATCAAAAAAGGGATCCATCCAACACATTTATTCTTTGCTGATGATGTGTTCATTTTCTACAATGGTGTCAAAAAGAGTATTGCAAGTTTTCTCAAATTGTTGGATGAATATCAAGCTAGTTCAGGGCAAATTATTAACGGATTGAAGAGTAAATGTTTATTGATGGAGCATCTCAATCAAGGAAGAAAGCAATTTGTGAACAAGTGAATATGGACTTATCAAAATTTCCTGACAAATACTTGGGAGTACTACTTGCACTTGGTAAAATCACTTCATCTATAGTATGGTCAATAGTGGAAATGCTACAAAGTAAATTGTCAACTTGGACAGGTAAACTACTATCCTTTCATGATAGGCTAGTTTTAGTTAAATCTGTGTTATGTAGTGTTCCCATCTACCACATGTCCATATATAAGTGGCCATCTTCAGTGATCAGAGTGTGTGAGAAAATTATTAGAAATTTCTTGTGGACTGGAGATAGTGAAAGTAGAAAATTCAAAACATTAGCATGGAGGAACGTTTGCACCCCTTATGCAGAAGGAGGACTTGGTATAAAAAGACTGGAAGTAATTAACAAATTACTCCTAATAAAGATGATGTGGAGAATTTTGAATTCAAAGGAAGAATGGGCACTTTTCTTCCATGCCAAATTTCAGGATAAAATGGGTCAGTGGACAACTAATTGGAAGCAATCATCTGTATGGAGGGGTTTAAAATGGGCTTGGGACCATTTTAAAGAAGATATAAGGTGGTGTGTTGGCAATGGTAACAACATCTCTGTCTGGTTTGATAATTAGTATGGTCAAGTTCCTTTGATTACTAAAATAGGCATGACTGACTATGTTAAGGAGAACATTGGAATGAAGGTAAAGATACTAATACAAAATAATAAATGGGTCATTCTACCTGAGATGCAATCTTTCATATCTGTAAATTCATTGCCAGATGTTAGTGGGGGTGAAGATCACAGAATTTGGGCTGCAGATAGAAGTGGAACCTTTATAACTAAAACTGATGTGGAGAAAATAAGAGACAGAGAAACTGTTTTAGCTTGGCCTAAGTATATTTGGAAATCATTTTTGCACCCTGGGATTGCAAGCAATGTTTGGAAACTTCAACAAGGTGTGTATGAAGATGATGTAATTATGAAGGAAATGGGTTTTGAATTGGCATAAATGTGCAGTATTTGTTTAAAAGAGCAGGACAGTATGCAGCACACCTTATGGAGTTGTAGTTTCAGCATTGCTATTTGGTCATGGCTTAATGAAATTTTTGCATTTAAAAATCCATCATATTTTGAAGACATTTGTAAAGCTGCCAAGAACAAAAGCCCTTTGGTGAAGGAAATTCGGCTAACTGCAGCTTGTGCTACAATGAAAGAATTATGGTTTCAGAGAAATGCAAAACTTTTTAATGAAATAAAGCCCAAAATCAATTGATTTAAAAGCAGTATTTATCAGATGGTACATGAAGGTGGTTTCAGATTAAAAAGCAACGGATTGAATCAAAACTATGACAGTCAGGTAATCTCATTCTTTCAACTTGTTGTGTGAAGTTCCAAATTTACTAAGATAATTGAATGTTATTGGAAATCTATACCAACTGGATATACTCTCTTTTGTTGTGATGGTGCATCGTTTGGGGATCCAGGGAATGTTGGATTTGGTGTTATTGCAAGAGATTGTGAGTGTCAAGTAATTGCTACACTGTCTGGTGGCATTGGGATTGCAACTAATTTTATTGCAGAAGTTTTTGTAATTCTATGTGCTTTAGAAATGGCAGTATATATGAAATGCAGGAGGGTAATATTACAATATGATTCACTGTCTGTGGTCAATCTCTTCAAAACAAATGCAGTACCATGGTTTGTGAAAAATAGGTACATCAATGTGCTGCAATATCTAGATGATGTTCATTTTGAGCATAACTTCAGAGAAGTTAATTTTTCAGCTGATTCCTTAGCTAAAAAGGGTGCAATACTTGGTGCTGGTGAAAGAACTCTGCACATGGGAAGACCTTCATTCCTTAGAAGAATTGAAATTCCAAATGTAGCTTATTACATGTTTTGTTGAGTCCTTTGTATCAGAAAGTGTGTTGTCTCTTTAGATTCTTATATTGAATTCTTCATTCTAGAGTCAGTCCTGTAGTAAATTTTGTAGGCTTTGCCTTATTTTAAAAAAAATGTGATTCAGCAAAAAAAAAAAAAACTTTTGCCAAACAAAAGTTAAGCCTATTATGTCATTATGCAAATATTGATGGAATGTAGGATGAACTTTTGCCTACAAAGATTAAGTCTATTATATGTCTTCGTGCAAATAGTGATAAAAAAATAGAATGAATCTTTGAATATTCCGCAGTATTGGTCTTTCCCTGATCCACATCTTTGTGTAAATACCGTGCAGCTCCGTGAGTCTTACATTCCAGTCCGAAGTTAACTTGTAGTAGAATAGAGTCTGTAGCGGCTTAATACATTGTGGTGTTCAAATATGGACTAGGTCTCATGGATTTTCTTCATTTCGATTTCCTCGTTAACAAAATATTTGGTGTCTGTGTTATTTCTTTTTCGCATTATATTTGTTTATATAATTGAAATATCACAGGGTGTGTGTAGTTCAATCACAATTGATAAATCCTACCTTGTTTGTTGGATAGAATTTGATTGACACTTGGGCATTGGTCTTTGGTACAATCCAGGTTATTCTCACATCAATCATGCTCAAGGATTTCTATCTGTTTGATTTGCTGATTGTATTGAAAAAGAGATAAATCTCTTTGATATATTTCTTGATTGAGTCTCACTTTTAAGTTGGTGCTCTCGTAATTATATTGGAGTTTAGTCCATACATATTTTCGAACGAAATATTGGGTGTGGTTGTTTTACCCTCGCGTTTTCGATTAGTATCAAAGCAGGCTAGCACGATAAACCTAATAAGTTTGTGTTTGTTTGATCCTAAAGTTTGTCTTGATGGGAAATCACTTTGGGAAACTTGTTATGTGCATCTGTGATGCACACCAGAAATCCTTTTAGGTTGTTCAGAGTTTATTTTCTACAAGACCTCTGGTCTCTCAAGATAATCTTGAGTCGTCTAAGACATTAGAAATCTTAGTTGATGGAAAACAATCTAAAGAAAAAGGAAAAGGTTCCTCTAAGAAAAGTCGTTGCAGGAAACATGTGGACAAAATCTCAAGGATATGGAACCTCACTAGACTGCTACTCATTCTTTTTGAGGAACACTATCATGATGGATCTATTGACAAAGATCTATTTAAGGATTTTTAAGATGCTTTCAAATTATTAGAACGACTTAATTCGATTAAGGAAAAAGGTTGTCCTGGTGTTAGTTTCGATCCTATCAAGTCATGTATTCATGATGTACAGTCTGGTCATGTTAACAACTCATGTAAAATCTGTAAAAAGACTTCTGTTGAGTTTGTTACAAGTTCCAAATATCGAAAAATTCCATCCCTTAATCGTAAAAAGGAGGAATCAAAGCGATTAATTAAGCCTGAGTATCATCACTGCTATGATTATACCCTGATAAAAATTACAAATATCAACCTGAGATGGTCTGTGATCAGTCTCCTGCCCATATAGCCTCTTGGTAACAAGAATTGGCTTCACCCCATCTGTATATAGCTTGAGATAGGGCAACTAACGGTTTGATTAGCTTTGTGATCTTGTATTATTTTGGGTTAGTTTTTTTTATTATGTAAATTGTGAACAGTTTACCAGAAAAGCTATTTAGCAGAATGTTATTGTCTATTAAAGTATTTAAATTTATTGAGGAAACTCCAATTATTTAATACCATCATGACAAGTTATTTTCTGCTTACCTGGATCCAAATAATGTATGAAGAATCATGTTCTTTTACTTTATCACTGTGACTAAGGGAGATTTTTTTTCTCTCTTGTGCTCTGAATATTTTTCATTGAGCTAAGAACAAGTATATTTTCATACCTTCACAGTGTGTAATCATCATGCTTCTGGATTAAGTTGTCACATAAGTTAAGTTAAGCATTCCTCTTAATCTTCAGTCTCGTTCTCGAACGGGTATGTGATATCATATAGACTTTCTTGGAATTGTTCTAGATAAGGAATCCTACTTCTCACGGGTCATGGTTTCGGTACGGGTACAAGCCCGATAAGGAGTTATAAAGGTTGCGGTACGCGCACCCTTCTTTTTGTCTTCATCGTTCGTGAGCGTGAACAAGTTGTGTTTAGGGTTTCCGTACCAGCTCCATTGAAACCAAAATTGGAGGTCTAAGAAGTGCAAGATTAGTTATCATCTACAAATGAGCTCATCAAGTAAGATTCTCTTCTTATTACCTCTCTCAATTTTATTATTTTTTTTTTTTTTGAGTTTGCATGGGGAGATTCAATAGTGTTGGAGAGAATTCAAAAAGAATGTCTAAGAACCTTGCTTCATCCATTCTTATGAGTAAGAGTATACCAAGTAACCAAGACTCTATTAGAATTGTATCCATCTATGATTCTAGTAGTAAGACCTTTGAAAATATTTCTTCTAGTAAATTCATCCTAGAGAAGAAATTGCTAAAGGAAAGTGGTCCTAAAAAAGATTTAGTGTGTTTTGAGAAGTATAATCTTGGTAACATCTTCAACGGTCTTGGTGAAGGATTTGACACTCTTACAAGAACCTTTTATGCTAATATCCATGTTGTTAATCTTGATAATTTTATATTCAAGACTATGATAAATAGGAAAAGGATTCTGGTTGATAGAGAGTTGATCTCAAAGATTACCAAAATTCCTTTGGGTAATTTTTGTCTTCCTAGACCAAAATGAGAAAACCCATCTTGTGAAACCATTTCTTATGGTTTTTGTCGTAAGAAGTTCGATTGGATAAAAGGGAAATTTCCTACCCAAGATCTTAGTATTGCTTTGAGGATCTTCGGGAAACTTGGCATTTCTAGTCTTTGTCCCGCCACGATCGAGAACTCTCGGTGGAGTCGTGATTTTGCGGAGTTGGTCTATTTCCTTGAAACGGGTGCTCAAGGTCTTGATATTTGTGGACTTATTATTATTCAAATGGTGTCGATGACGTCATCCAACAAGAATTTAGGCTTTCTATGCTTGATTGGGCAAATATTTCGCAAACATTCCATTGATCCCATTTGTAACTCTATTGGAACTCCCAAACCGGTTTGTCCAAGTATTATCAAACGTATGAAGATGAATTTCTACAAAAGACAAAGATGTGATACTCTTGGCGGTTCTTGTGATCGTACCACCTTGGGTCTTCTTCAAAAAATTCACACGGGTGTTTGTAAGCTCAATTCCAAGGTAAAATGTGTGCAATAACAAGTATGTATGATTGCTACAAAATTTCCCGAAATCAAGGAAGAAATGGATAAATTCAAGCTTCTTGGATGGATTCCGATGAAGATGGTGCTTAGCTTCTTGGTCTCTTGTCACATATTTTGTCTAGAAAACTTCTTATGATAATTTATTCTTATGTTTAAGAAGGATAACTAGGGTTTGGTGTAGCAATTATTGTGATTACACGTAGTCATTTCCAACGATTTTCATCTTGCAATATTTTTAGATTATTTATTTAAAATCTAAGTTATTTGGAAGATGATCTTGCAGTATTTAATCTTATTGGTTTTATATATCGCAAATGTCTTATGAGATATATATGTTTCTACGTTCGTGAACTGTGCTTATCTCATATATGCTCAAAAGTTAAGTCTATCATATATTTATGCAAATATTGATAAAAGCTAGAATGAACTTTTTTAGAAAATTCCGCAGTATTAATCTTTCCCTTATCCACTTTTATGTGAAAGTACTGTATTTACTCCGTAAGCTTTCTTATGTTGAGTGATTTCCGATTAAATTAATCAATAAGGTCTTCTTGTAATTAATTTATTCGAGCTTACTGGATACAAATCCATGTGAATTTGTTAATGTCCAAAGAAAACATTCTTTTCTCGTAAAAGTAAGGCCGCTCATGTTGTTCTCTTGGGAATAACATCAAATGGGGGAGAGTTCTTAAATGAATTTGTGCTTAACTGCCATATCTTTGTGGGGAAAGCGGTTGTGGAATTTTGAAGGAGTTAACTTATATCTTTATAAACTCCTTGGTGAATGCACTAAGTTTCTACTATGTGAAATCATCGAAACAAAGTTGATATGTTCTCTTTTAATGATGAATTATCTTTTGAGAATTTCATTAAGATCCCATAGTTTTAGTACCTTCGCTAATTTATATTGACAAAAAGGGGGAGAATTATTTGGTAATTCACACTGCATACATATGTTTTGTGGATCATTATGCAAGGGGAAGTGGTTTTCATTATAAGATGGAAGTATTGACTAAGGGGGAGTGATATATCACCATAGTAGTATTTCAAAGTTGTGATTTAATTGGACTTTGATTCTATATAATAATACTATGACACTGTATAACAATGTTTGAAAACTTTCGTTTTCATGTTGTTATTGCTACGGATCTTCAACAACAATGATGCTGAGTTGAACACATTCAGAATCGATGGAGAACTTGAAGTAACGAAGAATTCAAGGAAGTTGAAGAGCCAAGGAAATCAAACATGATGAATGAGAAGCTACAAAGTTTATTTATTTTGTAATCCATATGTATTGATAGTTTTGTCGCTAAAATTGACAAAGGGAGAGATTGTTAGAGCACTGCTCGGTCGAACTCGCAAGCGTTGATATCTTAAGCTTGTTTGTCAAGTTTAGTTGATCAAAACTATATACTTGATTTCTAATCTACTTATAGCTATGTCTCGGATTAGGATAGAAGTTTGTAATTGAGCTTTAGACTTCACGGCATTCACCAATTGAAGAACAAGATCTACTAAAGAGCTTGGAGACTAGAGTCTGTAGCGTCTTAATACAGTGTGATGTTCAAATATGGACTAGGTCTTGGGGATTTTATGCATTTTCGGTTTCCTCGTTAACAAAATTTCTGGTGTCTGTGTTATCTCTTTTCCGCATTATATTTGTTTATATAATTGAAATATCATAAGTTGTGCGTAGTTCAATCACAGTTGATAAATCCGACCTTGTTTGT
The DNA here is from genome assembly GCF_003573695.1 of Papaver somniferum. Lineage (NCBI taxonomy): Eukaryota > Viridiplantae > Streptophyta > Magnoliopsida > Ranunculales > Papaveraceae > Papaver > Papaver somniferum. The sequence continues at coordinate 19,077,956 of NW_020622492.1, forward strand.
TGGATAAAACTTGATTGACACTTGGGCATTGGTCTTTGGTACCATCCAAGTTATTCTCACATCAATCAGGCTCACAGATTTCTATCTGTTCGATTTGCTGATTGTATTGAGAAAGAGATAAAACTCTTTAAAATATTTCTTGATTGAGTCTCACTTTTAAGTTGGTTCTCTCAGAATTATATTGGAGTTTAGTCCATACAGTTATACCCCCACGTTTTCAAAGTGAATATTACTTGAGAAATAGGTGGTTCAGTCTCCACTTACCTTTTGTTGATGAAGTTTTCCAAAAGCTTCGGTTAATCTTCGCTTTCAAACGGTAGAACGCAAATGATGATTGACTCGTTTCTCAACTACACTATCCTAGACCGAGACTTAATTAATTGTAGACTAGAAATCAAAATATAGTTTTGACAACTAAATTTGACAACAAGCTTGATATAGAAACACCTATGAGTTCGACTGAGCAATGCTCTAACAATAACACAGTTAAGAGAGATGAAGATACCTTTGCATCGTGCCTTTAAGAATTAGGGAAGTTAACGACTTAATTGATGAGTTGTGCAAATATGATGAAGCTCCTGACATGGAGAGAGTCCCTGTGCACCTTTTCAGTACCCAGGTGCAATCTCCTCCAGCAATTCAACTTCTTCCATGGGATATGAAATTCTGAAAGCGTATCTCTTGTTGACATTGTTATCGTCGAGCCAGATATGGTGTAGCTTGGACGTGGTTTTCTCATTGCGGCAGTCGCGCTTGTGCTACTGGAGTTGGAGCTGGTGGGTTTGGACGTGCATGATGTTGTATCTCTGAGACGATGACTTTCCATTTGTTCTTTCAGTGAAACTTCTTACAGATGGTTGAATATTGTATTGCTTGGTTATCCTTTGACGAAAAATGATCAACGACTTCCAGGATAAGAGTTTTGGAGGTTCTGGGATCATCAGAGGATTGTCGAAGCATCCTAGGATTTCTCCGTCTAGCATTGCTCAAAGGCTTGAGAAAGTTGAGTAATTACTCCAGTGATCATGTCTCCTTAATTCTCAGCAAGGATTAATCTTGCGGTATCAGATAAGCTATGACAGGCAGAGCTTGGTTGTTTATGGCTTCTTCCTTATCTTGGCCAGAGAGAGGCGAGTAGACAACATAAGCATTAATCTCAATGTTCACGCCTTGTCAAGGGGGTACCGCCTGCATTGCTGGTATTGGCGTCTTTTTGATAGTATTGGAGGAAGTAGTAATGGCATCAGGAGTACCACCATTGTTGATTTTGAGATTAGGGTTGGTAATTAACCTAACCTAAGACCGACCATTTTATGAAATTAGGAAATTGAAAAGTTTTGGGAATTGATTTTGTAACCGAGAGATTAATCTCCCACTGTGGTCGCTAATTTGTAGTAGGGTAAAAACTGATTTTGGAGAAAAGAGTAAAAGTGGGTAGGTTGATGAGAAACGAGTCTAGACCCTAAAAAATGTACTACACATGAGTACTTTAGATTCGAGAGATCAATCTGTATAATTCTGGCCTAAACCAAAAAATTGCCGTTCTAGTCTTGCTACGATCACAAAATGAAAGAGAAGGATTGATCTTAGGGAGGGAAGCAGAGAAGGTGTTGAGATCAGAGAGACAAGCTCTATAAGGTGTGGTTGTGTATGACTTATCTCAGAAAATGAAACTTGCTTGTAGAAGATAGAAGATGTAAGTTCTCTGTTTTCTCTGGAAATTTGTGTTAGTTCTTGATTGAGTAGATTGGAAATCTATTTATACTAAATCATAGTCGAACACCCTGATCTCGTAGGAGGTGGGAGTTGTGGAGTAGTGAATTAGTATAGATGTGTGAAGGTGGTAAAACCGTGACCTACTATGAATGTAGGACCGGACGTTTGTGTACCCACTTCTCCTTTAGTCGTTAATTTTCCGCTCTTCCTGTCACATTCTAATAATGGGCGTATTGCACACCGCATGCTATAAACCACCAGACCAATACCCTGATGAACATCCCAAAATTGTGACATGTTTGATGTCTCAAGTATTTTGTAGAAAATACTACCTAGTCGTGACTTGCCTGGTAAAGTGTATGTGATACGAGCGAGTCACATCACGACTAATAATGAAGAGTGGGGCAAGTCCTCCATGGTAGTTGCTGAGTGGGCCCACCATTATTACATGCGAGAAGTGGTCATAAATATATGATTATTCCAGAAACTAACATATATCGTGGTTTTTTTTGTAAAACCTAATATTTCCACCAATCACGCGCAAGTTAGGCAACAGGTAGCCATAAGTCACAAGTCAAGCATTGTTTTTCATGACATTAAAGAGAGATGATGGGTGGTCATGAAAGAGTGGAGAAAAATATATATGAGTATGGAAGTAGTCACGCATATGTAGCAAGACATATGGTCTCATAATCACATTAACCCACCTCTTGAATGAAAGAGCGAGTGGAAGTTTATGTTAATACATGAAGAAATTCGTGAAATTTCGTAGTCAGAAAATTCAGATGTGAGACCCCTCACTAAAACTGTTGTAGAATTCCCATAGAAACTCGGATTCTGGTGACCCTCCCCTCCATTCTTATCAGAAAAGAATTTCCTATCTCCCACGACGAAATATTCAGGTTTTGAGCTCGTTTATGAGGTGAAAACTGCCCAACAGTAAAAACTCAGGAAGAATTCAGGAAGAATTCTGTTTGTTTTCAGCCATGACCTAGCTCGTTCTTTAAGCTTTATTTTTTATCTCGTTAATCCAATTGATGTATTTTTTTAGTATGTTATACTATACATCCATACGAAACTTTTGACATATAGCTCATGTCCAGATTTTTTACGAGTTGCTCCCATCTGTTCGGCCAACCTTGGGTGATCTTTTGGATGTCGTTTAACCTAGTTAAAGTGATCTGATTGGTGAGAGTGGAGCCTGTAGGCTATAAACAATATGATTGGTCGGAGCGGAGCCTGTAGGCTATAAGCAATCCGATTGGTGGGAGCGGAGCCTGTAGGCGATAAGAAATATGATTGGCCGGAGCGGAGCCTATAGGCTATAAGCAATATGATTAGCCGGAATAATATAAGGGCCACAAGCAGCTATCATGGAGCTTGATCGGTCATGGAAGTAAGGATCCAAGCTTATTAAACCTACCGGCCAGGTTGTGTAGTCGTAATCAAGATTTAATTCTTTAGAAACTAAGCAGCTCGACAATCCTACTTTGGCTAACAATTTAAAGCGGAGCTTGTAGCGTAGAAGCGATGTGATTGGCCAATAGGAAAGAGAAGCACGTGGGGGCCAACCTAGAGCAGGGCCGGTCGGCCGTACGAGGCACCAGCTAGAGTAAAACCGTCAGGTCAAGGTCGTGTTCCATCCATGACTGACTTGATCAGTCACGGTTCCCATTTTGTCTATTTTTCCAACTCCTTTTAGGGTTTTATTCCTACTAACTCTATGATGAACCAATTTCCTAGCTTGCCTAGGTTTAGTCTCGACCAATAGGGATCGAGATATCGTGGTTGCTCCATTTTAGGGCAAAAAATCTAATTTTTTGTGAGTTAACACAAAATTAGGTTAAAATTAATTTTATTTTGAATTGACATAAAACTAATCGATTTAGGTGAATTTTGTATGTTAACACAAAATTACAAATTTTTACTATTACGAGTAGCACGACTTGCACTTCTGATCAGGTACCTTCATGCATATCTTAATTCAGACACTTCGGGATGCTACCCAGCTAAGGGTGAACGTTAAACGTCATGTCATGTCATGACTAAGAGTTCAGCTGGGAACACAACATAAAATAGATACGTAGCAGGCTCCATATTAGTGAATAATGCAACTAGGAGCTTAATTGCGCAGTAAGCTCCGCATTAGTGAATAGTGCAACTCAGAGCTTAAATTTAATAAAATTTATAGGATACTTGGGATTGCTACAACATGCACCAGTATTATTCTAATAAATTTCATATATGTAGATACTGAATTACACAATACATATGTAAGCAGTGAGGTATAAACATTCATCAGCTTTTGGTGGTTCTACTTCCTTACAGAATGAAGGCACACAAATATGGATTTTTACTGTTTTAGCCCTGAACTAAATACCATCATCAACACATATGATCGATTCGAGAAATCAACGGGATGTCTTTAAAAGAGTGTGGCTTAGATGTGAAGATATGAAACGAGAAAAAGGAAGGAAGAATTTGATGTACTAATGTTTGATTGATAGGTTCATGGTGTGAATCGAATCAATGGGTTTACAAATCAGTTGAGACTCAAAATGCCAGCGAGTATGAAAGGAAAATGTGGTTTTTTCCAAGAAGAGGAGATGATGTTTTTAGTGTTGATACAAAAGACTTATGTTGATGTTATGAATGGTTGAGTGTTTTGAGTAAATGTGGGTTGTTCGAACGCAAGGAAGAAGATACAGCAAGCCAGAAATCACCATCAAACTTATATTTGCATCAGCAGCAAAAAGCAAACAAGTTGCTCGACAAAATTCCTGAACTAGTTTGAAGCTGCAAAAACAGTGCGAAAAGTCAACGGAAATAGGGAACCGGTGCTATCAGTTCCGGATGCCGGATTTCCCAACGGAAAGTGGGAATCATAAAGCATTGAATCATGAAGGGGTGCAAGTCGGATATGAAATTTGATAGCAGGATGTGTAAGTTATGAGCCACGCTTTTGTGACGTATGGCTTAGAATTGTCTATGTATGAACTGCAGAGAAGGAGAGTTGAGTTGATCGAAGTATACATTTTCCGGTAACAGTTTCCGATGACCTTCCATCGACATCAATTTATCGGCTATCCAATTTTTACACACTATTTTCAGATTGTTACTTTTGACTCATGGGCTTGCTGAATTGTATTTGGACATAGACTTTGAGTTAGAAAGATGGCAAGGCTTGACCTAGTTTTGGAAGTTGGAAATAACATAAGCTATATAAGAGAAATTTCAACAATTTATATCTTTTATAAATTGGGTTTTGAAAAAATAGCCATAATTGTTTACGCCTGTAAGGTTTGCTTTATATTTCATCTTATTCAATTCAATTAAATTTTATGAACTTCACAATTATGAATGAAAAAATTATTCTTTATTGGTTAAGGATTTAGTTGGATTTTTCAACATGATATTTGATTTATAAATTAGTTTCATCTTAATATTTTATCGTTTATGATTCATTAATAATAGTGCATATATGACTTGATTACTTGTTTGGTTGAGTCCAAAATCAAGTGAGTTTATGTTCATCTCTAAAGCTAAATTAGGATTTTCAATATGCAAAAGTTGATAAGTTCTGATTACAAGTAGCAAATTATGGTTATTCCTTGTAGTGATACATCCTTATAATCGTATGTGAATCATAAAGTATGTTAAATTGTCTACGCGATGTCTGTCAATTGCACTGATTAGCCTAGTGCTCTTAGAAATTTAAACTTAATTGTACTTTAATACTTTAGGGTATTTTCTAGATATAATTCATTTTCTTTTTAAAGTGTTTGTGATGAAATTAGGAAATTAACGGGATATTCTTGCGATCAAGGTATTATAGAGCTTTTGGTAACGAGAAATTAAATACTAATTTTAATTATTGATACAAATACATGTTTGTGAATGAAAACGATTCCTTAACCAATATTCTCATCTCATTGATTACTTTCAAATATTTACTTTGTTTTCAATTTAGCTTATATTACTATCATACATTGTGAAAAATTCCCCAATATAGCCTTTTTGTGGGAACGAGCGCTTTCTTACCCTTGTACTTCATGAAAATTATGATAGTGAGAAAGTGAAATATTTTTTATGGATATGATGTCGGTTACCAACCTATCAATTTGTACGACTATGATTTCCTTTAGGACGTCAATCAAACAACAACAGAAAATCTGTTTGATTCCAACTTGGTCAAAACCACAAATACAGATAAATGATATAATTTCCAAGTAAAAGGATCTTTCGTTTACGATATGAAATACTTGAATCATCACCAAGATAATATCATATCTGAAACACCTTGAAAAGATCAATCAAGATAGTGATTACCGAAGCAATCAATCTTGGTTCCAAGAGATTTATATTTGCAGAAATCACAAACTACTTGTATCAACAAGCTTTACGTTTATGAAAAAAAACTACTTGTTGGATCCAAAAGCATATTTTAAATCACTTGAATTTCTATAACATGATCTTAAATGTTCTTGAGTGGCCTTATTGCAGAAGAGAAGGACCATAGAATAAACAAGAACTCATCTGGAAGCTAACTACGGGATAGTCATAAGTACAATCAAAGAAAAACTAAATAAAAATCTAGTTTCCAACCAAAGCTACTTATTGTGCTCCTTGATCCTCTAAGAAGGCTTTAAACTAGTTAATTGTATTTTTATCCGAACTTAATCGCGGCTACTCACTACTGACAGTAACTCCACATAACCCGGTTGTGTTCTGAACATCCACGTGTTGAAAGTTACAAATGACAGATTTTCAATAATAATTTATTTTATTTGTCTTTCTCAGGATAAAATAGTTGGACATTACTTGAAAAAAATAATAATCTCACAGCGCGAGTTCATAATTGAACTAGCGACTTTACCACCATCGAATAATCAAGATATCACATCAGTTAACTATACACTTAACCACAGTTACATGCCATGTTCTTGAAAAAAACCACCGTCTCCCAATTATTTTTTAACGTATGCATAATACCTATAATTTGGCAGCCAAAATCTCAACAACCATTATCATATGTAAATCCAGTTATATACTTTCCCCGATCAATATATTTCCGTTGCTTGAAGAAATTCAGGTCCATTGGTTATATAAAAATAAGGACATAATGGATACACCGAATGGTATAGCTGACTGTGTTTGTTTTTCATGATTACGATCCAGGTTCAGTTTCAATGGATGCTTATTACCTTTCCAACTGAATTCTTTTATTTTCTTTTGTTGCAATTTTAAAAGGATTTGACAAATCGGCATAATACGTATCTCAGTGGTTCATAACAACCTTTTATATTCTTATATAACCATTAATGCAACTTGGTGTATTGATAGATCATCAGAAAAGAGAACGTTATTGAAAGTCTTTGTATTGAAATTAAGAAGAGGTTAATCATGTTTTTTTGAATCTAATATGTTATTTTTTGTTTCTGACCTTGCTTTTTTAATTGCTCATACTATACATAATTAAGAAGAAGTTAATCAGGTGAACCAAGACAATGATGAATATATTTATGAATAATTGCACGCGACCAGAAAAAAGGTAAGGAATATTTACATATTCATAAAACAGTCATTAATGAAATTTTCATAGTAAGAGATAGCAAGAGATTCGAGAAAAGAAATTCATGATGTCTCGTTAAAGTTGTATATGGTTTGTAACCATAGTTAAGTCTACAGTTAGCTGATGTCATATCTTGATTATCCAATGGTGATAAAATTGCTAGTTCAATCTTGAACTCGCGTTGTGAGAGCAAATCTTTTTCCCATTATGTGTGCAACAAGATTTTGTACTTTCACTGAGTCATTTACACTAGATATTTGATGTTGTAAATTCCCTGCACGAGCTGTCAACATCAAATATTTTTGTGATTCTTTATTGCCTCTTTTCTAAAATAAATATTGCCATATTGAAAAATATTTATGCATACCATTGCTCTCTCCGTATAGATATTAATTCACCGCTATAAGTATACTTGTAAAGATTATTATTATACACGTTTGTTTCCATATATAACATGATTTAGTTATTGCTTAACTTATGATATCCAAAAAAATTATTTTATCAAGAATAGTTGAGAAATGGGGGAAAATATTTCTATCCCATTTTCATTTTTTCTTATATTACAAACCCATCATTTAAATATTCTATATGTGAAACCCAAAATTAGTTTTAGAAGTACTATTTTATTAAAATAACCTTTCATCATATTTACTAGATTATTTCGGATATCTAGTTTTCAAAAATTGAAAAATTTTAGTCAACAAAATATAACAACCGTGATAAATAAAGATATTGGAAATTCCTAAATTTACTGCTTAAGAATCTCGTGGTGACCAGAAGATAGTTTCTAACGCCTCTCTAAATTTCAGAAACCATTAAACAAAAGCTTACTGGTTACTTTCTCCGAAAAATAAAATGATCAAACTTGATTTGTCTCCATCGTCGTCACCATTGTTCTAGAGGTTTAACTAGGCCTGCACACGGTTCGGTTCGGTGCGATTATAGCTAAAACCGTTCACCTAACTCTGTTCGGTGCGGTTATCATAATTAAAACTGCAGCCGAACTGTTTAGTATTCGGTTCGGTTTTTAACCGCACCGATACTATTCGGTTACGGTTCAGTTCGGTTCGGTTTTCACCTATACCCTGCACCTGTACATAAATACATTCTGAATTTCTAATAAACTGATACTACATTCCATACTTAAGTCTTGACAAGATAACCATAGTCTACAGATTAAAAACAGAGTTGAAGTTCACAAACAAGTTGACCAAAGTCTTAAGAAAAAGAGTCATCCATTTGATCTTCATTTCTCAAGTAGCAGACCAGTAAAAGATTGCAGTCCATCCATCTCTCAAGCCAATCATCCCCTTAATCTTCATCCTTTCCCAAAATGTCTGCAACAAGAATGCAAAGAAGAAATATTCAAATATATTCAATGAAGTCTAATGATAAAAGGTATAAAAACTAACAGATAAAAGAAGATAACATTCATTCAAATTTCAAGTCAAAAGAGAAGAGATTCTATTACCATCTTCAATGTTGGAATTGTCATCTGGTACATAGTCACACAGAAAATCAAGAGAGATAGGTTTCTGCAACCAGCTTTGCATACATAGAAGTGCTTCAACTGTCCTGCCATATAGCGAACTTCTCCATGGGGTAAGAATGCGCTTTCCGGTACTGAATGCAGATTCTGATGCAACAAAAGACACTGGTATTGCCAAAATATCCTTCGCCATAAGTGATAGCACCTTGTACTTGGTACTATTAGCCTGCCACCATGCCAGAATATCAAACTCCCTGGTAGACGCTTCACAGTCATCAAGCAAATACCTTTCAAGTTCTGACTTTGGATGAGTACTATGAACATTCATTCTTCGCCTTTTCTTCCTTGATTCAAGCATATCCTCAATGTTCTCTTCTTGCACAGAAACAACCATGTCATCAACACCAGCAGCAGCTGTTGACCCAGTATCTAAGACATCAGAACAATCAGTAGTAAGTAATGATGATAACAATCTTTATGATAAAAAGCAGATAAGCAATATTAAGTAATGAACTAATTATGATCAATAGTAAGTAATGATTTCACCTTCCTCTGCATTGGCATTTGAATACATGCTGGTGTACTCATCATAAAGTCTTCCCATATCTTGTTTCACAGCCTTCAAAACAGTTGTAACCCTGAAATCATCTTGCTCATACAAACATTCCAGATCAAATTTCAAACCAGATTCTTTCTCCCGAGGATCAAGCAACTTAGAAAAATACATAACAGAGTTCATATCTTCATAATCCCCCCAATATGCGTTATACTTCCGAAACATTATTTCTGCCATCCTAGAAATATGAGGATCTCGGTTTCCTATAGCTCTAAGACGAACCAACTGTTCATGGATCAATGCCAACTGCCATAGAAATTCATGTGAAGTAACCTGAACTGAAGCCGAGAACTTAACAGTAACATCAAAGAATATTTTTAAACACTTAACAAGACACCTAGCATATGACCAGTCTGCAGCATAGGGAGCATGATGACGGGGCTTGTTCTTTTTCTTAGTATTCTTCTTTCTAGATACATCTCCCTCACATTCAGATTCACTAGATGAACTAAGATAATAATATTCATTATCAATTACAACAGTATCATCATCGGTATTAGGTAAAGCTTCACTTTCAGATTCTTTGAAAATATACTTAGAACGAAAGCTCTTGTCCTCCCTTTCTAACCTCTTAAATACCTTTTCATATGGAATGGCAGTTTCAAGCATCAGATACGTAGCATTCCACCTGGTCTTCACATCAAGGAAAACCATCTTCTTACAATCAATCTTCTCGAGAGAAGCACATTCTTTGAATTTGGCCAACCTAGAGGGAGAACCAGTAACAAACTTGATAACTGATCTGATCCTTCCAACTGACTTGTGATACAACAACACAACATCTTTGACAACAAGCGCAAGAACATGCGCATCACACCTTACCTGATAAGAATGGAACAAGGAAATATCATCAAAAAATCAGTAACAAGCACAAAGAAATATCATAAAGCATGTCATTTCATGTACCTTGATCAACCTACACTAAAATGTAACTTAAACAACCTGCTATCAACCTACTAGTATCATTTTTCATATTGAGTCAGTTTCAAGTTTCATATTGAATATATATGCTATCAACCTACTAGAAGTATAGAATAAACATAGCAATAGAGCTAAGAAAAGTAATTATACCTGCATGTATTGAGCTCTCACTACTGCTCCTGTCCAATTGATAACACTGGTTTGAAGATACTCAATTGCGACACTATTTGCACTGACATTGTCCAAAGTCACACCAAAAAGATCTTCTAGACCCCAATCCAGCAAACATTTCTCAAGCATTTTCCAATCTCCTCTCCAGTATGACCCTTGATCAAACAAAAAGGATGATCCTCTTTTGAAGTTTCCAATGGATATCAATAAAGTGCACTGTCACACACATATAATTGAAGTTGTTTGGAGAGGTCCATGTATCAGTTGTAAGAGAGACTTTTTGTTTACTTTCCTTTAAGTATTTCTTCAACTTCTCTTTCTCATCTTTGTACATAATTAAAAGATCTCTATAAATGGTCATCCTGCTTGGCACCTTGAATCTAGGTTCAAGATGTTCACTATATCTTCTAAACCCTTCTCCTTCTACAATTCTAAATGGCAGTTTATCTATGACGACAAACTCAGTCAATCTTCTTCTACACATATCCTTGTCATAACTTACAACAACCAGCTGTGATGACTGTTCAGGCCTTGGTGGTGGAAACACCAAACTCTTTTGTCCCTTGAGCTTCTTGTTGGGATTCTCTGGACATGTGCCTAAATGTGTCTTCATGCCGGAAGTTCCATTTCCTCTACTATGTGCTTGCAATTTCTTCTGACAATGCTTACACTTTGTTTTTTCTTCGCTGATCCTTATAAAGTCATTCCAAACTTTTGATCTAGTTTTCCCCTTCTTCTTCGATACAACTTCAGGTGCAGGGTCCTGTGTAGCCTGCTGTGTAGCTTGTGTTTCTTGAGTAGCATCAACTTGAGGTGTTATAGATAGTGTCACATCAGTAGAACCAGCTGCAGTGGATGGAAAGGGAGATGCATTTGCCATCTTGCAGCTTGATAATGAAGCTGAACTTGATCCAATCATTGCCCTGCCAAAGGTAAACAAGTTAGTTCTTACTTCTTAATACAAGCACACCTATTTCTTAAAACAATCAAGTTAGTTCTGATTCTGAACTTGATAATGAAACTGCACTTCATGTGAGTGACATTGCCTGCCATCTAACTCAATTTTAATCAAAAGAAAACAACAAAAGTTGGAAATGGCTAGCACCTACAAAGTTATTAATACAACAAAATTTGAAAAAAATAATTTGGATATGATTTTCATCACATCAAACATGATAAATCTCCACCAAAATCCAAACTATTCATTCAATTTCAGGCACATACCATTAATATCTCAATTACACAAGCAAAATCCAAACTGCTCTTTCAATTTCAGAGTAAACCTGACTAATTCAACACCCATTAAAATCCTTTTTCACACAGTCACAGATCATAAATCACTTCATTAATCAACAAACCTTTTTCAAAACATTTTACATCAACAAACCCTAAGTTCAAAACCAGAACAAGTCAAAATGAAGATTGAACTAGTTAGTAGTTACCTGTAATCAGACTCCTTCCTTCCCTTAACTCAAACTGAATGATAATAGCTTTCAGACTCCTTCCTTGAGTTCCTCCCCTTAACTTAACCAAAAGCTAAAATAAAAAACCCATAACTGTAATCAGAAAAATAAGATTTGACAAAAGATATTGATTGATAAACACAAAACAACAAGCAAATGATTTCGATAAAAGAAACCCTAAGTCCTAACAGAACAATAATTAAAAAAAAAAAACCCTAGAAATTGAAAAACAAACAAATCAATCGAAACGAGAATGAGAAATAGAACATGAGATCTATTTACTTACTAGATAGAGCCATAGAGGTGGTGGTGCTCTTGATAGAGGTGGTTTAAAAGATCAGGGTCTGCTGTCTACTGGTGGTGGAGGCGACTGAGGTGAAGGCTGAAGAGAAAATGAAGAGTGAGAGGAAGAGAAACGAAGAAGAGAAAATGCCGAAGAGATTAGGGTTGCAAAATATATATGGTGGAGGCTTTAATCTAGACGGGTAGGATTAATCAGGATAAAAACTAATCGACGGTCCCTATTAATCGGTTGTTCGGTGCGGTTAGTATGCGGTTATGGGTGGAACCGTTCACCGAACCGTAGATCTAACGGTTATTAAAATGAAAACCGTGACCGACCGTTGGATCATCGGTTCGGTGCGGTTTCGGTGCGGTTAGTGCGGTTTCGGTGGGGTTTGCGGTCACGGTGCGGTTAGTGTGCAACCCTAGATTTAACCTTTAAAATCATGCAGACTTGGTTTTTCACAGTTGTAGTCTTTTCTTTCACTTGTTCAACTTGATTTTCACTTTTTAATCTACATTTACAGGTGAAGGATACCGGTTGAAAGAGAGAGTAAAATACAACTTCTCAAACAGGTGAAAATCCCAGATGCTTGTTTAATTGTTTTTTGTTTGTTCTTTATTCTATCATAATCGTGCTTGTTATTAGGTGGATTGATAAGGTGAAAATCCAAGATATCCTGAATTGATGTTACTAGCTAGCAGTTAGAATTTTAGTTTTCACTGGCAAATAAGCATGCAAATTTCTTCCTTAGAGGTATGTGTTTGATTCAGAAGTCAATAACTCGTGAAGTATGTGGTTACGATACGGAAAAAGGAAGTCACATTGATTTCTAAAAACCCTTCAAAAGACACGACAAAGAAATGCAGAAAAACGGGTATTAGACTGTTAATTCATCTTTTTTATTCCTTTTAAAGAGTGCTTTAATTTTCTGGGGAAGTTTTAGTTTTCACTGTGTATGGTCGTGAATGAAACCATTATCACCACTTGAATTTTTTCATTGCGACCACCTAATTATGCTTGCGTACCTTTCTAGAACCTGCACACTTATTTAGAGCCAATATCGAGCCTTCGCATGAACTATTTTTCACTATTTTTTTTTATGTTTCTAAATAACAATTGTAACCTCAACTTAGTGTTCGCATTTTTTTCAGTATTACTTTTCCTAGCATTCATCGTTGGAGAGACGTGCTGAAGCACTGACCCAGATTTGCAAGATGGGATACTTTCAGTATTTCTGAAGCTATTCCTAAGCTTGAAAAATTACCCTATACAAAGTTACATGTATATATGAAGGGGAAAGATCAAATTTTCACAAGTTCACGAAAAGGAACTTCCGGAGGGGAAGAAGCATCGCAAGACAAGGATGAAGAAGCTCCACAACAGCGAAACCCAAATGGAAAAGATTGCAATTTTTATTGCATCGTTTAAATTCTTATATGGAAGACACTAAATCCTTTATTTTTTGTTTCATTCTGTTGCTATTGAAAATCTGACTTTTCACACATTTTTTCCAAGCGACAATTTTGATTGTTTTTATAAATTCTTATATGGATGACGTACAATCATTTCTTCCTTAATTTGTTCTATTGATATTGAAGACTTTTCATGTTTTTTCCAAGTGATAATTTTGATTTTCGCTCTTCTATGTATTTGTGAAACACAACATTATCTACTTCTCACTGACTCCCGATTGTTAAATGATGTTGAAACAATTAATTAGTTACCTGATACCACAACACAAGATTACCAATCACGCAGTCAGTCTAAAAGAAATCCGTGTACTTCCATCATGGACGATATTTCTTGCATTTGGTTGCCCTTGTTTAATTGAAAGATGGAGTTTTTAGTTTTTCACATATCATTATTGTGATGGATATAGTCATCACAGTTTAATGATGTGAAAATTGTTGGTTTGTTTTGTTATTGTTGTGAAACGTAATTATCACCAGTGAAAATCGCTATTATCACGCGTTAGGATAATTATAATTATCACTAGTAAATTCTAAAAAGGGAAAAAATAAAACAAGAAAATCTAGTTTTAGAAATTTCCGCACAATTCGAACTACAGGCCACTCGTAATCAACCCTGTTATAGGGGCGGCATGTTCCATTAGAGGGACGGCAAATGTGATAGTAATGTCTCTCTTATTGATTAGGGGGTGCCCTATAGAGGGTGTAAATTGATTAGATTACCCCCTCCAATTTTTAACCTAATGGAATCAGAAAAATCAATTTTTTTTTTGATTTTTTCATCTTCTCTTCTCTTCTCCTCCTCCATTAAAATTGAAATTTCATCGTCCTCAATTAATCAGCGATTTGAAAAATTGATAATCGTTGATTGAAAACTATATTTCGAAAAGACCCAGTTAGGGTTTAGTTTATTGTGTTTGATTTAAGTTAGTTTTGTATCAAAAATTAGGGTTTTGGATTAAAACTGAAATTGAAATTTCTGTGTTGCATGTGAGTTACGGTTGGTAATAACTCCAATTGGAACCGTAACTATAGATTTGGTTGATGTTACGGTTCATTTAACTCAAATACCAACCGTAAGTTCTTGATTTTGAGATAAAATGTTCAGTTACGAATTTTTTTTGCAACCATAAATTACTTACGGTTGGTCTCGTTACTTAACTTACGAACCGTAAGTTGTCCTGGATGTTTTATTTCCTTTTTACGGTTTGTAATTGCATCACTGTTATCAACCGTATTTGAGTTACGACTTGTAACTCGAATAACCTTACCAACCGTAGGTTAGTTACAGTTGATCTCGATTCATTAGTTACCAACCGTAATTTGTTACGGTTGCTATATGTTGTCATTCTACCAACCGTAACTGGTATTACGATTGGGTTTTCCCCAAATTGAACCAGTTATGGTTGGTACTCGATACTTTTGGAACCGTGACTGAGAGTTACGGTTGGTAACGAGCTAAATTCCAACCGTAAGTTCTTCTGAAATTTTAAAAGTTTCGATTTTTTACGTACTATAGATAATTTTGAGTGACAAAAAGCTAATGGGAACTAATTTAGAGATTCACCCATCTCAAATTTGTCACTGTAATCACTCATTTTGGTTGAGTGAATCAAAATTTAGGGTTTCACAAATATCACAAAAGTTTTTCTTTTCTTCTCCTCTAAACTTTTTTTATAAACTCTAAAAATCTGATTTTGATTTGGTTTAGAGTTGATATAAGTGAATTGATTATCAACACTAAACTATGTAAGGATTAATTAGTCATTTTTAATTTTTTTATAAGGGGCACTTCGAATTACCATGTGATGACTCTTTTTGTCCTATTCATTGCCGCCACTTCAATGGAATCCGCCGCCCCTTTAACAGGATTGACCGTAATAGTTCATATGAAGCAAAATACGTAGATATGGAACTTAGCCACGCAAACAAAATGAAGATTTAAAACTTGCGCGCTCCTATTCATGGTTGAATGCTAAATCTATTTTCAATCCCAACTGTCCGTAAATAGTCAAATATTGAGTTTCTCTCCAGAGCCAATAGCTTCTGAGATAGCATACTATCAAACGTACTCTATTTCAAACTTTTTTTCGCTGAGAACTCTATTTAAAACTTAGTCATATTTTGTGTGGATTGGTTCTGTTCAGTTTTTGCATCACTTGGGTTATGGCAGAAAGAATGTTGACCACTCTAGCTAGGATCTAAACTAATGGAAACTGATAAGCAACACAAATAAATTTTGGCTCAATGTTCACCCTAAATCTCGGATCCAAAACCAAACCCTTTAACTTCTGAATACCGAAAATTAGAGACACTTTCAACGAATAACGTCCACAAAAAACGCCCCATAATTGACTATCAAAACAAAACCGTTTTTTTCTTTTTCTTTTTTGAATATTTTTTTTTGTTAACAATACATAACTAATTAAATTTATATTGTCCATCAGAAAATATGGAAATCTAAATTGAATCTACGACCAACATTTTTAACCGTGAATCTTGTATTTCGGGCTACATATATATCAATCTTAATGGTGGGTTTGTGGAAGAGAGAAGAATCAAACTTGGGCTCCTCAGAAAATTCCACAATATTTCCTTTATTTATCTACCAAATCCTAAAAAGACCAAGGAGAAAGTGATGTCAATAAATTTGGAGAATCAAGCAAACTCTAATTAATTTTTTCTTTGTGAATCTCGTGACATCCCATGCTGAACAATGTACATTTCTAAAGTTAATGGTTTATACATTTCTATCGCAATATAAAAACGACTCCCTTCATCCTAATTTAGTTGCCATATTTTGTTTTGCACAAATATTAAGAAGTACTCCCTACGTCCCTATTATATAGGCGGAGGACTAAAATCTCGAATATTAAGAGCAAAGGCTATGGGTAGTCTCTAAATGGAGACTAACTCTTTCATATGAAAGACTACTCGTTCATAATATTAAGAACAAAGGCTATGGGTAGTCTCCAAATGAAGACTAACTCTTTCATATGAAAGACTACTTGTCCAAATACAAAAAAAGACACTACACGGGAGACAGTCTCCCGTTTAGCTAGAAAAAATTGGATTTTGGACCAGACGAGGGACTGTACCCCGTCCAAAAAAAAAAAATCTTCTTAGACGGGAGACAATCCCTCGTCAAACAAAAAAACCTAAAAAAAAGCTTCGATCCTCCGTCAAAATAAAAAAACAAAAAAAAAAGTTTTTAACGGGGGACTGTCCCCCGTTTTGTATTAAAAGTTTTTTTTTTCTTGACGAGGATAGTCCCCCGTCTAGTGTGAAACTCCCAAGCACTCGTTCATCTGAACGAGTGTCTGGAAGGATTTGGGGGAAAAGTGGGGTAAAGACTACCCATAGCAGCCTTTAGTTAGACCAAATGGGTAGTCACTCTTTCAAAATGAAAGGGTTACACTACCCATAGAATTTGCTCTAACGAAATGCTTTGATTTCATAATTTTGTCTAATTATTTCCTGATATATCCCTTGTATCATTCCCAAAACGTGTAGTAAGTATTCCTAAGTTAAAACGATTTTAACGGTAATCAGGTCTCCATTAACCAAAAACAGGTGTAAATATTCTCTTTCCATTAATATCGGGAGTAGTCTTCAAGCTGGGATGTTCATAAGAAAAGTAAAAATTGTCTTTATGAAGGAGCGATAAACCATAAAAGTAGAAGAAGAGTGCTACTCTTTAATTTTGTGCGTTATTTTCTGCAACTCTTCCACTAATGCCGATATATTTTGTACCTTCGGTTTATGACTAATTGATCATCTTAAATAAGGGTAGTAGAAGTAAAAAAACGTTTGGAAACTTGCACTCCGCCTATAAATTGGTACATGAAAAAATGAAAATTCCCCCTATTATAAAGGGACGGAGGGAGTACATGGAAAGTAGTTTCTTTTTTTCCATAAATGCACTATGCTAGTATTTGTTTTTTCTAGGTTTTTGATTTAATTTCAAAGTAGAGAGAAGAATTAATTTCAAAGTATAAATGTTTAGAGAGAGTGTTTAAGGTCTTTAGAACACATTTCTTTAAATTAGGAACGGATTCCAAGTTAGGTATAAATTAGGAGTGGAAAAAAAAAGAACTATGACAAGTAAAAAAAGAACAAAAATAAATTCCTCACATAACAACCAAATTAGGATAAATAACTTTTCATACTCTCACATTGCAATAACATTCGATACTACTTATTAAACTTATTTTGTAAGTTGTTTGGTGATAGTTATATGTGCTTAGACATGATTTTTCATTAATAATGGATGGTATATCACCCCATACCATACACCACAACATTTGTACATACAATACCAACCATATGAGCCGTGCATCTCTTATAAAACAGGGTAACTGGTATAACAACATTTCACATTTTGCTGAAAAGTTTCTATGTTGGCCCACATCTATGACAAGTTAACAACCATATCAGATTCCGGGGAGTATTAACTGGCAAAGCTCATTCTCTCTCACTTTCTCTGCTCTGAAGACGCACACACGAAAACCCTCTCTTTCACTCTCTTAATATTTTTTTTTTGCTCAGCAAAATTTCCTTTTTCATACTTTGCCCTAATTTCTTATCCTTTCCCTCCCCATTCACCCCCTCGTTGTTAAGTTCTTCATAACCATTTTTCATTCTTTATTACCGTTTTTTGTTTTCCTGATCAAAAACCGATTCTTAGAATCAAGATTCTTCTTCCCGATTTCTATTTCGGTAATAATGAGGCTGTTTAATGGAGTGTTTGTTCACAGTAAAGTTTTTGATGATTCCAACTTTTTTAATTCTGCACGTTTTGATTGAGTATTGTTTAACTGTCCTTGCGTAAAGTACTAGATTTTTTTTAATTTTTTTTTTGGCGGGTATAATTGTTTTTGCTGCTCAAAGAAGATTCTAGCGGTTCATTGCTAGATTCAAAGCCTTGAATACGTTGATTGTTAAGATTTGGTGGTAAGGTTTTTTTTTGTAACCGCAGTTGTATTGTGTTGTTGATTTTATGCATACTCTGTTGTCTCTGCTTTTTTTTTTTGTACGCATATATTTATATATAGATAGTGATATCTCTTGACTTCAGTTCATTAGGTCTGTGTGCGTACAATATATAGTGATATCTCTTTGCATGTTATGAATATTATCGGTGTAAGTTTTTGGTATTGGTTTTGCATATCATATGGGAATTTTGGGTATATAACACCAAATTATCATGTTTGGGAATTTTGGGTATATAACAAAAAGATTAGCCAATTTTTGTCAGCCTCCTCATGTTTGGGTGGTATAAATGTATAAACCAAATTATTAAATACATTTATTTTTTTCGATGATGTTTGAATACATAAGTTTATCTTTTTCGGTAATTTCATGAACATTTCACGCTCCAATAGTTTATATGACTCTATCTATTTGACATTAACTGAGCATTTTTCCGGTAGTATACTAATATGTGTGTTACAACCAGCTTCCCAATTAAAGTAACCAATGCTGAACAAATTACCAATGGCGGTGAGTGCATTGACCGTGAGATACTTATCTTCTTTCTATTTAGTTAGCAGAAGATGCATGTGGAGTACTTAAGTTATTTTTTGGCCTCTAGGATTTAAAGAAGACCGAGAAGCTTGGTAGCAAACACTGTCGCCAAGACTTCTCTGGTAACATCAGCACAACAATGGTGCCGAATCAAAAAGAAGTAGACGCCATTCGAGCAATGACGGAAATAGGTCTTCCCGATAAAGCAGTAAGGACAAGGCTGAAGGAACTGCTTAAGATGTATGCTGATGATTGGTCACATATTGAACGAGAAAACTACAGAGCGTTGGCAGATTACATACTCGAGTGTGAAGAGCATAAGGTGCACCACCTCTTTTCAGTTTTTTTTCTCCTATAGTTGATTGATTAGTCTGCTTTGGTCACCCTTAGCATCTCTGTGATCTTTGTAGTTCTGCTTGCTCAGGAACTAGACACAAAGAAGGTGAAAGAGTCGTCTTTTAGAGCAGCTCCACAACTTCAATTAATACATGATGTTGAAGCTTCATCTTCCGAGGGTGAAGTCAAACCATTTTCTTGTAAAAGAAGAGCCCAGAATGAGGTTTTTACACCTCAAGTACATCTTAGAGACAAAAGAAAAGAACCTGTATCGAAAAAAAGTTGTTTGAGGGTAGAAAAATCAGAACATCCTCAGCCCGAATTTAAAAGCAAAAAGCTCATTTCTTGTCAATTTTCCAGGAAGCAAATATTGAATTCAAAAAGATCATCTGTTATCTGTCTTTCAAATCAGAACTCCAATGTTCATCTTGATCCCAAGAATAAGGAACTAACCAGTGGCTATGCCCAGTTGGAAGTTCCTATTTCAGGGATCCAACCAAACGACTCATCTCCAGTTAGAAATGAAGGTATATCATCTCCTCTATAATTTGGTAATTAATTGTTTTCGTTCTGGAGACCATTAAATAACTGAAAAATTAAGGGAAAATTGGGAATATGTCCCACTTTCACTAATTCGTTTGGAGATCTATCCCATAACGGAAAAAATTAGTGAATCTATCCTAAAGAGAGAAAAAAAACTGTCAAGTGGCTAGCATCCCACATGTGTGGGCTTACACATGCGACAGATTGACATTTCTGCCCTCGATCGTTGGATGAGCGCCACGTCAACTAGCATATAAATGAGCGCCACGTCACCTATTATGTCGATGATAGCCACGTGTTATGAAATCCAACGGTCTATTTTTACCTTGATACTTGAAATGACACTTTTACCCTTATTTAATAGAAAAATTATCGAAAGTCTTCATCATCATCCTACTTTCACTGTGGAGAAACTTTTATTGGAAGTTAAGAAAAAAATTAAGATACAAAAATTAAGATACATAATAAAATTAACAATTCAAATAAAAGAAATTATGAAATCAAGTTTGTCTTTATATAATCTTGAGATGTTAACACAGAAAGAACAAAAGACTAGTTAGGCTAGTTCTAGTAGTACTGTCAAACATTTAACCAAAGATAATTTAACATTGGTCCAACACACTATCTCAACAGTTGCTTCTCACACAGATTAAATCGAATTTAAACACCAAAATGAACATTGATCAAGCTTACAAATCAAACTGGACTGTAGGCTTCCTCTGCCTCTTTGAACCTGCATCATAGTTGAAATTGTTAATGGTCTGCTTCACAGGGCCCTTGTTGATGTTTCTGATGGACACATTCACACTAGATGATGTAGCAGCAGTTTTAGGCTTTGGTTGTTTTCCTTCTGGCTTAGTTGTTGCAAATGATGTAGTTTTTTTAACAGTTTCAGAAGATGAAGCAGTCCTTGAGGTTGTCTTTTTACCAGAATCACTTGCTCTGCTCCTTCTGATCTTGGTTCCAGTGGGAATCTTTTTTGGTTTTGAGGTAGTGGTTGTAAATGAACTTCCATTCACCTCGCATTCAACTCTAGCTTTCTTTCCCTTGGGGTTGGATCCAACCTCACCACCTTTACATGTTCTGCTGTTGTGCCTCGAACCACCACACTTACGACAGTGTCTCGCTTTCTTCTCGGGGTTCATCTCTGTCCAGGACCTCTTCCTGTTGACACAAGGCCTGCCTGGTTCTCTAAGCAAATGTGGAGGTTTGATCTTTACTCCTTCACACTGTGTGCAAGAAAAACAGATGCAGTTTGAAAGTGTAGAAAAAAAGTAAAGAAAACAGATGCAGTTTGAAAGTGCACAATTTTTGGCTTCAAATCCTTCAAAAATTTGTACCAGTTTGGATAGTCTTCAGTCCTGCAAATCATAATGGCCAGAGGGAACAAACAATTTTGTGCATCCAAAGCAGTGGCACACATCATAACACCACCATGGTTTCCCTTCAAATGAGCTGCATCCAGTCCAATTGCTGATCTACAACCATTATTGAACCCTTGGATTTGTGCATTAAAGCAGACAGTTACAGTCTCAAATGTCTCATCCGCCTCATCATATGTAAATGTGGCGATGCTATCATTGTTGAGACTTGTAACTGCCGAACACAAATTCGGAATCTTTGCAAAAGATTCCTCATAACTACCATTGAAGTGTTGTAAAACCATATTCTGCACAAATGAGCAAAAGAATTTTAAAACTACTATGTAAGACGTAACTATAAACTTGCATAGGAGGGGCTTGACATATTTAACAACCATTATTGAACAGAACTTAAAAAAAATACGCAAAGTCTTACCCTTGCATCATTTGCAACCCAATATGGAACATATGTATCAAAAGCTGGCCATATCCAGTCATCAATTATCTCCCGAGCCTTTGGAATTGTTGACGTAGCTGTTAGTTTCTTCTTCAAATACTCACTTACAAACCTTGCATTGCAAGCAGGATTCGTATGATCTCCAGGACCAACACAACTATGTTCTTCACCAACTTTTCTGATGCTGAAGGTGGCCTCTTTTGGTATTTTTCTTGCAGTAACTTCCCACTTACAACCTTGATTGTCTTTATTCATACACTCAGCGACAACTCTTTCAAAGTCAAGCTTCTTGTACTTAAAATTGTTCTTCGTCTTCACTGCATAGTACCTAAGATGATCTGTGAAAGCATCTCGATCTGGAAAAATCATCCCCTTCATCAACACACCAGGAGTAGGTTCAGGAATTGGTTCTTCAAGCATAGACAAATCTACCGGGTCCTCAGCATTTGTACCACCAAAATAAAATTGCCACTCAGCTTCCATATCTTCAGTCCAAGGCACTTCAGGGGTATCTCCATCTGTAGGCACATAACCATTTGCAGGAATATCACCATTTGCAGGTATATCAACATTTGCAGGCATATTACCATTTGCAGGTACATCACCGTTTGCAGGAACATCATTACTTGCAGACACATCATCATTTCCAAGAACATCACCATTGGACTCACCATCATCAGTTCTATTCCCCTCATCATCTTCTTCAACTTCTACATCTGCATAATCATAAGGAAAATACCCATCATCATTAGTCTCATACCCTTCAACATTTTTCTCCCTCCCTTTAATTTCATCATCACTTGATTCATACTCAAATTCAAAATTATCATCCGGGTTACACTCATCTACAGCTATATTTGGGAGTTTTACTGGTTAATCTTCTTCGTCATCACGTGTGACTTCCAATTTATCTGCATGTGTGGATGCTTCACTTTCATTCACATCTACTACTCCTTGGTTATCAGCCACACTAGCCTGCGTAACTTGAACTTCAACTTCATTCAGAGCTTCATCTTCAAAATCCAGTCTTGTAGGTAGCTTTTTCTTTAACTTCTCTTGCTTCTTCGACTTCTTTTGCAGTCTTGGACTTCTTCTAGGTGTCATATTTGGCTTAGAGACACATTTCTTCTTTGGAGTCATCTTCTTTCTAAATCTAGGATCAGTTACACAACTTCTTTCCATATGAACCCCACCACCACCATCCATATCTTCATCTTCACCACCATTTATACACAAATCTAACATAACAAATCCATCCTCATCTTGCTCAGCACATTTAAGCATTTCAAAGAAATCACATGCATCAAGTAGTAAGTTACAGTCCCAGAGTATTTCGATTTTGTGGTCCGTAGACAAATTCAACCTACTCCTTACGTGTTCAATAAACCCATCAAAGCTAATATCATTTGCAAATACATTCAACACATACAATGCTTTACCAGCTTCAATCCCGGCAATCTGATTTAGAACAGTTAGCCTAAAATTCCTTTCAATCACTTTCCTGAAGCAAAAATTAATCCCGGCAATCTGATTTAGGCAATCTGATGTACCTAATAAAACTAACGGCCATAGCACATGATAACAAAAAAGTAAAAAAAAATATATTCATGTTTAAAAAAAATAGCCCCAATTTAACAAACCCTAAAATCAATTTTATACAAACCCTGAATTCAAAGTTGCAATTAAAGAACAATTAACCTACTTAGATGTGATATACAACGGAAATTGCAACTGGGTTTGAAGAACTTAGATGTTTGAAAAAAAAATCCCTAATTTCAGAAATCCTAAAATCAATTTTACATAAACCCTATATTCAAAAGTTGCAATTAAAGGAAAAATGAACTACTAGATGTGAGATACAACGAATATCACAGCTGCGTTTGAAGAACTTACATGATTTGAGAAGATTTCGCAACTTTGAAAGCAACGAATCTGATATTGGAGTTGTTCTTCCTTCAATAACACATGATCCTTTCTAACAACACATCAACGAACTAGATCTATCACTATTTCACACCATATACCTTTTTGTTTCTCTTGGTTCTCGATTTCTCTCTGCTAAAATTGTTTACTCTCAATACCTATTGCTGCTCTCGATTTCTCTTCTTATCTCGATTTCTCTTCTGTACAAAGAAGAAAACCAAAGTTACTACTCGCGATCGACCGTCGGATCCCAAACACGTGTCATGCAAAGTGACGTGTCGCTCATCTAAAGGTTGAGGGTAAAAAAGTGAATCTGTCGCATGTGTAAGCCCACACATGTGGGAGGTTAGCCACTTAACAGTTTTTTTCTCTCTCTAGGATAGATTTCTTAATTTTTTCCGTTATGGGATAGATCCCCAAACAAATTAGTGAAAGTGGGACATATTCCCAATTTTCCACAAACTTCAGTCGCGCTTCTTGATTTTCTCTTTGGAATGCTGGTTTTTGAATTTAGAAATCTACTTTAGCATAGCAATCAATCCACGTTCCACATTATCAAATATTGGGAAGTTAACCTTAGTATCACCTTTCTTTGATTTAGGTTTTGATGCATGAGACCTTGATCTATTACAAGTTAGACCGCTTATGAAACTCTTACAGACCTACTCTAGCAGTATGTGCACAAGGCGGCACACAGATTTGATTAGTGTTTTTGGATCAAATTGACTAAATTTGAGTCTTCTAGATAACTTGAAACTGAGAAGAATCGAAGAAAAAAAAAGAGCTATATGAATGAATATGTTTCAAGGGAAACAGTGAATGTAAATAATAAATTTTAACCTATGTATTTCTCCATACTGTCTTTCCGATACATGGTTAAATAAATTGCACATAAATGAAAGTCTTAAAGTTGGTTTGTCTTATGCTTGTTGGATGGATTATTTTCTCTTTCAGTTTGAACTCTGTAATATGCTAGGGGGCGGGATTTCGGAAAATATACTGCAAGGAAGATTTAGATTATACCTTTTATTTAATCTATGTATTTCTATGTTTGCTATGTGTTTTTCTGGTCAACTTTCCGAGTTCATTATGTTAAGATGGTGTCTCAATCTGTTTTATTGACACAGAAACCTGGTTGGGGCACAAGGTACGTAGTGATTCCAAAAAGAAAAATGAAGGTGATTGTGCTACGGATCACCAGAGAAGACCTGCATCAACTATGGAGAATGCGAGCATCAGAGAGTCATCTTCTTCTGATTTGGAGATTGCTTCATCAGAACTGGGAGAAGTTAAAGTTTCTCTGCACTGCAATGATGCCCTTAAACGGCCAGACTTCAGCAGGCCGGATTTAGATGCAATTCTTAGGATGACGGAGGTAAAATGCCTCAAGTCCTACAAAATTATGGATCCCAACTTTTCAATAAAGAAGCTGATGAAAGACTTGTGTCATTACTACTTAAATGCTGAAACCAAGACATAAAAAAACAAGGGAAAGGGACTTGTAAATGCAGTACAACCTCCTGTTCCCTTGAAGAACTCTTCTGTGAATCCTGAAGCCAACCATGTGCACGATCTTACCATTCTAGAAAGTTCTGTAGAGAGCTCACTGAATTCTCGTACCCAGATTCCCCGCCTTCTTTCAAGGGATGGTCTTGGTTTTCCTAGTAACATTGTTCATCCCGCAGAGAAAGTGCTTGTGAAGACCAAAGGTGGGAACGGTGATAAAGACATTCCTGAATGCTCTCAGCTTTCAAATTCAAGAAGTTTGGTGGTTTTCAATCAGAGAGAATGTAACCTTGATGGTACAAGGCCACCCCATAACGTGGCAGACATATCCAAAGGAGCAGAGAGAGTTAAATTCCACTGGCAAGTGAAGTCTCTAGTGAACAATACCCTCCTTTTTACTACATACCACGAAACCAAGTGTATCAAAATGCTTATATAAACTTTTCACTTGCTCGGATTGGGGATGAAGATTGCTGCTCAAGTTGCTCCGGTGATTGTGTATCCTCATCAATTCCCTGTGCATGTGCACGCATAACTGCTGGGGAGTTTGCATATACAGTGGAAGGCCTTGTCAAAGAGAAATTTCTGGATGAGTGCATATCACTCTATCAGAATCCTCAAAAACATACCCACATTTATTGCAATGAAAGGTCTAAAAATGAGGATCTCCCTGGTAAGTGCAAGGGACACTTGATGAGGAAGTTCATCAAAGAGTGCTGGAGTAAATGTGGATGCGACATACAATGTGGTAATGTGGTGCGGAGAGGCATAACATGCAATTTAGAGGTTAGATTTTGTTTTTATAATTAGAATCCTCGGGGATGTTTTTTTTTTGTTCATGCCAGCTGAAATTAAGAACATTTTAATTTCACAGTTCATCAAAAAATGCCTGTGTCCACCATTCTCCCAGTTTCGGTCTGGTCTTTCTAATTTGCTAAGCTTCTTTATCTTTCAGGTATTTTTGACCGGAGAGGGGAAGGGATGGGGCATTCGTTCCCTTGACAATTTGCCAAAGGTGCTTTTGTTTGTGAATATGTTGGTGAAATAGTAACAAATACTGAGCTATATGAGCGTAATTTGCGGAATTCTGGCAATAAGAGACATACATATCCAGTAACATTAGATGCTGACTGGGGTTCAGAAGCTGGTTTGAAGGATGAAGAGGCCCTCTGTCTGGATGCAACTGTTTATTGAAATGTTGCAAGGTTTATAAACCACAGGTATTTCCGTATAAACATCCTTATGATAAGTTGGATACAATCTGTTTTCATACTGAATATTTTCTTCACTGCTATCTACTGATTAACTTCTTAATTCAGGTTTGGGTTTTGCATAGCTAGTTCTGGATTTGTTTTATAAAATTCATTAACTTGTTGATCATCTTAAATATTTTATAAAATTCATTAACTTGCTGTTTGTTATTTTTCTTCACCCAAATTTGTTCTGTGATATTGCTGTTTGTTATTTTTCTTCACCCAAATTTGTTCTGTGATATTGCTGGCGAGAAAGAATGTTATAACTGTTTCCCTGGTTCCATGTGCTATTATTTTGGTTGTAATCTCTATGGCTCCTGTTACTATTGAAACAGGTGTTCCGATGCAACTTTGATTGACATCCCCGTTGAGATTGAGACCCCTGATCATCACTACTATCATGTATGGAGGTTTAACTGGCTCCATCATATTTCTAGTGTGTTTTGTGTGTAGGTGTGTCTACCCTCTGAATGAATGCTAATAGAACTACTGTATCTTTTGCCTTTCTTTTCTATTTGATGCAGATTGCATTCTTCACGTCGCGAAATGTTGAAGCTTTGGAAGAACTTACCTGGGTGAGTAGACTTGTCACTTACTGTAACTTCATCCATCGATAAGCTTAGAAGTTTTAGAATAATAACTCGGTGATCACAATGTATGCAAATCAGCCACTTGGAACCTTGTGTCTCCATATCTTATCCTACGCAAGAAATATTTTACATGTATGTTTTCTTATTTTATAGCTTCTAAGCTTCTTGGTTTTAATTTTCTTCTTAAGCTTCTTGGCGTGACATGCTTTTTTTGATATGTTCAGGACTACGGGATCGATTTTCAAGACCATGCTCATCCTATTGAGGCGTTCCAGTGTCTATGTGGAAGCAAAGGTTGCCGAGATAAACAACATAAAACAATCAGTTAGTATTCAGACATCAGTTATGCATTTATGTTAACAAGATTATGTAACTTTGCTAAATACACTACTCTCTTCGTGGTTGTGGACTTGTGGCTAACTAATATTATTTTGGCACAGGAACCAAATCAACCCGGTACAACTTCAGATCATAACGCCCAAACTCTGTGAAGGACAGTAGCTTATCATTGAAAGTTGGCCTTCTTTTGGATATCCCTACATTCATTCCAACAAAGAAAATAGGATAGGAAAACTGGTACTGTATATTCTTCCCTTATTCTTTTGCTCTGCTTAATGAAGTATATTATCAACCAGGCTAGCTATTTGTGTTATTTCATCTAGATAGATAACTTGGGGGATACACAGCTACCTTTTTTAGGTGAAAACTGAAGTAGGTTTTGAGGCTGTATACTGTATAGGGTGGTATGCGATATGTACAGGTTCTATCTTTGGTAGATTTAAAAAAACTTCAAACACGCAGCCGCTCACAAGAAAATGCTTTCCGCCCTGATTTTGGGAAGTTGAACATTTTTATAGTGGCACATCTTAACGAAGGTCAGTAACGTCCTTGAAAACTTTGGTAGCATATGTATTTTTTAATTTGTTAACACTGCGGCGAGGTTTTGATTTATACTCAACTAATGATCTCAACCGATCTGCTTTTGGGTGATTAATTTCATCCCTAATTAGGGATGCATCAAGAAATTCATCTTTGGGTACGGGCTATACTCTGCTTTTGGGTGGCGAAACTCTTTAGAAATCAAGAAACATTGACCACGGAGTAATAGTATCTGAGCTTTTCGACGATACTAGAGCAACCATGCAGAGGGTGGAAGCATTAACTTTGTTTGATTATCTTTTCTTTATAGGGTGTTAGTCCTCAACGGAGTTCGGGGAGTTGAGTGTAGTTGGATTTTTTCCCGTTAGTTGTGGGGGAATTTGAAGGAGTCTCTCAAAATTCCCGTTAATCGTGGGAGAGTTTAGAAGAGTTTCTCAAACTTCTTGGTGGTAAAAACTAGAATGCTAGGGAGTTGGTTTTTTTGCGGGAGTTCTAGGGAGTTTAAAGTGTATTTTTGCCTCACTCCAAATCTCTCAAAAAAGTAGAGATTTTGGGAGAGTCTCTCAAACTCCCTACACTCAAAACACCAAACTCTCTCAAACTCCCTATACTCTCTTACACTCCCTCAAAATCCCCAAAATTCAAAATACATTGAACTCCCCCCAACTCATTCGTGGACTAACCCCCTGTTAGTCTCTCTAAACAATTTCACTCTTTTGATTGATTTATTCTTTAAATTTTAGTATAATCTTGTTTATCCTTGCATTTCCAGGGACGCCCAAAAAAGATTTAGGGACGAATTTTTTTATAGCAATCTAGGGGAGTGGTCATGGGACATCCAGTAGTATGTAAAGAATACCATTACACCCTCTCATTAACAATCGGTAGGTAATGATTATGCTTACCTACCGATCATACCTTTTCTTTTTTGAAGCATGAATCTATTAAAAAGCTGTTACCCGAAAAAAACTACAAAATCACGACAATGAAGTAAAATCCGAGTATCCGTCTCCGAACTAAGATTGCAGAGGGGGTGGGTGTTGGGATTGATGGGGTGGATCTGGATGAGGTTGCCGACGGTACAAAAACCTTCGACAAATGCTTTCCATAAGAAAAACTGTACTTTTGATGAACATAGCCGAGTCCATAAGAACTTAGGTGTTGGAGGTGGGTCTCGATGCAATTGATCCGAGATGTATTCAGATGTTGCTGAATACTGCACAATCGATATCTATCTGCGTCTTTGTTTTTTGGCGTTACCCATAACTTCAAGCTGAGTCTTTGGCTATGAAGGTGACATGAAATAAAATCTTGTCTTTGCCCTTAAAGGACTTAGATCTTAAAGATACTAGTGCTATTACAGAGATTACTATAACTGAAATCAAAATACAAGCAGACTTACAACTATTAAAGCTACTACTGCTAAAGAACTAAAAGATACTAAACTGTAAAGGTACCAAAGGAAATACAAACTTCACCTAAACTGAATTTTGCTGAAAAAGTAAAAAACAATGAAACTGACAAAAACTTTTAAGTAAAGCTGTCGAATTCATCGACCCATTCGCATAACAGATAAGTTTTGTGCTTGTTGTTGAGATACAAAGAGACGTTGAAATTGGGTTACATTCCCGGAATATAACTTAGATTTCCAACATGCTGATTATGCCGCTTAAAGTGACAAAAATGTCAACTTGGTTAAGACTCAGAGATGATAAAATTCTAGTAGAGAACCTGGTGATGGAGTCACCAAACAGGCTTTTTACTGTTCCGCAAGAGATGTACCAAGGCTATCAATTATCCAATCAAGGAATTATGAACATAACTGTGAATATGCAGGTAAGCATTGCCAAGATAGATGGGATTGGGAACATAAATCCTTGTCGTGTAACATACTAATCGGTTTGTTGTAAAATTCAAAAGAATATTATTATCGTTTATGTTTGTTGAAAAATTCAAAAATTTTGTAAGTTGACAAATTTAGTTTTTGGGGCGACGTAATAATCGGGAGTATTATGATTTAAATTAGGCTACCGATTGTGATTTTTTAAATTTTCATGAATTTTGTAAGTTTGGCAAATTTGGTTTTTAGGGCGACTGCATACTTGATAGTAATGATTTACATCTTATTTCCAATTATGTTTGTTGAAAAATTCAAAAAATTTGTAAGATATTTAGTTTCTGGGACCACGAAATAATTGGTAGTCTTATGGTTTACATTTGACTACCGATTATGGTATTTTTAAAAATAAAAAATTTGTACGTTTGACAAATTTGGTTTCTAGGGCGACTTCACAATCAGTAGTAATGATTTACATCTTACTACCGATTATGGTTTTTGAAAACTTCGAACATTAACTGATGCCATTTTTCTTAATAATCGGACTACTGGGACAGAATTTTCCGTCCGATTATGTAATCGGAAGCTAAGGTTTCACCCTTATCCTCCGATTAAAAGCAAATTTTTGAGTCGATTAAAAAGTTACGTGCCCTCATGTTACATGATGCCTCGATGACTATTTTTTCAAAAATTAGAGTCGTTGGGACTCTAATTATATAAGGAGGGCCTCCTCTTCTCGTTTATGCACCTTCAATATTAAAGAAATTCTACCAAACTACATACATCTAGTCTCATTTACTCTCCAAGAAAAAATTTCGCCATCCACTCTATCAAGCTTCAATTAATATATGCATGGGAACATTTGACTCGGACAAAGATTTGTCCATTGCCAAAACATGATATAACGAAACGCGACGTCAAGATGTTATAGTGGGAAGGATCCCACCTGAAACCTTTTGGGGAGGGTATATAGCGAATATGTGCGAGAGTATGGAAATCCAAAGCAAAGATCACTCCAACAAGTTCAAAATCTGCACCAACTTATCCAAAAAGGAGTAAATGATTACATAATGATACAAAATCGGATCTTTAACGCTAGCCACTTAAGCTTGTCGGTCCAACAATTTGTAAGTATTTGTATACTTCTTTTACATAAGTTGAATTATATTTGATCTTTCAACTAAACTATACAAACTAAACATTCTTTTCTATTTGGTTGTTTGTGTAGGAGAGACTCGCAAAAAGGCACTACTTGGAGGGAAAAGGAGAAGAATTCGTATTTGATGAAATCTATGAGTTCCCGAAGTTCGTTGTTGTAATCGGAAGTTAAGTTTGTATGTTATCTACCGATTCTGGAAAAAATTTCAAATTATATTGTCAGAATTTGGTTACAATCAGAAGTCTATGTTTATTATTATCAACCGTATCAACTGATTGTGGGAAAACTTTCAAAATTTAACTTGTCAGAAATTGGTGTTACAATCGGACGCAAGTATTGTGTATTATGTATCGATTCTGGGTTTTTTAAATATTTTACTGTGCCACAAAAAATCTTAAATCGGTAGATATGTCATATACATATCTACAGAATATGTCGTCTAATATTCAAAGTTTCTTCAACACTACACAATGTGGATATATAATACATTGACGATAACACCAAGACATTGTATTAATATTGGGACAATCACGTAGAAATACAATGTTTAAAATATATGTACCAAAAGGGTGGTTCAAAATACATCTTCAAAATACATCTTCAAAATATAATGATCAAATTAATCCTCCTCCTCATCATCTTCGAGCAATTCGATTATGCCATTGGGAAAGTTGTTCATGATGTGATCCCAATGCTGCATGTTGGAGTCATATGGTTTCACCCAATCCTTGTAATGATTCACTGGGAAGTAATCCGACACTTATTTAACGGAGGTAACGGACAATCTTTCTCTAACCTTAAACCGATTAAATGCATGTCATTTAAAAATTCCATGACGATTCTTTTATCTTTGACCGACTCATCGCTAACTGTCCTTGTGGGTGCAAACGTAATACTAAATCCATACTTAGGAGGACAGAAAAAAATGAACCACACAATATAAAACGTTCGCTAGGAGATATCCACATCTAGGAATGGTCATCCAATACTTGGCTCTGATTTCCTTCAATCTCTTTCGGCATTTTACACGCGCACATAATTGTTTAAACTCTTGTTCTTTTACGTACATATATCCTTGTCTCATCATCTCCACATACAAATCCTTGTCCTTAATTAGTTGGAGGGGGGGGGGGGATCTTATTTCTTAAGTATTGGCATTGAGTGACATCTTCGGTAATCGCCTCGTTAAAGTGTCCGATTTGTTCGGTAGAAACGTGAAATCCACAATTTCCATCCCCATCAACCTCACCCATGGACAAAAAAAAAACAGAACAATTAGTGGAGGGAGTTTTTCCAAATACTCTTTGTATATTGTATACCTAGATCAACCTGATCTTTCTTGAAAATACCTAGGGAAACAAAGAGTACCATACTTCTATTTTACAGTTACCATTTCTATTGGTTGGGTATCCACCAAAACAACTTATTCCACCGGATTGGCCTGACTTACTTGAGAAGTCTCCGTAAAGAAATTTGCTTTCACTTGTCGTGCAGTTTGTCCACCTTGATCCTTTCTCGGACGACCCCTTTTCTTAGTTGACAACTCATCTTGATATTCGGCTTCGGTATACTCGTGCCTACAAAGATCTCGTTTTTTAGACAAATGTTCCTTCAACTCTTTTCTTTGGATGGTCCTAGAAACTTCAGTATTCGACCTGCCAATCCATTTTCTTTTCGTCGGTTCTTCAACCTCCGGATAATCGTGGTTGTGACAAACATTTACCACTCGTTACCTTCCTTGTCGTCGGGCTTATAGAAGACAACCTTAAATGGGCATCCTATTTTTTTTGTATGACTTCAGTATTTCTTCTTCATATTTCTTACGTACCTACAATCACTTCGCTCGTGACTCTTCTTCTCCCCACTGCGCTCACAAATCATTTCAAATACGCATCGTTTCACGCAATTGTTCTGAACTACCACACACATCTCCTCTTTTTCCTTGTTGATAAGCCATTCCTTTGTCTCCGCCTTACTTGTACATATCTTAATGCACATATAAAAAAACAAATCTCATAAGGCATGCAATTATACATTCTTTAAAAAAGAAAATAGTGGGTAGGTAGCATACCAAATTGTTTGCGTAGTGTAGAAAAGTATCTTTTCTAAAATAAAAGTCACCATCAACCGCTACAACGTCCTACATGTGATATCAACAAGTTAGGCTATAATAATAGGAAGGACGAAAATCACCAATTCTAATGATTCCTTGTAATCGGTAGCAAATTGTGTAACCAAAGTTACCGATTTCATATAAAAATGTAGACTAATTTACTGTAAACAAAAACAAGTAATATCA
Source organism: Papaver somniferum (assembly GCF_003573695.1). Lineage (NCBI taxonomy): Eukaryota > Viridiplantae > Streptophyta > Magnoliopsida > Ranunculales > Papaveraceae > Papaver > Papaver somniferum. Next base: position 19,111,328 of record NW_020622492.1, read on the forward strand.
GAGGTTTAATATATCATACACCTCCTGATTGTAAAATCGCCGGTTGTTAGATGTAAATAATATACACTCGATTGTAAGTTATAAAATTCAAAAAATGAAGTAAATTTTCATGTGGGCTACATGTATAATCGAAAAATAATATATTAATAAACTACCGATTATATTTTTGAAGAATTTCAAATTTTATAAGTATGGATAAATTCGTTTTTGGGGCGACAACAACAATCGGTAGTTAATTTATTTTATTGAATCATCGATTACGAAAAATTGTAAATTTCAATTTGGGGGTTTTCGTAATCGGTAGCAATATACGTTCACTACATTACTGATTGTAGATATTTGATGTCTCAATATCTTATAATCGGTGGATATGGTACCCCATTATCTACCGATTTTGGGTAGTTCATAGCATTCAATGCATGCATAAATCGATTTTTTGGTTTAGAAATGCATACAAAGTGGGTATTTGAGTTTTTTAACACAATACATATGTATGTTTGATCCATTATAAACTTCGATCTCGTGTGATTCTCTGTTTTCTTCCATGAAATCTTCGTCTAGGGTTTCCTCTCCACAAAAATTTGGATCATTTAACAAATACCCAAAACCGTCTTCTCTAAACGGTAGTGAATCTTCAACATTATATTCTTCATGATGTATCTCACCTTCTTCTTCATAACCATCCATTTTTGTTATGGATTCAAGAAAAAATGGCTTTGTTCCCACTTTTTATTTTTTTTCTTCTCCCACTCTAAACTTTAAAACTACATAACTCAAATAACACTAACTATATAAACCTTAACTTTCGATTGTTAATATTAACTACCGATTATTACGGGAAAATTAGCCATTTCGAAAAATGAGAGATATGGGATGGTTTCATTTTAGGTTTGGGTGACCTTTTTTTTTAGTCTTATTAGTCGACTCTAATTCCTTTCTGGTCGCCCCTAAAAATGCAAGGTTGTTAATATTTGTTAAGTAAATATTTTAAATTCTTTCTAATGATATAAAGTTTACGAATGTCATAGTTTGAGAGATCTATAGTCCGTATATCATTCCTAAATTTTACAATTTTATAATCCCTCACTTTTTTATTTCCTTAAAAATTGTGCAAACTTGAGAAGGTAGGGTAAACTATTACGAAAAATATCAATGAACCGTGAAAAACCATCGAGAAAACCGTATACTCACATGGATGAGGCCCAAAACCCCCACCCTATAAATCCTCAGAAGCGGGTGATAGACACATTTTTGTGTTTAATTTTATCTCAAAACTATATATTGTTGGCACTCGAGTTTGTACTAATTTTGGTGTTTTATGTGTTTGTAGACACCTTTGGAAAATAAACATTTTTTGGAAAATTCGGCTCGAAAAGTTGGTAAAAGCCCCAGAGGACACGTGTTATTCAGACTCTCACCGTTGGATAGGGGCGCCCCCTTTGTTCTTCACATTTCAAATAATCGAATTTGGCGGGAAATTCTTTCACGTCTGCATGAATTTTGGATTCGAACTCTCGGGCAGTTTTAAAGAGATTCAACAATGTAAATCATTTGGGATGGACTTGGTAGAGCAAAACAACGTTAGTTTAATCAATTGGATCAACTGAATTGGGTTGGATCGAGTGAAACGGAGCTCAACAGGGAACTGCAGTAAAGAAGAAATATTTCATCGAATATTTGATTCGATGCGTATTGCATGGGACAATATTTTCATCTTTACTCAACAAAATTCGTCCCTATCAAATCAGGATAAAAAAGGAAAGACAGCTTAGAAGACGCAAAGAAGAGAAAGAAAATATTCTTGTATCTGCCAGTTTTGAAGAGAAATTATATGGAGTTAACTCGAAATATTTCAATGCATGTTGGGTCGATTAGGAAGGGTGTGGAGAGTTGGAGGTCGAGAGTTGGGAGTAGATAGGAGAGCGCTGCAGAGGAAGAATCCACCATTTTTCTTTGTTGCTGCTGCTGCCATTGATGAAGATGAAGAACAGACAACCAAAAACCGTCGTTCTTCAACAGTGACAACGACCAGTTCCTGTGGGTCGTAGTCAGCTACGTAGACAACAACAGTATTCTTTTATCGTTCTTTGTAACGGTGTTTGCAACAATTATAAACGTTGCAAACACCCAATTTTCATCATTTTCTCTTTATTTCATCGCTGTGAACCATTTTTGAGCCGTAAATAATTATTTTGAGAGCATTTTTACTATGATGAGTTAAACCCCAACACGGGGACGCCGGAGGAGGCCGAGCTTCATATGTGGGTAATTAAATTAATTCTTTTTAAGACTTTTGCATTAAAAATTAATTGAAATATGATTTGATTAAATTGGGTGTTATTTGATTAGATGGGTCATGCTTAGTTTAGGTGATTTGATGTTCCATGCTTAACATTTACAATCAATTTTTTGAGAATCTACTTTGGCAAAATAAGAGTACATATAACTTATGTTTTGAGCGATTATTGTCGAGATTAATTCATTGAGCCCTATTTTATAAAGATTGGCCGAATCATTAGTCCCAGTTCCTCTCACCATTGTTAATATTTTTGTATATATATTTTTATTAAATCTAAAAATTCCATTACCTTCACAAGTCTGAAACGAATCCTATTTACTACAATCACAATCAAAAATATTAATCATTTTGATTAGATATAAAAATATTAATCAAAAATATTAATCATTCCATTTCCCCGGCAGCGGCGCCAAAATGATTAATATTTTTGATTGTGATTGTAGTAAATAGGATTCATTTCATACTTGTGGAGGAAATGGAATTTTTAGATTTAATAAAAATATATATACAAAAATATTAACAATGGTGAGAGGAACTGGGACTAATGATTCGGATCCCACCTATGAAGAAACGCAGCCAATGAAAATTTTCTATTTAGACCCTTTCATAGAACCTGAACCACAATTAGATATAAATTTCTTAATCATGAAAATAAGTAAGGGCATGCTAGTCTTGTTCACTTTCTTGGTTCATTGCAGTTTCCTTTGGTCAACTCTATTTAGTTTTGAAGACCCACAATTATTTCGACTGTTACTTTATGGTTCGAGCTGACTAATCCTTTCCTAAGTCTGGCTGAAGACTTTAAACTTAGCACTTCTTGGGAGGTATCCCATGCTCATGCAACATGGTAATATATTTCCTTAACTCTTTTTCTTCAAGTGGTAACAGTTTCTCCTTGTTCATATGCTTTTAATTTTATCTTTAGAACATTGAGGACAATGTTAGATTTAAGTTTGGGGGTATGGGAGAAACTTTTTAGTTGCACTTTTGAAACTTCTAGCGTCACATGGTATCCGGTTAGCTAAGTTTACATACTGTTTCTCACCGAAAAGATAGAAATTGGAATGCTAGAGATAACAACCTATTGAGACATTAGAGAAAAAGACATTGAGATCCTTGAAATTCAGGAGAGAACTTGTTCCTTTTAGAGGGTAACCGTGATGGACCTAACCATACATGATGGAAAGGCAAGTAGGTTAGGGAAATGGCAGAAAGACAAAGCAACCTCACAATGTAGTCTTAGTTACTGGATTGCGACTCTCTCTCAGTAGAAACTTATCATCATCAACAAGTGGAGCGACATCAAAATCTATGAAGAAATTTGAAGACGTTTTAGGTTTAAAAGCAACAATAGAAGAGAATAATTCAAAAATCAAAGTTGAAGTTATAAGAGCAAATGATATAAGTTGTTAGAATCCATGATACCAAGACATCACAAGTTGCGAAGATCCAAGTTTTGAAAGTCCTTCTCTCATGGCCATGTAAATTTTTGTCCTGTAATTTTTTGTTTTCAAAAAAAAAAACAAAACATCATTACGTTCTTTTTGTTCAATAAGGCCATAGGGAAGAAGAAATTTATAAGTCAAGCAAGAAATCGAAGAGAAGAGTTAATTGTCAAGGTTCTATGAGGTTCGAGAGTTTATCATCAACAGTTGAAGACCGAAGAAGGCGTTGTTTCTACTGAGCACTGTGAGAGAGTCGAAGAAAGATGCATTTTGGTTGCTTTGTTAGTCTGCTTTCAATCTGGCACAAGATCTTTCTAGCACTGGTTTAACTCATCACACGTAATTAGTCCAGCTGTGTAGCAGATGTCCCTCTCATTTTTATCTCTCTCCTAATCTTATCCAGCTGTAAAGCAGCGGACGCATCTTACAATGTTTATCTAGCCGTGTAGCGGATATCTCTTTATCTAGCAGTCGTGTGGATGTGTCTCCCCTTTTCTTCAGTTAGCTTTAAGAGCTGACACCTTTAATTTCTCTGGCATTCTAGTTACTTGGAGATAGGTTGAGAATATGTATGTCCTCATAGCTCTTTAGATACTTGTTACCAATCAGAAGTCATGGTTTTTGTGGGTACACCTCTGGTAAACCCTCCGGAGACAACACTCCGCCGCTAGGGACACCTAGCGGTTTAACGTCCTGCTGCACGTGCTAAGTGTAGTCTTTTTATCTTTTCAAAAATAAATTTTGCTCGAGGACTAGCAAATAATAAGTTTTGGGGTATTTGATAGACACATTTTTGTGTTTAATTTGATCTCAATACTATATATTGTTGGCACTCGAGTTTGTACTAATTTTGGTGTTTTATGTGTTTGTAGGCACCTTTGGAAAATAAACATTTTTTGGAAAATTCGGCTCGAAAAGTTGGTAAAAGCCCCGGAGGACACGTGTTATTCGGACTCTCACCGTTGGATAGGGGCGCCCCCTTTCTTCTTCACATTTCAAATAATCGAATTTGGCGGGAAATTCTTTCACGTCTGCATGAATTTTGGATTCGAACTCTCGGGCAGTTTTAAAGAGATTCAACAATGTAAATTATTTGGGCTGGACTTGGTAGAGCAAAACAACGTTAGTTTAATCAATTGGATCAACTGAATTGGGCTAGATCGAGTGAAACGGAGCTCAACAGGGAACTGCAGTAAAGAAGAAATATTTCATCGAATATTTGATTCGATGCATATTGCATGGGACAAGATTTTCTTCTTTACTCAACAAAATTCGTCCCTATCAAATCAGGATAAAAAAGGAAAGACATCTTAGAAGACGCAAAGAAGAGAAAGAAAATATTCTCGTATCTGCCAGTTTTGAAGAGAAATTATATGGAGTTAACTCGAAATATTTCAATGCATGTCGAGTATAAAAAGGCCTGTTGGGTCGATTAGGAAGGGTGTGGAGAGTTGGAGGTCGAGAGTTGGGAGTAGAGAGGAGAGCGCTGCAGAGGAAGAATCCACCATTTTTCTCTGTTGCTGCTGCTGCCATTGATGAAGATGAAGAACACGAAGAACAGACAGCCAAAAACCGTCGTTCTTCAACAGTGACAACGACCAGTTCCTGTGGGTCGTAGTCAGCTACGCAGACAACAACAATATTCTTTTATCGTTCTTTTTAACGGTGTTTGCAACAATTATAAACGTTGCAAACACCCGATTTTCATCATTTTCTCTTTATTTCATCACTGTGAACCATTTTTGAGCCATAAATAATTATTTTGAGAGCATTTTTACTATGATGAGTTAAACCCCAACACTGGGACGACGGAGGAGGCCGAGCTTCATACATGGGTAATTTAATTAATTCTTTTTAAGACTTTTGCATTAAAAATTAATTGAAACATGATTTGATTAAATTGGGTGTTATTTGATTAGATGGGTCATGCTTAGCTTAGGTGATTTGATGTTCCATGCTTAACATTTACAATCAATTTTTTGAGAATCTACTTTGGCGAAATAAGAGTCCATATAACTTATGTTTTGAGCGACTATTGTCGAGATTAATTCATTGAGCCCTATTTTATGAAGATTGGCCGAATCATTAGTCCCAGTTCCTCTCACCATTGTTAATATTTTTGTATATATATTTTTATTAAATCTAAAAATTCCATTTCCTTCACAAGTCTGAAACGAATCCTATTTACTACAATCACAATCAAAAATATTAATCAGCGGGGCCCTCCAATTTGTGTGTGCGCGCTATTTTTTTGGCGTTTTTTCCCGGTTCGCCAAGAATCATTAAACTATTAATATACTAGAAAAATATATAATATTTTTCATACATATTAAATTTTCTCAAATATGATTCAGTGTTGATTTATGGTTTTTACAATTTCTAATGGGTGATCATTTAGAATCTTCTATCAAATTAATCAATAGTGTAAATGTATTGTACTTATCTACAATTATTCTTCTGCCTCAAAATTAAGAATTTAACATAATAGTATATTATTTTTTTAACTATAAAATAATAATTTATTATACTATTGATAACAAAATAATAGGATAAAGGTGGTTCCAAGCCCATAATACTATAAAATGTTATATTGTATCACCACGAGCGAGTTAGGCTTTGTGCACCCTGTGTTAACCGGGGGAATATTCCTATATTCCTCCTTTTTTCTATTGAGTAACTAAATTGATGGAATATGTTGTCTTATTTATTTTTTATTTTTAATATCAAAAGTAAAATGTCTTCTCTCCCATCTCACCTTACACATGTATTCATCCGGTCTCAGATGAAATGGAAACATATATCATAGGCGATTTTTTTCGGATAATAAATTCACCACTATTTTAAGATCTAAGATGAAATTGAAATATAAATCACAAACTCAATATATTTGTGATCGAGAGTGAAAATTGTCAAAATTTAAGTACTTTTTCTATATCACAAACTTTTGGTTGAGGTGGAAACCTCATTAGATATTTATTATTCAATATTACATGGGGATAGTCAAATGAGACTTATATAGACTTTCATAGATTTTTTAGTTTAGTGACTCCAAGAGATTCACTAAAACTCTGGAGATTTCAAGTGATTCTTTGAGAGTATATTAGAGAGTCTTTGTGAATTGTAGTATGAGACTTATAGAGAGTCTTTGATTTGTAAAGACAAAAAAAGTGTAATATCTAATCAAAAATTCAAAAATCTATTGGTTACTTTATTGTGCACGTTATAATCTTATCTATCTTACAAAAAAAAAGGTTTTTTAACCATCTGACGACCGTAAATAAGCCTTTATAAGCCATCAATGGCTCTCAATGCTATGAAAACACAGGAAAGTTGAGGAGATAAATCGCGGCTGAAACTCTTTCCCTATCTAACGCTCTAATCCAACGACCCTGATTCCATTTACACAGATTTATGGCTTTTCCTTGACTTATTGCTTCTTCAGTTTCGTACATTACGAACAACAAAGATCTTCATTACTAGCACCATAATATCTGTTATTCAAATCCTATGGATTCCGTCTGCCAATACGTTACGAAAGAAAAGAAAGACCCTCAGTAACAGCTAGGTAACCAACTCACTAATTTCTTATAATCAATGTCTCATGTTCCACTATATAACCCTCAAACGATGTTATCTTCCCAAGGTTCTCAGTTTGATTCTAAACCATACTCTGCCAGGATTACATGTAAGTTTGGGTTTTGACGTTTTTTATTTGTTAATTTTTCTGAAATATTCTTTGATTTAGTTGTTCAGCTCGATTTTATAATTTTTGCAGATATAATTTTACCTCTCAAAATATTTCATTGATTTAGTTATTGCAAATATATTTTTTGATATAATGTTAGCAGATTTAGATATTTAGAAAAGAGCCAACATACATATCCGGTGGTAAATGTCAATACAATTTCACTTGATTTGATTTGTTTTGGGATGTTTTAGGTTAGGGCTTGATTTGTATATCAATGATATAAGGGCAATTCCTGTGGGAATGAACAAAGACATTCTTTTGTTGAGCCAGGTGGATGGCCAAACTAGGTTGTCCACTATGGTAAAGCATTCGGCGTTAGATCGATAGGCGTGCGATCCAGGTAAAAACGTTGGTGTTGGAAGAACCAACACTGGCGTTGAAAGGATAAACGCTGGCGAGGGAAGAACCAACGCGACGTCTCAATATAAAATGCTGGCGTTTTTGCTACAAACGCCAACGGTTAGTTTTTTAAAATTCGAAATTCACTTTTTACCTCTATAAATTACCACCATCTTCAAACAATTCACTCACACCAAAATTCAGTTGAATTTTTCTCATCTAAAATGGTTGAAAAGGCGATCACACTTTTTTGCGATACAAAACTTGAAGCTGTTGTTTCTAAGATATGTGGGAGTTTTAAAAAGATTGAAAATTGTAAAAGGGAAGTACAAGTTTTAGAAGTTTCTCCAAGAAAATGTTCCGCTAAAACGCAAAGAAGAGCTCCAGTTTTGAAAGTTAACAACAAAAAATTCAAAAACAAATGTGAAACTGTCAAAGAGCGCGTTGAATGGAAAATACGTCAAATAAATATAAACTGGAGGCCAAAACTTGTACTTGATTTTTATTGAAGTTTTTATTATTGTCTAAGTTTATATCTTGTAAAAGAATTGGAAGTAATACCAATGAATGAAAATGTTTATATTTTAAAATAGATTTCCACTCTAGATTAAGTGAAATTTATTACAATTTAAACTTGCAAATAACATCAAACTAAGTTTTAATAAACCACAACAAAACATCAAACTACATCAAATCGAGCGTCATTCTCTCTGTAAAGTTCATAGTGACATTCTCTCTGTAAATATCAAACTACATCAAATCCAACGACATTCAAAATGCCTAAACTACATCAAATCGATTCACTATGGTATTATGTTATTACAATTATCTTCACATTTGCACGTCAGTAATTTAAAATTTTCCTGGATTAAAAATTGCACCATCAATATTAACATCATAAATAAAAACGTACTGCATTGAACAACCACCACATCATACATGAAAATAAAAGAAATACATTAGATTAAAACAACTACTACATAGGCGTCAATTCTCGGCGGGTGGTGGAATTCCTAGAGTAGGGGATTGTATCTGTTGAGCACCCTAAGAATGTTGGAACAAGCATGGAAGTCGAAAAGACGACCGCCTTGAGTTAATGGCCACATCGCTAGAGTTCTGGGTGCCACTTCATGTTCGGCTTCACCATGGAGCTTATTTTTGTGATTCTCCATTAGTAAATCCATGAACTCCAATACATTGATACTAATTGTACTACAACGATACGACAATCCGTGAGAATCATGCCCATAGATGTTCCCTGTTTCAGCGGTGAACACTCTGTAAGATTTCTCCCAGAAAGTCAACGTCGAATCGGCTACATTACACATGACAACATTTTGTGTGTGAAAAACAAAGGCTCTACAAATAGCTAAATCCTCTTGTTGAGTGGATCTAACACCACGAACTCTGGAGGCATTTTTGGAGATGATTTGAGAGTGAAGAATGTGTATAATGTGTGAATTTAGAGTTGAAATGAGGAGTATTTATAGAATTCAAAAAATGTAGCCGTGGATCACAAGTTTTTTACGCTTTTCAGATTTAGCCGTTGGCGCCTTTGGGTCAGAAGCTGGCGTTTTTAATATGCACGATGGTGCTTGAAGTCAAGCCGCGTGTTGGATGTACAAGCGCTGGCGTTTTTCCTTCACACGCCAGCGTTCATAGAAAGTTCGCCCGTCCTTACCACAGGCGCGCGCTGGGTTGTCCATCTCGATGTTCAAATCAACAAATATATTGATTTGAACATCCATTTTTCATGTTTGTTGATTCCATAGTGGGAGAAAAATGAACAAACTTGGAGTTTGTTCATTCCATAGGAACTGCTCTAATGTAGTTACCTTTTCAAATAGGAAATTACCATTTTAACATTGTTTGAAGGATATATGAGCTATAGTAGTAACTGCAATGGTGCATTTGTTCAGTTGAATACCAAACTTTACTTCTAATTACTCTTTGGTTATAAGGAATGCTGAGATTTAGTTGGAATCACTCTTTGTGGTTCATTGTACTAACTGCAATGGTTCATTTGATTAGTTGAATACTCAAACTCGGGCAAAAAAGCAGTTGGAAACTTGGAAAACCTACATTAGATGTTGTTCAAGCTAAAAGGTAGTCTTTTCTTATACAAGATGGTGTCTAAACCAAATACTGGTTATAAGGTGCAAGATGGTATCTAAACCAAATACTGGTGATAAGGTGATGTCTCATAGTAAATCATAGATGGTCGATGTCTATGGCAAACTTATATGGTATATTCCCATAGGTTCTCAAATTATTAGCTTCATGTTCTTTGTTATTCTGAATTACATTCTTTGTGGAATTAATCGAACCCAATGTTGCAACGGTCGTTACAGGTGATACTGATGTGAAAGTTTTTGGAGGACGAGGAGTTTGGATTAGTGGTAATTGAATATTTTTCCCTACTTTTGAGGGTCTATACAAATATCCTTATCACACGATAAATATGTCCCTTTTTATTCCTAAGCCCATCAGGGGTCCAATAAGGTTTTTATTTCTTCCAAATTTGCCTTCTTATCTATTTTATTTTATCTAGGTCTATCCCTACTTACTTCTTATTCTTCTTCATTTAGCAGCGAACCCCCCATTGCTCCACCACCACCAGCAACATCTCAATCGTCACCACTTCTGCAAATTCTCCTACCTTCGCCCCCGACAATCGAGATGTATCAACAACATATGAAACCTTCTTCTTCTATAATCGATTTCATACCAAAAAAAAACGAGATCTGATTTTTTAGGTTTTGAAATCAAGTTTTGAGCAACGTTTGCGAACGATTTGGTAATTCGATTCGATTAAGAAAAGGGGATCTGAGAGCTGCTGCGATAAAATTGATTTCGAACTGGTTATGGTGTATGAATCAATAGGATATGTTGGAGATAATGAACTTGTTGCTGCTGAGAATTAATGGGTGTGTTCGAATATGAAGTTGCTGATGCTTCTAATGGATTAATTGTGATTAAAATGAATAGATGAATGTGTAGGAATTATAGGGAATATAGAATTATGAAGAGAGAAGTAAGGATGATAATGGTAGCGGCGGTGGTGGTTCTGGTGGCGACGGTGGTGGTGGTTCGAATTGGTGTTGAAGCTTCATAGAAAACAGTGACGGTTGCTGCTATGGACTATAAATGGTGGTTGATGGTTTTGTTGGTGGATCTGAAATTGCAGTTGGTGAAATGGTAGCATTTTTCCATCAGCATGGATAAACATCCACTATTGATCCAACTAAATTGGATAAACTTGTACGGTTGATCCAACTGCAATGGATAAACTTGTACTGTTGATCCAACTGAAATGTATCAATTTCAGTTTTATGCCACTTAATGTTGATCCATCATCATGGATAAACATCCACTGTTTATCCAACTGAAATGGATAAACATCCATTTTTGATCCAACTGAAATGGATAAACTACTGTTGTTAATACAAAATTATCTGAACCGGTGGTGGCGGCGGCGACGGTGGCGGTGATTGATGCTATGGATTATTAACGGTGGTTTATGGTTTTGTTGGTGGATCTGAACTGCAGCTGATGAAATGGTAGCATTTCTCCATCAGCATGGATAAACATCCATTGTTGATCCAACTAAAATGGATCAACTTCTACTGTTGATCCAACTGCAATGGATACACTTTTACTGTGAAATGTATCAATTTTAGTTTTATGCCACTTACTGTTGATTCAACTGAAATGGATAAACATCCATTGTTGATCCAACTGAAATGGATCAACTACTGTTGTTACAAAAATATCTGAACCAGTGGTGGCGGCGGCGGCGGCGGCGACGGACTAGTGGTGGTGGCGGCGACGGACTAGTGGTGATGGAGGACTGTTGGTGGTGTAACAGTGGTGGTGAAGGAGTGGTGGTGGCGGTTGGTAGGTGGTGGTTGTTTAACGGTGGTGGTGGAATGGTAGTTGAATGTTGGTGGTGGTGAAGTCGTAGAGGAAGAAATTTGTTCCATTTTGAAATAAAGAAAGATATTACATGGGTGAGGACATTAAGGTAATGTAATATTAAATGGATAAGGTTATAAAAAAATAGGGACATATTTATTGTTGAATAAGGATATATTTGTTGGGTTTGAAAAGGAAGGACATATAATTAATATACCCTTTGGATTATATGCAGTCATCCTTTTAGTGAGTAACAACTTTGCTCATTACTTTGTATTATCTGTATATTACACCGTAAAGTAACTTTTTAGTGGGTATTTTTTCATGGCAAGTCAGTTGTGGACCGATCCGTTTTCAGAAACATGGAGCAGGTAAACAGTAAATCCGCAAGTATTGGTCTCTTGACTCATGTATGCAGGCAAATGATACCAATTTGTGTACTATTCTTTTTATGGAAAATGGCAGTACATTTTGATCTCTATATATTTGTTATTCAGAATTTTTTGATTGAATTTTGAATAACAACAAGCTTGAATTTTACTTGGCAAAATGGTTATATAATATTAGGGCTTCAATATGGGAGCGAACTGTGTTGAATGCATTTGTAGAAGATGTTACATATCTTATTCTGATATTGTCTTGGTCGTCGTTGGTTGAATTTCATTTCGTTTCTTTACACTCATTTGGTTTTAGACACTGAAGTTTTTACCATGGGTTGCTTTTATTGTGCATTATTGTAGTTATGATATACCATGGTGATGCCAATGCCAATAAGATTCTTGAGTTGCATCCAAATGTGGGAAAAACTTGCACTCATATTTTCCTTAAGTGCATTTATTCTTGCAGAAATTACTCTGTACAATAAAATCCTGTTACCCAAACTAGAGATCATTTCATATAGGTTTACTATGTTTCTTTTATAAAGTCATCAAGTCTATGGTTTTTGTGAACACGTAAATCACGAAGGCATTTATATGTTCACAAACAAAGTTCGCATTCTATACACATGCTCGCACTGATGAGACAATTGCATTGATTTCTTGGCTCAAAACCTTCGGGTTTATCATTGCCTCGTCTAATATCATCACCAGAGGCGTTCACATAGAGGAAGATAAAGAAAACGAAGTGTAAAAGTAAAACTCGCGGAGTATGAAATGAATGTAAAGTGCTGAAATGTAAATAAGACTGGGATTTACGTGGTTCAGCACTAAGGCCTACATCCACGGGGTTGTCGTTTTCACTATGCATTTGATGATTACAGAGGTAGTCGAATGACTTTGGAGTTTACATAGGTCTGCGAATTGTAAAAGGTAAACTTACACTAACAATTCTTCTCTCTCGACTTCTCTCTAAACCTTTCTCTCTTTTCTCCTCCCCTCTCTCTTGGTGGAGAGGGGTTTTTTATAGGGTTAGAGTGTGGGACCCGTTTCTGAGGGCCGTTGGAACCTTATCTTCTTGTGTTTTGTGTCCAGCACACAGAGGTATTCGTTCATTGCTTGATCACGCAGAGTCATCCTCGTCCGTTCCACGGGTTGATCGACACGTGGTGTTTAATGCGGGTAGTTGAGACGCATGCTCGTGTCAGACAAGTGTCTTCTGCCCCTATCACTGATGAGTGCCAAATATTGTATATATTTGCACCTTTTTATTGGCATTTAACTCATCATTTGTGCACTAACGCTCCATTTTATCCCATATTCTGTGTTTTCGTTGTTTTCAAGAACAAATATTTTTCTTAATTAATTTTGCATTTTTAGGTACTAAATAAAGCCTGGTTAACTCACGGAGCGAAAAGAGCAAAGAAACGGCAAAGACTCCCGCAGAAAGGCAGCGAAAAATGATGTTTGCAAGAGCCGGATCAACTAGAAGTGGGCTTGAAGAGGAAGAATTGTCCTTAAAGAAGATATGGGCTTGGCATACCCAAGGCCCAAAACCCTCACCCAAACTCCATTTCCAATATCCATACCCGCCTTCATCTTCAACCGTCAGATTGGATCATCTCAGCATCCTACGGTCGCTTCATCATAGTGCATCAAAATCTGAAGCTCCTGTCAAACACTATAGCACATAACTCCATCTTGAGCCGTCAGTTTCGTTGTACTTCCGCATCCAACGGTCGCTCCTCGCTTCCTTCCATCTCGCCGTTAGATCGATCCACCATCTCCACATCCCACGTCTCATCCTCGCTATGCATCAACATTTGCTGTCCCCGACACACACCATAGTACCAAACACCTACATCCCAAGTCGATCAGCAATCCAAACACTCTCTTCTTCCCAAAACCATCGATCTCATCTTCTCCCACACCTCTGCAGAACCACCACTCCCTGCCACCACCTTCTCCACTGCCTCAGCCACCTGCCACAGCTACCATCACCATCCTACCACTCTAACAACCAAAACCTATCATTACCCTAGCCTTCTACCCATCTATTTCATCAATCTCTCCTCTTTTCTATCTTTGAAACCCTAGGTGAGAGATTGATGAATTAGGTCGAGTTAGAAACGCAATTGGAAGGCATGGAGAGGAGCAGGAGCGTCAGAGAAGAAATGGGTCGACCTTGTTAAGTGATTTGTCACGTCAAATTAGGTAAAGTCGAACCCTAATTTCAACTGTTGAATTTAGGAATTTGGGGAAACCCTAAATTGATAAATTGGGTATAAATATGATGTGTGGGTGTGTTGTAACCAGGCCTGGGCTAGCCAGAGCTTCACCCAAGAGGACTGGACTAGCCAGTGCCTCAACTGTGCTGTTTTGATTTGTTCTATCAATGCTCTGTTTATGTTCAATGTTTCAATTCCAGTTATTTAATGTGTTAAACATGTTCTAGTTTAATTTGCCAGGGTTTAGATGAAACCCTAGCTTAACATTTGTTATTCATGCTCTTGTCAGTAGCCATGATGTGTTTAAATGCTCATAGTGAAACTCCATCTTAGGGCTTCAACACTAGCCTTTCACATTGGATGTCAGGCATCCATTGTAGTTAGAATCATCTAGTGTTGTTGAACTGCAACTCATGCTTAATTTTATATATCGTTCTTTTGATTAATTGTGCTTTAGCTAGACAGTTAATGCTTAGGAGGAGTACCTTAGTTGTGATAGGAGATTTCATATCAAAATGACCCTTGCTATATAGAGGATTGACATCCCTCTTGCTAGTGGTTATAGAAAAACAAAGTTACTGTCAGTGATGAATAATCAGTGTGAGTTAGAGGTGGATTCAAAGACCTTTATATTTTGTTTACATTTGTTTCCAAATTCTTGCTTCACTGTTTGCTTCTAAATTCTATACTTCACTGCCTTTGGCTCATTGCCATTGTAACTGTCATTTGCCACTGTCACTCTTTGCTTCATTAGTTCACTGCTCAGAGAATTATCTTAGGAAACTTCAACTCACACCCTAGTCCCTGTGGATTCGACCCGTATTTGCACAAGCTACAACCGACACCGTGCACTTGCGGTTATAACATGTAGGCTTTATCTTGATTTTATTTTCTGTCATCTTTCCCAGCCTACCAAGTTTTTGGCGCCGCTACCGGGGACTTGCTGCTGTGTAGTGAAGTTGTTCCTTTTACTTTGCTATTTTCTGTTTTAGTGTAACTTAGTGTAGATTAGCTGTAACTTTAGATGCTATATATTAGTACCACCTGTAACTTAGTGTAGCTATATTAGTGTAACTGTCTTTACCTGTAACTTAGCTGTAACTTTAGCATGTAACTGTAGTTCTGCATCTCCTGCATCTGCATACCTGCATCATCTGCATTTTAGCTGTAACTTAGTTCTGCATTCATCTTGCATTTGCATCTGTGTCTGCCATCATAACTTACATTCCTGCATCCTTGCTCTGCAGCCTTACTGCATCTGTAGCATTTCCCCGTGGCTTTGCTCATTGCACCTGTAGCCTAGCACCTGTAGCCTCATAAACCATGCATCTACAGCTGCAAACTGCACTGCTTTATGCAGTTTTCCATTTTTCCCTGCCTTTTCTGTGTACTGATCACACACAATGAGTGTCAGGTAGTTGGTGCTGCTGCTGCCTGTCTGCTGTGTTGATGCTGAGGTGCTAAGCTGAGTTTGTGCTGCTGTTGTAGTTGGTGCTTCTGCTGTTTCCTGTTGCTGCTGTTGCTCTCTGCTACTGCTGCTGCCTGTCTGCTCGGGTACTGCTGCTGTTGTGTTACTGTTACCTGCTGAACTTTTGCTACATCCAGCCTCTGGTGCTGCTACTGTTTGCCTCTTGCTGCTGTGAACCAAAGCCCAAATGGGCTGCACAAGTTGGAGTGAAGATTTAACCAAGCCCAACTGGGCTTCAACAAAAGCTTAGGAAGATCCAAAGCCCAACTGGGCTTTTGCAACAAACACAAAGGGACCAAAGCCCAACTGGGCTTCCCTCCAAAAAAATAGGTAAGCCTAAAACCATTAAGAGAACCCAACTTGTGGGCTTCCATTTTCTGTTGGGTTTGTAATTTAATTTCTTGAGGGCTTGTAATCTCAATTACTTGTGGGCTTGTTTGTTTTTAAACATTTCTGTTTGGGCTTATAACTTTGACAATCTTTAAAATTTTTCAAATTTTCAAAACCCAACAGCTGGGCTTCATAACAAAATCAAACTGCTGGGCTTGGCTCAAGCTTCAAAAGTTAAAATTTTTTCAAACCAACTTCCAACCCAACAGTTGGGCCTGTTCAAAACTTCCTTTTGGGCTGCACAATTTTCCCACCAATGTGGGCTTGCTCCCAATTTTAAAACCAAATTTGCTCCCAATAACCAAATTTTTTCTCCCACATTCAAACCAAATTTCCTTTTCAAAACCCAAAAAATTTCAAAACCCATCAAAACCAAATTTTTCTGAAAAAAATGGGCGAGTATGTGAATAAACCCCGTAGTCTCCATGAATACATGTACCCTAACAGAATAAGTCATTTATCATGTATCATCTTACCCCAGACTGATGGCCCATTTGAACTAAACGCAAGCATGATACAAATATTTCCTATATTTCGAGGGTTCGATTCTGAGAACCCCTATACTCATGTAAGAGAGTTTGAACAAATTTGTCGGACTATGCAACCTGATCATATGTCCGAAGACTCTCTGAAATTGCGTTTGTTTACATTTTCTCTAAAGGAAAGGGCCAAAACATGGTTTTACGGTTTGAGACCACAATCAATCAACACTTGGGACCAACTCACAGATCTATTTTTCAGAAAATTCTTTCCACATCATAGGACCATCGTTATTCGTAAAAGTATCAATTGTTTTGTCCATTTGGATGAGGAAACTGTTTTTCACTATTTTGAACGTTTTAATGATTTATTGTTTGAGTGTCCTCACCATGGCCTTGAGAAGTGGAGACTGGTCGCCATTCTTTATGAGGGACTAGACTTTAAGTCTCGAGCCTTGGTTGAATCTATGTGTAATGGTGAATTCATTGATAAAACTGTGGACGATGCATGGTCATTTCTAGCTGAAGTCGCAGAGAAAACCCATCAGCGGGAAACCTATAGGGGAACTAGGACCATGCCACATGATATGGATGATCACCATGAGTCAGATGTTGATTTTCCCAATGAGCTTAATTCTGGGTATAGTGTTTCATACCCTATTGCTGAAAATGTCAATCCATATTCACTTATTTTAGAGGCAGATGTATGGGCGGAAAACACTAATGGTTTTGACAAAATAGGATTTTCATGTATTTGTGATGATGATGATTATGATGATGTTATATTAGATGAACATGTCTATGCTGAAAATGTTATGGAACCTTTGGGTTCAAATACATTAGGCTTTTCTGCCCCGACCTTCATGAATGATGTTTCTTCTAGTATTCCATATACATGTGATGAGGCTACTGATTTAGATATTGTGCAGTTATCCTGTGAAGAGCATGACTTAGGTAATGTTGAATCTTCTGTTGACACTAATGATCCTATGCATGAAAATATAGTTGATGTGTCTGATTCCATACCTAAGCCACAATATATTGCTTCTTTTGATGTTAATTTGGATATTTCGGATAACCATGATTCTGAATTTGGACTTGTGAAATTGTTTTGTGATGATGAGCATGCTACACAACTTGATTATGACTTAGAAAATGCTGATGTGACTGATAATATTGGTACTTTTGATCTCATGCATGTGAGAAACTTAGATGTCACTTTCTTACCCAAATCACAGATTGAGATTATTCCACCCAACCCAGATTTGGTTTGTAACAAAATTTTTAAACCAACTTTTCTGAAAATTCCTAATCTAGGATTGGAACTGCATGCCTCCCAAGTCCTTTTGGACTATTTTGCATCTAAATACAATACTTTTAAGGAGCCACAGTTGGAATACATTTCTTTGCCCATCCCGCAAATAGTCCATTTTGAGTTAGACCTTGTGAATCCTGAACCCCCAAAATTGCTAGATTTTGTGCTTAAAAATAAATCCGTTGAAAAATTTAGGTTTAGGGGTGATTCATTTGGTTTTTCACTCTCACTTTCATTTCAGTCCAATTTTTGTTGTTTGAAACTGTCTATGTTTCAACACTTTGTCTTTTGGGTTGATCCTCAACTCTTTAGACTGTATGTATATAGTGAATTGTTGGTATATAATCTGGTAGGTAATGTTTAGTGGAATCTTATATGTTTCTTGTATATATTGTGCTAACCCAATGTGAATTCAGTTGAGTTACTGTTGGGTTTTGCTTTGAATAATGGAGTTCAAAACTTGCTTTCGCCAATATCCGGTAATCTCTTTCCTTTTTCTACACTTAGCATCATTCTCATGGTATGTGTTATAATCATGTTTATCTTTTGAAACATTGAGGACAATGTTTAGTTTAGGTTTGGGGGTATGGTATAGATACCACGATCACATGTTATAATTAAAAATAGAACTCTTTCTTTTTGAAAAAAAAAAATGAAAAATGAAAATAAAAAAAATAGAAAATGATAAAAACATAAAAATGGAGCTCATTTACCTTGAAATGTTGACTCTTGTGCAAATATGTAATTTTTAGGATTCTTAGTCTAGATATTTAGGCACCCTGATTCTAGCACAATTCACATAGTGATAAGAAACCTGCACGCGCACGATCTACCAATTCATGTATATCCTCATCCTTGAGGTGTTCTATCGGAAGTCACGATTGCCAATCACTTTAGAATACTGAACGAAACTTGACTAGCTTGTTCTTTGGTTGGTTGGGATAGAAGGTGGAGGTTACATTAAGAAAGACAACCATCGAATTTAACTGGGTGCATCAAAAAGGGATACCTCTTGCAACGTGTCATGTAATTTTTTTTTTCTTTTTGCTTATGTATCAAAAGAGTTACCATGTTGTAATTAATGCTCTCAAAAAAAAAAAAACGATCTATATATTCAGAAAAATATCAAAAAAAAAAATCAAGTATTTATCAATTCCATCTTCTCTTGTTCCAAAAATAAAAGAGAGTAGTCAATGTAAATAAGAGTCATGTAAACAGTCATCTTTTGTGTTTTTGGGTTATAAGCAAGGAAGGGTGTATGCCATTGATGTACAACGCGAGTAATTGTGAAATACCTCCAACTCATTCACAATTCTCGTAAAGTCCGGACAGCTAGCTAGATTTCGACCTCAGTTCTTAGCCTGAGAAACTATCTCTTGGTGATTAGTAGTCATAACATCCGATCTTTCTTTACACATGTGTAGATACACTTTACACTCTTATCACATGTCTTTATTTGTTATCAGTGCTAGGATTGTGCCTTTGATAGCTAGATTGACATCTCGATTTTGCTGTGAGCTTCTACTGTCTTGCACATGTCACATTTGATAGAATCTGAGCTTATATTTTGTCCTAGAACTTTGTAGGTACGTTCTAAGCAAACCTTCACGAGACTTCAACTCGTCCACTAGGGACACTTAGTGGTTTAAAAGGCTTATTGCATTCGCTAAATGCAATCGAGAGACCAACGACAGTGGTATAGGTAGGATTTCCTTAGTTTTGTTTTACTTGAGGACAAGTAAAATTCAGGTTTGGGGGTATTTGATGAGTACAAAATATTGTATATATTTGCACCTTTTTATTGGCATTTAACTCATCATTTGTGCACTAACGCTCAATTTTATCCCATATTCTGTGTTTTCGTTGTTTTCAAGAATAAATATTTTTCTTAATTAATTTTGAATTTTTAGGTACTAAATAAAGCCTGGTTAACTCACGGAGCGAAAAGAGTAAAGAAACGGCAAAGACTCCCGCAGAAAGGCAGCGAAAAATGATGTTTGTAAGAGCCGGATCAACTAGAAGTGGGCTTGAAGAGGAAGAATTGTCCTTAAAGAAGATATGGTCTTGGCATACCCAAGGCCCAAAACCCTCACCCAAACCCATTTCCAATATCCATACCCACCTTCATCTTCAACCGTCAGATTGGATCATCTCAGCATCCTACGGTCGCTTCATCATAGTGCATCAAAATCTGAAGCTCCTGTCAAACACTATAGCACACAACTCCATCTTGAGCCGTCAGTTTCGTTGTACTTCCGCATCCAACGGTCGCTCCTCGCTTCCTTCCATCTCGCCGTTAGATCGATCCACCATCTCCACATCCCACGTCTCATCCTCGCTATGCATCAACATTTGCTGTCCCCGACACACACCATAGTACCAAACACCTACATCCCAAGTCAAGCAGCAATCCAAACACTCCCTTCTTCCCAAAACCATCGATCTCATCTTCTCCCTCACCTCTGCAGAACCACCACTCCCTGCCACCACCTTGTCCACTGCCTCAACCACCTGCCACAGCTACCATCACCATCCTACCACTCTAACAACCAAAACCCATCATTACCCCAGCCTTCTACCCATCTATTTCATCAATCTCTCCTATTTTCTATCTATGAAACCCTAGGTGAGAGATTGATGAATTAGGTCGAGTTAGAAACGCAATTGGAAGGCATGGAGAGGAGCAGGAGAGTCAGAGAAGAAATGGGTCGACCTTCTTGAGTGATTTGTCACGTAAAATTAGGTAAAGTCGAACCCTAATTTCAACTGTTGAATTTGGGAATTTGGGGAACCCTAAATTGATAAATTGGGTATAAATATGATGTGTGGGTGTGTTGTAACCAGGCCTGGGCTAGCCAGAGCTTCACCCAAGAGGACTGGACTAGCCAGTGCCTCAACTGTGCTGTTTTGATTTGTTCTATCAATGCTCTGTTTATGTTCAATGTTTCAATTCCAGTTATTTAATGTGTTAAACATGTTCTAGTTTAATTTGCCAGGGTTTAGATGAAACCCTAGCTTAACATTTGTTATTCATGCTCTTGTCAGTAGCCATGATGTGTTTAAATGCTCATAGTGAAACTCCATCTTAGGGCTTCAACACTAGCCTTTCACATTGGATGTCAGGCATCCATTGTAGTTAGAATCATCTAGTGTTGTTGAACTGCAACTCATGCTTAATTTTATATATTGTTCTTTTGATTAATTGTGCTTTAGCTAGACAGTTAATGCTTAGGAGGAGTACCTTAGTTGTGATAGGAGATTTTATATCAAAATGACCCTTGCTATATAGAGGATTGACATCCCTCTTGCTAGTGGTTATAGAAAAACAAAGTTACTGTCAGTGATGAATAATCAGTGTGAGTTAGAGGTGGATTCAAAGACCTTTATATTTTGTTTACATTTGTTTCCAAATTCTTGCTTCACTGTTTGCTTCTAAATTCTATACTTCACTGCCTTTGGCTCATTGCCATTGTAACTGTCATTTGCCACTGTCACTCTTTGCTTCATTAGTTCACTGCTCAGAGAATTAGCTTAGGAAACTTCAACTCACACCCTAGTCCCTGTGGATTCGACCCGTATTTGCACAAGCTACAACTGACACCGTGCACTTGTGGTTATAACATGTAGGCTTTATCTTGCTTTTATTTTCTGTCATCTTTCCCAGCCTACCAGTCACGTCCATGTCAGTCAACCTTCTCTTCACCGTTGATCTTGGCTTCTTTTGGGGATGAGATAAAGTAACTCTTCGGGAGTTATTTGGTGCTCCGCAGTACACCGTGCTTTTGGTACATCTTTTAACTTCTGCCCTTGGATTTGTTCGGGCAAAGATCCGACGTCGACAGGATGGGCTTCTTGGCTGTGGGCGTGTGTCATCATGTTTTGATGACTTGGTCCGCATGCTCTCCACGTGTCTTCTCACATACACGTGTTTGATGATGAAATATGTAAACACAATTTTCCCCTTTTCTTCGGGCTTGAATGTTTAGTGGGAGCATTGAAGAAAATAGACGTTACATATTCCTCCTCTCTTCTAATAACTTCTCCTAGATACTTGGGCACGTTTCTTACTCCTGCATTAACTTCTCATTTAATGGGCACGTTTCCCATTCCTCCATTAAATTCCTTCTCTTTCTTTCGAGTATATTAAGGAGAGGAGAAAAAATTAATTTCATTCTCCTGAAAATTAATTTCATTCTCCCTGTCAGACTTCATCCATTGTTCTTCAACCATTAAATTCTCTCTGCCCTAGCATTAATCACGCTCGTTTCTTCTTTGTTTCTGGTTTGTTCTCTTATTTGTCTTCTTTCGGGATTTTGTTTGTGGTGGTAAGGTTTCTTTTCTTCGTTTCTGTTGTTTTAAGTTTTGTGTTGATTGTGTTGATTGTAAATTTCCTGCTGCTGTCGTACCTTGTTTGTGATGAAGAACATCTTTCGGTGCATGTATGCTAGTTTGCCCCTGTTCTTCTTCTAAAGTCGAGGAGGCCAGTGTTTCAATTGTATTGATTGAACTGTTAATTTTAGGGTTTTAGGGTATACATGCATGTATGCATGTATGCTAGTTTTAGGGTTTCTGGGCTATGTTGAGATGAACTGTTAATTTTGTGGTTTTTTGATCTTTGGTGATGCCCTCGTGTTTGCTTCTAACTTGTTTTTTGTACCTCCTCGCAGCCATGTCTGACCGTCCACGACTTCCTTATCAAACTCCGGTTTCCAGTCTGCCGAGATCCTCTCCGCGTAGAGAGTCTGATACATCTCCACATGGGGGAGATCTCTCTAAATTGTCGCAAATGGATCCCCGCGGTAATAAAGTTTCGTCTTCTTCTGGGACGAAGGCTTCACCTCCTAGGAAGGGGGATCCATCGAAGGTCCCTTTCGGGTCTCGATATGCTGCCAGCCGTGCTCCTTCTCGTCCTCGTGATGACTCCAAGTGTACGCAGACACCTCCTCGCGGTTACACCTTCGATATTCCCCCTCTTCGTTCTATAGTGCCCGTGCAGAACCCTCTGCCGCCGCCTCCAGTACTTTCTTTCAAAGGGAAGAACTCCAAAGGTGGTGTGCCGAGAGCTGAATCATCTAAAAATCCTCCTTTCAAAAGAAAAGCTTCCGAAGCTTTTGTTGGTTCGTCCGATCCCTCGGAAGAAGAGGAGGTTGTCCCGGTGATACGCAGCGTTTCAGTTAGCAAGAAGAAAGTCACATTTAAGCACATTGACCTTAAAGTTTTCAAGGAAAAGCATGAGCTTCAAGCCTTCGAGGTTCGTTTCTATGCCCCTGAGGATGATATTACTTACGAGCTCATCTCGAAGTATCAGTTTGATGAGTTTCATCTGTTGACTACGGTCGGAGCCTTCGAGGCGGGTCTTATGCTGCCGTTCTATAAGTCTGGTGATTCCTTTTATTATGACGTGCTGGCTGGTCGCGAAGGCTCTTCCACCAATACTCATAGTCTTTCCGTGTCGTAATTGTCGGGGAACTATCTCCTTGCACTGAGGGAATGTTATCTGCGGAGTAAGGGGGAGACGACGATGACATGTTACGTTCCAGATCCCGCTGAGAGGGAGTGGTATACTCCTGAAAACTTCAACAACTCCTTTGGGGATTATGTCAATAGTAGGAACCGTAAACCGTGGAGCGTTAGTGTTCGTAACCTCGCTGCTCCTCGGGGCGAAATTCGTCTCTTAAGTGAGGTGAGCGATGCCAAACTGAAATACATTCCAGGCACTGAGGGGTCGGCTCAGCGGAAACTTTTTCCTGCTCGTGAAAGGATCAAGCGTGACCATGATTATGAGTGGCATGCCACTATCATTGAAATTGTTGGTCCTTGGGCGTATGGTTGGATTCCCGGTCCGCGCGGTTGGCGTCCTTCTGAGAGTAGCAGGCCTCGTGATTCTCCTCCTGCTCGTTATGGATATTTCTGTCCCTGGCGTTTAAATTTCGAGGGAATGAACTTTCCTTATGCTCTCGACGTTGTTGATGGAGACGAGGAAGAGGGTTCTGGTGCTATACTTCCACCGAAGAGTGCCGCTACTACCAAGGTATGGTTATTGAAGATTCTGGCCGCGCCCCTCCTTTTTTGAAAATCAAACTGTGTATGAGGAAATAACTCTTTTTGTGGGACGTGTATTGGTTTGCAGTTGTCGAAAAATAAAAAGATTGGGCCCAAGCAGTCTTCTACCATTGTTACGGGTGAGGCTGAGGTTCATGAAGAAGTTACCAGTCCAGTGAACGAAGAGTTTGCCGAGGATGAGGAAATGTCTGATGGGGAAGAACGCACTGATACTTCCCCTCCTGTTGTCTAGGAAGAGGTTGGTGCGGGTTGTGATGGGGGAAATAATACCGCGGTGGCCGAGGGAAGTGTTACCGCGGAAATGTCTGCTCCTGCTGGTGATAACCCTGGTGATCCGGAATTTATCGGAGGGGGTGAGGCTGTGGAAACTCTCCCCACCATTTCTCAAGGGTTCTCCTTTGACAGGATATATTCCGCAAGGGAACTCTTTGATGATGCCCTCGGTTTTCCCGAATATTTTTCTTTGCTTTCCCCCAATGATAATTGGGATGTGCTCGGGGATTTTGGTAAGGAAAATGTTGTTGTTCAGAGTGAGGGCGCGGATGATCATATTGCGCGTGGTGGTGCCGAGACTTGTGCTGATGGGGAAATGACAACAAAGGGGAAGTCTGTGGTTGACTCACCTTCCGAGGATTTCCCTCACTCGCTGATGTTTGAGTGTGAGGATGCCATAATGGATTGGCTCAAGAAAAAGAGTCTGTGTTTGTTCCCCATCCTGCCCCGGTGGTTGCTGGCGAGAAAGATTCTGATGCTTATACTCGTCGGATGATGGAGCTATCTTCCGAGGCGCGTGTTGCCGAGATGTGGGGGAAAAGCTTGAGTGTTCCAGAGGCTACCCTCGTAGCGGACCCTCCATCTTCTGTTGCTGAAATGATGGCCATAGCCGATGGGTACCAATATGGTTTTCCCCAGCAGCGTGTCTTGGAGGTAAGTCCTCGTACATATCTCTTCGTGACACTCGAATCCTTCGGTGTAATAATGTTTGCCGTTTGATGTGTAGATGATGAGGAGTGAGCATTGTAACCATGTGTTGTATCAATTCTTTAAAGCGAAATCTTTGAAGCTGGAGGCTAAGCTTCGTCACAGGGAAAAGGCATTATCTGCGGCTGAGGTGGAGATAGAAGAACTGAAGAATAGCCTTAAAGAGAAAGAAAGGCTGGGTGAAGCGGAGGCTGGTCTTCGTTCAGAGCTTGCCACCGTTCGCGCTGAGTTAGCAAACTCGCGGCAAAGTTTCAGCTTTCACAGGTTTAGTTCTTCTCCATCTTTTATCCCTCGTAATTCCTTTCTACTACTTTGTTGTTCTGTCTGAGTCTCCCCACCCTATCTTCAGTGGGTGGAGTCCCCGAGCTGATATGGCTTCGGAATGAAAGGGCACGACAAAAATCTCGTATCAAAGAGTTGGTCGAAAAAATTAAGAGCGAAGCCAAAAAGTGGGACGCTCGGGCTGAGGGATGGCGCGCAAGGCATGTTCAGATGGTTGATATGCAGAATCTGTATAACCATGACCGTATTTTGTTCAATGGTACGCTGTTGGACACGTGAGAATCTGCGGGAATCCCGTGAGCGTACTTCGTTGTTAGAGGCTAGAATACATCTTCTGGAAGAGGAATTACGAAAGGCTCGCTCCCTTCCTTTTCCGGGAATTAGGAGAGTATGTTGTGTCTTACCAGAGAAAGGGACGATGCCAGAGCCGAGGTTGGGGCTCTCAGCAAAGCCCTTGCTGCGTCTCGCGCTGAAATAGCCCGCCAGGCTGAGTCTGAGAGAAATCTCGAAGTATGTATGTACAGACTTAGCAAAGGGGTAACAGAGATAAACAACGAAGTCAACCACCTTCGTCACATGGATTCGATGAAGCAGGTAGAATTAGATGCAAGTCAATTTACTCTCACCAACCTTCAACTAGATTATAAGAAATTATCCGAGGAATATGACTATCTTGATGAAGCGCGAGACGTGGTTGTTAATGAGTATGAAGAGGCTTCGGCTTGTGTCGAAGGTATAACCTCATTTCGTCGAGTGTGATTGTGTCTTTTCTGTGCTAACTCCCTTGTGTTGTCTTTTTCAGAGCTCGAGGGACAACTCCGCGCTGCAAATGAAAAATTTGAAAAGGCTCAATCTTCCTTAGCGCAGCAGGAAGGACAGACTAATTATTTTAAGAGTCTGGCGGCATCCCGCGAGGAGGCCGTTGGTGCTTCTAAAGAAGTGAATCGTCTATCCTCGTTGTTATCTCAAGCCCACCAGCGAACGACAGTTATTATGCATAAGGCTCGGTGTCAATTGGCGGAGGAGACAAACAAGATGCTGGAGAAGATTGAGCTTGGCCTTAAGACCGAGCATGGCCTCGTCAAGAGCTATCCGCGTCGTCCTGTACCTGCCTCCTTGCCTGGCTCCTCGGGACCCTCTTCTGGTGGGAGCGTCCCTTCAACTCTTCGGAACAACCCTGCTGATGGGGCGGCATCTTCCAAGTAGAAACCACGGCATTAGCCTTCAGTTAGATTTTGCTAGTATTTTGTAAAAAGAATGTTTTTGATGTGTTTTTTCCTTGAATTGGCCTTGCCGCTTTTTGTAACCAACCTTATGAAATGGATCCTTCTTTTGGTATACCTGCAGTATCAGTTTGTTTTTTATTTAAGCATTGTGAGGAAGGACATTAAAAACAAAAGAAGAATGTTTTAAGTGTTTGGGTGCGATACCGAAGGGAGGTACCTTCGTGATCGTCTTGAGACCTGTCACCCCCTGGCGAACCCTGGGCCAGAGGATTCCCAGACGGTGGGGGCCGAGGCAACGTTCTAGGATATGGGGTTAAAATATTTACATACACCCATTCCGTCGACCCGTTGCCTTAAGATTGGTTGGGTATCTCTTTCTGCTGGGTGCCTTCCCCCTGGTCTTACACTCATGGACACTGATGGGGGAGCCCTGAGAGATTGTAGATTAACTACTTTCCCCAATATTGTTGATAAGTTTTGTTTACTTGAAGGTTTCAGAAAGCTTGTTTGATTGATAGGTTGAGGCCTGCTACTCCTCGTCCAGAGATAGAAACATGTAAAGCGGTTACGCTTCTTCTTCTGGTATTCTTCACGCAGATGCAAAGCTGCGTTGCTCCTATGGGTAGTACGGTTTGAGCCACTTAGCATTCCAAGGATGCCGGAGGACCTCGCCTTTCAGATTGCGAAGATAGTAGGAACCGTTTCCCGCAATGTCGTGTATTATAAAAGGTCCTCCCCATGTAGGTGCTAACTTTCCCCATTTCTTCTCGTTGATACTGTGGGATTGTTCTTAGCACATACTGCCCCTCTACAAAATTTCGAAGCTTTACCTTTTTGTTGTACTCCCTTGCTAGTCTTCGTTGATAATTTTCCATCTTCTGCAATGCTGCTTCCCTTCTTCCTTCCAGGTCGTCCAATCTCTCTAACATCATGTCTGTTGTGAGATTTTTCCCATGCTTCGGTCTTTGTGGTTGGCATGAGGATCTCTGTTGGGATGACTGCTTCAGCTCCATAAGTGAGGAGAAACGGGGATTCCCCAGTGGCAGATCTTCGTGTTGTCCTGTATGCCCATAACACATTGTGCAGCTGTTCACACCATCGCCCCTTATGTTCGTCTAATTGCTTTTTGAGGATAAGGGCGAGGGTCTTGTTAGTGGCTTCCGCTTGTCCGTTGCTTTGAGGGTATATGGGGGTGGATTTGTTCTTCCTTATTTTGAAAGTATCGAAGAGCATGTCTATATTTTTCCCCTGTAATTGCTTACCATTATCGGACACGATTTCCGCTGGTATGCCGAACCTGCAAATGATGTCTGGAATATGAAAGTAAACACATCCACGTCTCTGATCCTGGCTAAGGCTTTAGCTTCCACCCATTTACTGAAGTAGTCCGTGGCTACTATCAAAAATCGTCTTTTCCCTGATCCTTCGATGAAAGGCCCGACGATATCTATGCCCCATTTTGCAAATGGCCACGGGCTATCTACAGAATTTAACGTTGTTGCTGGCGCGTGTATCTTTTTGGCGAAACGCTGACATTCTTCACATCGTCGGGACATTCTTGCGGCATCCTGTATCATTGTGGGCCAGTAATATCCTTGCATTTTTGCTTTGTCGGCTAGTGATCTCATGCCGCTATGATTCCCTGCGTCACCATAATGGATGTCGTTTAGAATTCGATGCCCCTCTTTTCTGGACAAGCAACGTAGTAACGGTCCGAGGAAGGATTTCTTGTACAGGACCCCATCCCGAAGATCATATCTTCCTACTTTGGAGAGTATTTTCCTGGCTTGTTTATGATCCGCGGGTAAGGTTCCCTCTTCGAGAAACGCATGGATCACCATTCTCCAATCATCTTCGTTGCTGAAATCTTCGTCTTGATTTGCTCTTGACAGGATATCTTCTTCGTCAAAATCGTTATGGATGTCTTCTCCTACCTGGTCTTCGATATTTTCTTCCACTGTATCTTGATTGGTAGCGAAGGAGAATTGCGATGCAATTGAAGGCTCGTATACCCTTGTTATTTTAATAGCTTCGACGCTTTTGTCCTTCAGCATGGATGATATATATGCTAGGGCATCCGCGTGCCTGAGATCCCTTCTGCATAAGTGCCGGAACTTGATGTTCGGAATTTGTGATGCCAATGTTTGGACCAAGGCCATGTAAGCTGAGAGGGTGTCGTCGTACACATTGTACTCGAGCCCTATTTGCCGTATGACAAGCTGCGAATCACTTGTCAGTCTTACATCGGTTACCCCCATCTCTATTATTAAGCGGAGGGCATGTACGACTGCCTCGTATTCGACGATGTTGTTAGTATGCTCTTTGAATTCTAACCTGAGTGCCTGTACGATCCTTTCTCCAGTTGGGGTGGTGATGACAATGCCTATTCCTTCCTTCCTTATTTTTGGAACCATCGACGAAGACTTCCCATTGTCTTTGACTCGCGGGTTCGAGGATATCCATTGGATCCTTGCTTTCTTCCTCGGCTTCTGGTATTCCCTTAATCTCTTCGTCGTTGTCCAGGGGAGGTCTGCTAAGAAATCCGCCAAAACTTGGGATTTTTGGGAATGTTGAATTTCATGAATGATGTTGAATTGGTCCAGGTGGGTGTTCCACTTGGCTATTCTGCCTACTTTTCCCGCGCTTTTGAGGACTGCTTCCAGTGGTGCTTTGCATGGGACGCGGATGAAGTGAGTTAGGAAATAGGTTCTCAGCTTTTGAGTAGCCCATACCAATGCCAGGATAAG
Source organism: Papaver somniferum (assembly GCF_003573695.1). NCBI lineage: Eukaryota > Viridiplantae > Streptophyta > Magnoliopsida > Ranunculales > Papaveraceae > Papaver > Papaver somniferum. The sequence continues at coordinate 19,140,630 of NW_020622492.1, forward strand.
TTGTTCGATCTTCGTGTAGTTCCTTTCCGCAGAATTGAGGGTCTTACTGACATAATAGATAGGCTGTTCTATCTTCGTATTGGTTTTGACCAACACTGCGCTAACTGCGTCTTCTGTCGCTGCTATGTACAATGCCAAAACCTCATCAGGATCAGGCTTCTGCAGGATTGGAATTGAAGCCAGGTGTTCTTTGATTTTTTGGAAGGCTTCTTCGCATTCTGCGGTCCATTCAAACTTACTCCCTTTTTTGAGAATATTGAAAAAATGTTTGCATTTGTCCGAGGATCGGGCAATAAATCTGCCCAAGGCTGCTATGGACCCATTGAGCTTCTGCACTTCTTTTAAATTCTTCGGGGATGGCATTTCTACTATGGCCTGAATCTTCGCTGGGTCTACCTCAATGCCCCTTTTTGTTACCAGATATCCGAGGAATTTCCCTGAGGTGACACCGAAAGTGCATTTCTCTGGATTTACTTTCATGTGATGTTTCCTCATTGCTTCGAAGATATCTCTCAGATCCTGGTGGTGATCTTTGCGCAGCTTACTTTTGACGAGCATGTCATCAACGTAGACTTCTAAGGTACTACCAATCCATGGCCTGAAGATAGCATCGACCATTCTTTGGTACGTTGCCCCTGCGTTTCGAAGTCCAAAGGGCATTCTAGTGTAGCAATAAAGGCCATGTGGGGTGTAGAATTGTGTAGTTGATCTTCTTCTGCCAGGGCTACTTGGTTGTAGCCAGAATATCCATCCATGAATGACAGCTCTTCGTATCCTTCTACTGCTTCAACCAGCTGATCTATGCTTGGCAGGGGATAGCTGTCCTTTGGACATGCCTTGTTGAGGTTAGTAAAATCGATGCATATCCTAACCCCTCCATTTTTCTTAGGAACGACGACCATGTTGGAGATCCATGTAGGGTACTTGACTTCCTTGATGAACCCTGCTTCTAGTAGTTTCCGAAGTTCTTTTTCCACTGCCTTATGATACTCCGGTGCAACTTTTCTTATTTTCTGCCTGAAAGGTGGCGTGCCTGGTTTGATGCGCAGCTCGTGTTGGATTATTTTCGGGTCAATCCCCGGCATATCTCCTAGCTTCCAGGCGAATACATCCGCGTATTCTTTAAGTAATTTGGTTAAGGAATCTTCTCTTCTTTCGTCCATTATGGTCCCTACTTTGATCATCTTCGGGTTTTCTTCCGTTCCTATGTTGATTTCTTTTACGGGCTCTACTGGTGTGAACACCGGCTTCGGATCCCCGAGGACTGGGACGTTCTTTGATTGCTATTTGGTATGTTTCTGTCCTTCGTTGGCTGCTGAAGTACCTGTTTCTGTGTTTAGGACATTATCATCCTTTGTCAAACCCCTCCCTGTGGTTTCCTTGAGGAACAGGTCTATGGCCTTTTCTTTCGCGGCTTCTTTATTTTTAATTCTTCGGGTTTTTCGCTGCTCTTCTTGTTCGTTGTTGATACGATCCTGAGTGGTTTGGCACTCTCTTGCAGAGACCCGATCTCCCTTGATTTCCATCACTCCTCTCAGGTGTAGGGAATCTGAGATATTGGTAGTAAGTTGCCGCCACTCCTTTGAGTTTATGTAACCACTTTCGTCCAATAATGGCGTTGTAGGGGGATGGGGCGTCAACCACGCTGAATCGTGTTTCTACTTTCATGGGTCCGGCGTTAACCTGCAACACGATGTCTCCCAATGGCTTCGTGGGTGCTCCATTGAATCCGTAGATGGTGTAATAAGAGGTCATTAGTGTTCTTCATGGAGCTTCATTCGTTTGAATGCGTCGTAGAATAGAACGTTTACTGAGCTTCCCCCGTCTATGAGGATCTTTTTGAGGTTACATCCAGCCACTGGTAGTGTTAGGACCAAGGGATCGTTATGATCTTCCATATCTTCGATATCTTCAGCATCGAAGATAATAGGTGAGTCCATCCACTCTTCGTGCTCGTCCACCTCTACACCATCAATCTTATATAATTCGCAGTGGTCCTCGAACTGCTTCCGTAGCCTCTTTCCTATCTGTGCTGTAAGTGAGGGCCCTGCGGCTTCAGAACACGAGATGGTGTTGATTGTGCGGTTCCCTCTGGAAGTTGGACTGGCTTGGTCCGTTTGGATCTATCCTCGGACCTCCTTTCGTATGTAATGTTGGAGTTCGCCAGCATCAATCAGTTTTTGGATCATTATTTTGAGGTTTTTACATTTCTCGGTCTGGTGTCCATTGAAGCAGTGATATTCACAGTAATCTTTAGACTTCTCGGTTCTTGGGGGCTGTTTTCCCTTAGACCACGGCCACTCCAAATTTTCCCTTCCTTTGATCTCTCGCAAGATCCGAGCATAGCTAGCATTGAGCTTCGTGTAAACTTGATCTTCGAATTTTCGATCGTCTTTTCGTCGTTCATCCCTTCGTTCCTTCCTATCTTCGTGAGGCCGTTCCGCTGATCTATTTCTTTTGGCCCCATTGGTTTGTTCTGCGGAATTGGTACGGTGAGACCTCTGCGGGCATGCCCTCGGGTTTTCACGCTGGATTTCTTCAAGACGAGCGTGCTTTTCAATAATTATTCGAAGATCTCCTTCTGTCTTAGGCACGCTTCCATGAATCTCAACAAATAGTGGACTCATTCGGTCTAATCCCCACTTGTAGCAGTTGATACTTACCACTGGGTCCACACTTCCTATGGCTTGACAGATCTTGTGCCATCGGTTAGTGTATTCCCTCGTGTTTTCCTTGTAGCCAATTGCCAGCGAAAAGAGCTTATCCATTCCGGTATTAACAGCCTTGTTGTACATGTAAGTTCTTAAGAACTTTTCTGCGAGTTGATCGTAGGAGTGGATGGAGTCAGGCGGCAAATTATCAAACCAAGACAATGCCGATTCCTTCAGGCTTGATGGGAAGTATCTACAGAGTACGGCGTCGTTCTGACTCCATCTGGCTAAGACACGGTTATAATACCGAATATGTGCAGCGGGATCACTGGATCCGTCATAGCATTCGAAGGTCGGGACAGGGCACTTCAGCGGAATAGGGGTGTTGTCCAGGCGATGAGTTAGGGGCGTGGAGTTAGCCTCTCTTATGACCTCTTCTAACCTTCCCCCGCCTTGTCTAGTTTTTAACTGCCTGATCTCAACCATCATTTCATCACGCAGCTCTTCCATCGCGCGGTGGTGCCCTACGCTCTTCTGCCCGTGATAGTCTGACTCTTCGTCATTATAATCCGGGTCGGATGAGCTACTTCCCCTAGCAGCGCCTTCATTAGCTGCTACGATGACTCTTCGGTCTCGATTAGGTTCTGGTTCCTTTGAATTTGCTTCATCAAGTTGTTGGATGGTCTTCGTGCTTAGGGCAATCCGGTCTTTTAAATCTTGATTTTCTCTGGCCAGCAAAGCTACGGCATCTGCGTAAACCTGCTGGCTCTTCTTCAATTCTTCAAGCTCAGCCATTAGTCGATGTGATTAGTTTGACCCCTGATTAGGAGTCCCAGCTCGTGCTACTACGGCCATGGTGCCGCCTTCTTCTATGGTTTGCACTAAAGGTGGTAGAGGTTCAGCTTCGATTGTTGGCATTTCCAAATCAGGCTAAGTGCCCATCTGCGGTGTTAGAGCCGCCGACACTGTTTGATTCTGATCGTTTGTTGATGGCATTCCGAAGGTTGGCGGATGCGTGGGTTGATGTGTTCTGGATTCATCCACCCTTTCTTTTGGTTGATGAAATTGATTCGTAGCAAAAGTTTTGCTGGTTTCTGCAGCCTTCGGGGCAGCCGCAGCCGTACTGTACTTTGTCGCCGCTGCTCTGAGAGCCGCGGCTGCAACGGAGTTAGCGTTCATAGGCGAAGTGATTTCCGCAGTATCCTGCCTCTGACTAGTCATTTTGGCTTTGTCTCCTTTCTGCTTGCTTCGGGTGATGACCGGGGTTGTCCTTGGTGCTTCCTTTGACGAGGCTTTGGATTTTCCTGCCTCCTGCGTCTTTTCCATCTTGGGTCCTTTTGTTGCTTTCTTTCTGCACAAGGGAATTTCAAACAGCGAGAAACAGAAATGTCCGTGCGGATCGGGTTAGTTTGCGAAATACCCTATTCCAAGATGGGGAAAAACTGCCCGAGGGACACAGAGAAAACTTTAGGGAGGCTCATTTGATTAAAACATATGAGTTAAAATACATGGGTTAAGGTCTTATTAAAAGTGCGGACTCATTGAAAATACATGAAAACGCGTGAAGATCCCTTGGAAGATGCACGTAGATCCTTTGAAAATGTATGAAAACCCACCGAAAAGACAGGTCCGTACGAGATCTAAAAAAATTTAAATCCGTGGATCTAAGCAATAAATCTTTTAATCAGTTTAAACTGCTTCGATAGATACTGCCGGAGCTAATGAAGATAATGGGTGTGTTTTTGAATATAATAAAGTTAACAAAATATAAACACTGCTAGAGCTAATGAAGCAGAGCAATCATATGCTAGTTTAAGATGAAATCACAGGATAAGATAAATCTTTTACCGGGACGAAGTCCCTGTTTCTAGCGCCAAATTGTGAACACGTAAATCACGAAGGCATCTATATGTTCACAAACAAAGTTCGCATTCTATACACATGCTCGCAATGATGAGACAATTGCATTGATTCCTTGGCTCAAAACCTTCGGGTTTATCATTGCCTCGTCTAATATCATCACCAGAGGCGTTCACATAGAGGAAGATAAAGAAAACGAAGTGTAAAAGTAAAACTCGTGGAGTATGAAATGAATGTAAAGTGCTGAAATGTAAATAAGACTGAGATTTACGTGGTTCAGCACTAAGGCCTACATCCACAGGGTTGTCGTTTTCACTATGCATTTGATGATTACAGAGGTAGTCGAATGACTTTGGAGTTTACATAGGTCTGCGAATTGTAAAAGGTAAACTTACACTAACAATTCTTCTCTCTCGACTTCTCTATAAACCTTTCTCTCTTTTCTCCTCCCCTCTCTCTTGGTGGAGAGGGGTTTTTTATAGGGTTAGAGTGTGGGACCCGTTTCTGAGGGCCGTTGGAACCTTATCTTCTTGTGCTTTGTGTCCATCACGCAGAGGTCTTCGTTCATTGCTTGATCACGCAGATTCATCCTCGTCCGTTCCACGGGTTGATCGACACGTATACTGCTCAGAGTGTTTAATGCGGGTAGTTGAGACGCATGCTCGTGTCAGACAAGTGTCTTCTGCCCCTGTCACGTCCATGTCAGCCAACCTTCTCTTCACCGTTGATCTTGGCTTCTTTTGGGGATGAGATAAAGTAACTCTTCGGGAGTTATTTGGTGCTCCACAGTACACCGTGCTTTTGGTACATCTTTTAACTTCTGCCCTTGGATTTGTTCGGGCAAAGATCCGACGTCGACGGGATGGGCTTCTTGGCTGTGGGCGTGTGTCATCATGTTTTGATGACTTGGTTCGCATGCTCTCCACGTGTCTTCTCACATACACGTGTTTGATGATGAAATATGTACACACAGTTTTCCGTTAAATATTCCACGTCCACCCCAAGTAAGCAGGTTGTTAATCTCTTTCATTACAACGCGATTTCTGCCAAAATACTAATTGAAAATGTTTGACGATATATAGCCTTCCATGCGTGTCTTAAGAAGGTGACCTGAGGTGGACCAAAATGTGAATCGAATCTGGGAATTCCTGTAGTTGAGTAACATTCCTGACTATAAGATGTTTTTATTGGAACCTATCATCCTGTACTTTTGTGATTCCTTCCTTATTGTCTTTGATTTTTTACTCTATCTTGCATTTTAAAAAAAGATGATTTCAAATCCGTCAACGATGCTCCTTACACTTTTGTGTGTCTCTGTCATTACCTTTTGTTTACATTTTTCTCTTTGTATTATTTTGTTGAACTGATAAAAAAAATTGTGTCTTTTCTAGGATTACTATAATGATGATTGGCATGGTTATACACAATATAGATAAGGAAGCTCCGATCTGCACTTTTGCACCTGCTTCATGAAATTGTTGTTAGCAACTGAAGACGCATAGAAAAATGAATGAAAGTAGATGGGAAGAGTGTTCGTAGGAAGAGAACAAGAACTTGGATAAAAACAGTTTGGAACCCATTGGATATTTCTTGGAGTTTAGGCGATAATTGCTCGGCTTGGTTGCTACGCTTGCCAGATTTTGTAAGCGAAAGACTATATGACATATGAAGGACCGTGATTGTTGAGTATTTATGTAAAATTAGAATATATCGTTTGATCATAACATCAACAACGTTCATTATAAATTGCAGGCATCTAGGAAAATGGCAGAGAATGACGTACATCTTCCAAAGGAGCAACTCAATAAGAACAGCCGGCTTGGGCACTTTCTTTTCACCTATATTATTTCAGCATTGAGTTTATCATTTGCGAGTGTTATTCCCTTCTTTTTTCAGTTTGGGTTTCAATATCTTTATCATTTGCAAGTGTTGACGGATTTGGTCAGCCTTTCTCACCTTTACCTAGGCATTGTTGTACATATTGATTGCCTGCTTGAATCTGGAGCAAGTAGGACCTATGAAGTTTGAAAACTAAATAGTAAAATGTAGAAAACTCTTCTAATGAAAATCAAAAATTGTGATTCCATAACATGCACCAGGTGCAGTAGTTATGCCAATATTGATCTCAGATTTCATCTCCCTAAAGCTTATTGTGGCCATATCATGAGCTAAACCCTATGGCATTAATCCAGATTGACAATCGAGGCTAGCAATATTTAACTTTCTTACAAAAAGATTATTGTCAGGTTAAATTTATTAAACCAATTTGGTTACATAAGTTGGTCTCATGTCGTTGCAGGGTGTAAACTCCTACTTCTTCAAGATCCCTTTTCGTATAAATAAGTCTTTGTTTTGTACACTAATTATCTATCTCGATGTACATGGCTGCAAGTTGCGAAGCCAATTTTTGATTTGTAACAGTAAGGTCCTTCGATTCATATTTTCTTTTTTCTATTTTTAATATGGAAGCCTCTAAAACTAATTATTTTTTAAAGAACTAAGATTTTAAATTATATTGATGATGTCTGCTCTAGCTGCTAAGAGCGTTTTGAGCACTCCTATTTAACTTATAAGATTCGGGAAGGTTATATACACAATTTTACACTGAGTTCATTGTTGGAAGAATGTGGCAGGCCGTCAATGACATGAAATACTTGAAGAGTGTGGTCTCTCTTTTTTATTTAATGTAATGTACTATCTCCGTCCAACAAAAAATGATTGAAAGTACCATTTTTCTTGGGACAGAGGGAATATAAATTTTCTTTAATTTCGGTCATTCAAATATTCCATTTGCTAATGCAAATAAATTTAGAATTTTATTTTGTGCTAATAATAATACGTTGACAGTCTGGGTGCATAGCGACATTGAAGTTGATGTGGCTTTTTCTCTATTAGTTTTCATGTACTGATCCACTCATAGTCTCACTCATTCTACTCTTTAAGTTGAGAGGAAAGAACTGGGATCTCTATGCATAAAATTATTTGAAATTTAATGAAGACGAGTCTTATCGAGGGATTCTTGATAGATATGTTTGCATTGGGTTACACAAACAAGATTTTGTTTTGTGGCTGTGATGACACTTTGTTATGTTGTATAAAGACTTTGGCAGTTTTCGAGAGGCTAAACAAGATTAATAGCAACGACAATGTAAATCCCGGACCGTTACGGTACGGGTTATATTCTAGTACTAATATAAAGAAAAGAGGTATTTTGGTTGGTCTTTTTTTTTCTAATAGTAAATAAGAATTATATTAATAATAAGATTACTACAGATTATTCTTGTTCTGCTGGATTAATGTGTTTATCCAGACAGTCATATTGCTAAGAGAGACATGAAAATCTCTAGACATTGCTTGATTTGCAATTTTGTCTGCCAAATAATTTGCGTCTCTTTTAACATGAGAGCAGTGCCAGAAATCTAAGTCTCTAAGAATTATTAATGCATCAAAACTTAAATTTGCTGAGGTCCATTTTATTGCCGAGAAATTTCCATTCAAAGCGTCTATCACGTTACTGCAGTCTCCTTCCAAATGTATTGAGAGCTTTCCTTGTCCTTTTGCCCACAAAACAGCTTATAGGAGAGCTTTATATTCTGCTTGTTCCAGATCTAGAGCTTTACCAGCACCTCCTTACCATCCATTGCAATTTCCTGAAATATCTCTACAAATTAGACCATATCCATAATTCCATGTCTCTTTAATAAATGCAACATCAAAATTGATTTTATCCACATTATATATCGATACATTCCAATAAGAGGGGGTTCTATTTTCATGTCTTCTATTATGTACAGTTGAAGTACTAGTAGTCTAAACTCCCATTTCTGTTATAATATTATGAGTAGTATTTAAAACATTAACCTACACATCTTCAAAATGTTTAGCACACCTGGATTTCCAAACAAACCAAGAAACAAAGCTTACTAATGTAAAAACCTGTGTATCCACCTGATGTTGAGCAGTGTTAACATTAAATAAACCACACAACCAAGTATGAAAATCAAAGTTCTTTAGTGTATTATGAACATTAGGATTAACACTATTGTAAACCCTCTCAGTAAACTCACAGTCAACAAAAAGATGGTGCAAAGTCTCAAGATATTGACCACATAAGCAACATGTAGAATCTTGATATTGAATATACCTAGCAAGCCAACTTTTAGTTGGAATACAGTTATGCAAGCATTTCCATATAAAATATTGGATTCTAGGAGGTGACCTTATTTTCCAAAAAGAGTTCCAAGATATGTTCAAGTTATTCTTAGTGGGATGTCTAACAAGGTGATCATTCAGTATAACTCTGTAAGCAGACTTTACTGAGAACTCCCCATTAGGAGTTGGTTTCCATCTAACTTTGTCTTTTCCATATAATGAGATTCTAATACTTGTTATAGCATTAACAATATTCTGGTCAAAGAGGATGTTCAACGTTTCTAATATCCAAGATTTTGAACTTCTATCTATAAGTTGATTAACATAAGAAGGATTATTAGATATAAATTGAGAGGTAGGTGGACCAGTAATGCTTGGGATCCAACTATTTCTCCAAATCCTAATGTTACTGCCATCACCCACTTCTAAGATGTAGTGCTTCTTAACAATTTCCAAGCCTTTGCAGATTCCTACCCAAACCCAAGACCCATTTTTAGGAATAATGCCAATAAGAGGATTAACATTATTGAAATACTTACCTTCAAGGATTTTGACCCAAGTTGCATCTGGATTCTCCAACATTATCCAAGCAAGCTTGGTTAGTAAAGCTTGATTTAAAAGATCATATTTTCTAATATTTAAACCTCCTAAAACTCTAGGGAGTTGGATGTCACTCCATTTTTTTGGGAAGATTCCTTTACCATTTTGCTGTTTTCCCCACCAAATTTTTTTTTGGATTGAATCCATTTTATCAGTGATGATCTTTGGCATGGGGAAAACAGCTAAATGATGGTTGGCCATACTACCTAAAACTGACTGGTTAAGGATGGTCTTACCTGGTGGTGCTAGAAAAATAGATTTCCAAGGAGCTAATTTTCCTGAATAGCTTTCCATGATGAACAAAGGAATCAACTTTATGTTTTTACAAAAGAAGAGGCACACCAAGGTACTTTTCCTGCAAAGACATTCTCTTTATCTACAAAATGTCATCTAGATCATTCTTCATATTGGGAGGGACTTTAAAGCTGAAAGCAAGAGCAGATTTATCAAAATTCACTGCTTGACCAGAAAATTTACTAAATTGTTCTATAATGGTGGCTAAGTTCCTAGCATCTTTTTCCCTAGCCTTGATGAAAATCAAGCAATCATCTGCAGAGCAGGACAATGTTTAGTAACTTTAAAACCATGTATAAGGCCATCATTTTCATCTTTATTAAGACTCTTAGATAAATCTTCCATGCATAAAATAAAAAGATAGGGTGACAGAGGGTCACCCTGTCTTAAACCCCTAGCTGGATTATAGATATTACCTGGAGCACCATTAAGCAAGATAGAAGTTGTAACAGTGGATATGCATTCCATAATCATGTCACACCAAGCATCAGAGAAACCAATATTTTTCATGCTTTTAACTAAGAAGTTCCAAAAGTCTTGGACATGTCTAGTTTAATGGTTATTCCTCCATCCTTAGCTTTAGTTTTTTTTATTTTTGGTTGGTCACAAAAGGACAAAATAGATTGGTGTAACCCTGATATTACTAATATGGCCTTAAATATAAACCACTACTCTACATATGTACATTAAATCAATGTTTATATATTTACAGTAATGCCATTGTTTTAAAAATAGGTCAAAATTTTTAAAAACTTGATATCTTTCAAAATACACATCGGATTTCGCAAAGTTAATATATCTGGAAAGCTCTTTGAATTATCTACATAATGAATACAAATAAGAATATTAAATTTTTTTATTTTAAAATTTATTTTTCATTATTATTAAATTTTGTATTGTTAAGAATCAAATTCAAGCATGTGCATCGCACATGTGGTCTCACTAGTGTTAATGAATGTATCATGAATACCTAGTAAATTATGTGTTCATTGTCAAAATAAATCTCAGTATTGTCATATGCCTAAATTTTCATTCTCATTATTCGACTCATCCCACATCTTATTTGTTATGCTATCTCGTCACTGGTTTATTGCGTAAATGGCCCGTTACTTGGCCATCAACTTAAAAAAAAATGGTCATGCTCTCAAAAACAAATATTCCCCAAATTTCCAAATCTCCCAAAATATCACCTCATGGGTAGAGATTTCTACCATGCTTATTTTCCTAAAAAAGTCTCTCAAAATCTTTGAAAACAATAAATCAATGACTTTCAACTCTCCTTCGAATAACAAGGGGGTTGGAATGACTCTTACGATATCCTAATCCAATAAATGGAGTACTAGGAAATTTAAATGATTTAAAAAAAAGTCTCTAACCAATAACAAGAGACATTAAGAGAATCTCCAAAAATCTCTATGGACTAAAAGTAAATTTGGAAACTCTCCGAAAATCATTTGAAATCTTATTTGACTAACCCTTGTTAGTCACTTCATTATACAACATTTGGACATGAATCTGACCACCTGCATATGTCCTTTTAACAAGTTAGCAAAGGTTATTAATGACGCAGATGAACTGACTTGAAACCTCTTTAACATGACCTAAAAATTTATTTATTTTTGAAACGAAACTCAAGATTCAAAATGTGAATATTTTTGTTAACAAAGAAGGTTCATTCTTTTTAAGTATATTTGATAGTGGGGGGTCTCTCTCCTATTGCTCTGCATATCTGAAAATCCCAAAAAACTCAAACTACCTTTTCTTCTTCTTCTTCTTCTTCAATTCCTTTGACAAAACTTCAATTACACATCAATTTCTTATTAGATTATCATATGTTACCTAGATTTAGTCTAATATTAATTAGGGTAAATTTGGGTAGTACTTAAATTAGGTTTTTATGCTTTCAATAAAACTTATCCTTGTTTTACAAGGATTTTAGAATCAGGTTTTGTATACATTTCTATGATCGTATTCTAATGGCTGACTATTGTCATTATGAAGATTATAATATCCTTAATGGCACTTTGTTAACATGTGATGGTATATTCATGTATATCATTGAAGACGATCTCCTCCGGCGTTACGTTGATCTCTGCAACTCGATACAAGATTTATGGCTACTGGTTTTAATCGTGATTACAATGTTATGTGCTTATTACTCCTTGCTATGGGAGCATCAAGATTTGAAGAAGTTATCCAAATGGTTGGAAAGAGTTCCAAAAACCATCCCTCAAATATCTGATTTCTATTTGAATATGTACTCAATACTTTTAATGCATCTTAGATCTTCACATATTCAAAATTTTAATGCATCTTAGATCTTCTGTATTAGGGGCTCTCATTAAATGTATTTTTTTTAACTATTCTTTGTTTATGATGTATGAAATTCTATCACTTGTTGACAATTTATTAATATAATTAGTCTAGGGCTCTGTGTAGATCCTGTTCCTTCAAAAAAAAAGTATATTTGATAGCTCTTTGACATGGAACTCAAGATCCATTTTTAACAACTTTTTGAAATAGAATTATGAAACTCAAGATCCGTTCTAAAACAAAAAAGAAAAAAGAACTCAAGAACCATTTTTAACAAACTTCGATTTTCCGTGATCTGCATTTGTTCATCATCCGACCAAAGGGAGGCCTTCTATAGGATGAAAAATGAGCCTCCTATCCGTCACAATGTTTGTCCAGAGAATTTAAAATCAGAATTTTCATTTTCAAAATCTCATCAAATTGAGATCCAATTTTACATAATCTTAAAAATTGATTATAAATTTCCTTCCAACATAATCAAAGAAACAAATTATCTGTTCATACTTATTCAAACTACTCATTAGATTGATCGTAATCAATCGATTTCAGTTCGTTTTTGTTAGTAAAAATAAAAAAAAGTCAACTTCCAATTTTGACAAATCTACCTACTAGATTACTGCTGCAGCAGTGGGGGTGGCCGATCGACCGATATTTCGAAGCAATTTGTTCCAAATAAATTTTAATTATCTTTCATTTTGGGAAGGAAATAAAATTTAGACCTATATATCTGTTAGTAGCTATTTGTTGATAATAAGATCACACTCTTAGCAGGAAAAAGTTCCTGAAACACCACTGTCACCAAATAGCAACATTTATAAATGTTACAAACAGTGGAAAAATGTTACTAAATTTTCTAGCAACAGTCAGCATTGTCACCATATTGATAGACACATTTTTGTGTCTACTTTGTCCTCAATGTCTGTATTGTTGGAACTCTATTTTTGTACTAATATTGTGTTTTTATATATTTTTAGGAAATAAACATTTTTGAAAAATTCGGCTCGAAAAGTTGATTTTAGCACCCGGAGGACAAGTGTTATTCAGACTCTCGCTTTTGGATAAGGGGTAACCTAATTACTAAGGGGAACCACCAGGTCACTCCAAGGCATCTGCTATTCGCACCCCAGTTCAGGATAGGGGGCATATCATATTTAACATTCAAATTCGTGTTTTGGCGGGAAAACCATTTTCACTCCTGACAGATTTTCAATCAGCAAAATGAAGGTGTTCTAGTGCGATTCAATCGCTGAAAATTGGTGAGAAGTTGTGATTTAACATGGAAAAGCTGTTGTGAGTGTTCTCTTAGCTCAAATTTGGCTAGAATTATCTAGACAATTCACGGGCTCAAAACAGGTAAAACACATGCAGAAGAGTTTCTCTACGACTTCTAGAAGATTTTGTGTGTGTTCTGCTCGTGTTTCATGCATCGAGCAACTGTTGGAGCATGTGTAATCGAATTGGAGCGTGCTGGACCAGAGAAAACGCGTGAAAAGCTAAAACAGGAAAGAAAATATCCGAAAATATTTTCTTTCACTGCCGAGGATTTGTGGAGTTATGGAGGAGATTCGATGCATGCTTCGGGTTTAAATAGAGTCCTTGGAGGTCAGAGAAAGGGTGTCCAGAGTTTTGGGAGCTAGGGAGAGCTAGAGAAGATGAAATCAAAGTTTAACAAAATTCTGTTTCTGCTGCTGCATGAAGATGAACACGAAGAACAATAGACTGTAAGAGACTGTCGTTCTTCAACAGTGACAGCGACAGTGGAGTGTGGGTCATAGTTTTCCAAAGACTACAACATTTCATATGTATCGTTCTTGTGTGACGCTTCCCGTGGGTCGCGCATTAGCTGTTTACACCATTTTCTCTTCTTCTCATGATTTGTAAACCATTTTTGAGCCATAATAAATTATTTTGAGAGCATTTATACTATGATGAGCTAATTCCCTCGTAACCAAGGCAATGGAGGAAGCTATTCATGCAACATAAATGGGTAACTATTTCATTTAATTATGTAATTCACCTAATCGCTGCTTTTACAGAGTTTTAAATTGTTTGAATGATTGTCTTAATTATTTGTTATTCAGTTTGATAGGTTATGCTTGGTTTAATCTCTTGATAATCTATGCTTAAGGTTTACAAATAATGTTTGAGAATCTGTATGATTGATAGTGAATTAAAGATAAAAGAGGACTTAAGAATTGAATAGAGTTTTGAAATATTTATCATTCAATTTTGCATAATAGTGGAATCTAGTGTCTTGGTTACCTCTCGCACCCATTGTTAATAATTTTGTATATAATTTTATTAAACCTTTAAATTTAATCTTCACAAGTCCGAGAGTTTGAACCTCATTACTACAACCCACGGAAAATCATTAATCATTTTGGCGCCGCCGATGCGGATTTGTGCTTAGGTAGAATTTTTAGGTTTTTATTATTTTTTATTATTCCATTTGTTCTTTTTACGTCTCTTTGGTTGTGTCTTTGTATTACAGGTTTGAAGTTGGATACTAAATACCTTGGAATCAAAGCTTAAAGCTAAAAGAAAAGGAAAAAAGACAAAGCAAAAAAAAAAGAGAGAGAATTATTTATTATTTATTTTTTTAAAGAGACTTTCCATTTTATTTTATTTTTTGTAATTATTATTATTATTTTTTTGTATTTCTTTTCATTGGACTGGACTTTGGACAATTTATTTTAATTTTAAACCCTACGGAAGGGTTAAAAAAAATTTAAATATAAACTGTTTGCAGGGAAGGACGACGATTACAATATCGTCTCGGCCCCTCGGGTTCTCACATGATATAGGAGTCGTGGCCCGAGTCGACTACAGCGGTTCTTCGCCCGTCTGGTACGGGAGGTAAACTTCTAAATACCCGCGAATCTCCTGTCAGCGGGTTTACTGTATTCCTTAAGGTGATTCATTGATTGAGGACGAATTTGGACTGTTTTTAAATTCCTAGTAAAGGGCAAGGCCTGGCCAATACAAGATAAGGGTTCGGATTTCATCACCGCTCCCTTCTTGCCCGCCTTAGGAAAACGAAACCTAACGCGAACCCAATCTTTAAAATTTGGAATAGAACGAGACCAATAGGGTAACGAGCTTAATAGGAAACTCGTTCGAAAAATATTGGTTGCTCTTTAAGCACACTTCAAAGTTCATGATGGTTTCTGTGAGTTGAATGCGTGACTGCGCCGCCTTCTAATGCGGTGAGGCCTTGGGTATCAAAGCTCTACTAAGCTTCCCTCGCCTCTATTAAACTTACTTTGACTCGGATTGATTCCAGAGGGGTTTGCTCAAATTGCAACGAATTCCCTTTCGAAAGATAGAAGCTGGTCTAGAAACAATCTAAGTGGAACCATCATGCTTTCTGTTTGCTATATTCTATAGGTTTGATTTGGTCGAGTCAGCCTTGTTTGTGATTGTGTAGAATTCCCTTGCAATTAAGAATGTCGAACTCGTATGACAGAAGCCAATACAATGAGTATCGATCTGAATTTGAATATGGACATCATCATTTTTATGACCATGGTGGGAATAGTAGTTGGGAACGCCAACCTTTTCAAGGTTATGGTTCATACCATGGTGAGCCCAATTACTATCCACACGCGAATTGGTCTTACGAGCAAGAAAATCAGGAACACTGTAGTACTGGTTACTCGTTTTTGGAAACTATTCCTGATCATGATATTTCTGAACCTGTTCCATCTCTAGAAGAGACCCAACAACGGATTGAAAGGACGTATAAACGTTTAGTTGCAATGGATAGTTCAAAAGAAGAGTGTACACGATATTCTGAGATGATAAACGAGAGTGGTAAACGTATAAGTGTTATGCTCAGTGAAATTCAGGCACGTCTAGAGGCAGAAAATGAACAGTTGGCTAATGCTGCTCGAAATAATCTAAATTTCCAAAATAGGGTTTCTAATTCTACCCTTGATATCAATAGTGAATATTTGCCTAATTTAGAGGACGAGGCTAGAATAAAAGACACTACTTATTTAGATAAGGTTCAATCATCTTTGTACTATTATGATGATGAGGATAGTAGTAATGAAGAATCTGAAATATGTAGGCATAGTGATCAAGAATCTATTAATCCAATTGAGATTTATAATGATTATATTATTTCGAGTTCAAATCCAAATAATTTTTATGATTATTCACCTATTCAAAAGGACGAGGATTTGATTAGGGATACCACCGTTTTAGACGATGTAGTTTTTCCTTTTGATTACGAAGCCGATAGTGGTTTAGAGGAACGGGTTTATTCCGAAAATGATGTTTTAGAGTCTAGCGACTTAGAAACAATAGTATTATATGAAGAAGATATACCCGTAGAGATGAGTAAAGATGCACTACCTGATAATAAATTAGAAGAATCAATTGACCATTTTCAAGAATCTAATGATCCAGAAATTAGGGAGATTGTAACTAGTCTATCTAGAGACACTGAAAACTCTAAGTTTGGGGGTGATTATCACCTTCCTAGTGCCTTACCTTTAACTCTCAGAAAGTCCCTTCACTTAGGACTTGATATCTCTGCCTCGACAATTTTACAAGATTAACTTCATACTCGTTTTCCCGAGCCTAATGATGTCCATGAAGGAGTTCAGTTATTAGAAACCCATCCTCTGGTTAATGTGGTTTTCCCAGGATATGATCCCCAGATTGACTTTGTTTTCCCACCAAATAGTTTTCTTCCAACTGTGGGAACGTTTATATTCCAAATGTGTCGAATATTAAGTTGTGAGACTAAACCTAAATGCTTTAGGAAATTAGAATCGACACATTTGCTTAAGAATGACCACTACTCTCATTGTGGTCAATTATGTAAGTCAAATATTATTGACTTAGAGGATCCTCAGTTATTTAGGTTATTATTGTGCGCTTCTAAGATCATATTTGAGTTTTTCCAGACTCTAGGACCTAATGATTCAGATCCCACCTATGAAGAAACGCAGCCAATGAAAATTTTCTATTTAGACCCTTTCATGGAACCTGAACCTGAACCACAATTAGATATAAATTTCTTAATCAGGAAACTAAGTAAGGGCATGCTAGTCTTGTTCACTTTCTTGGTTCATTGCAGTTTCCTTTGGTCAGCTCTATTTAGTTTTGAAGACCCACAGTTATTTCGACTGTTACTTTATGGTTCGAGTTGACTAATCCTTTCCTAAGTCTAGCTGAAGACTTTAAACTTAGCACTTCTTGGGAGGTATCCCATGCTCATGCAACACGGTAATATCTTTCCTTAACTCTTTCGCTTCAAATGGTAACAGTTTCTCCTTGTTCATGCTTTTAGTTTCATCTTTAGAACATTTAGGACAATGTTAGATTTAAGTTTGGAGGTATGGGAGAAACTTTTTAGTTGCAACTATTAAACTCCGGAGCCTAGAAATTTATTCCTATTAAGGTTTGCACTAACCAATCTAAGTGGATGGGAACATCTTGGTTATAGGAGTTGAGGAACCAATCTGATTAGGTGGAAACATCTATAGAGTCTATTCATAAAAGCACAGAGCTCAGGTGTTAGAAATAACATGATAGTTGCACCATATCTCGTTGAGTCCTTTTCATTTCTTTTTTCATTTTATTTTTTCATTTTAAACTACGTTTCTCTAAGTGATTAGGTGGGGCACACGATTCAAGTTGTTACCACTGCTAGGGTGAATTAGAGTGATTGAGTTACTATATAAAAAAAAAAAAAAAGAGACCGTACCAGTTAGACCAATCGGAATAAGTATTAACACTTGGATAGCAATATGCGTGTGTTCTCCCTGTTTTCGTCGCCTAAGCAAGCGTGGAATGCAGGACCCGTGAGAACTATCGTGTAATCTGCTGACAAGAAGCATGCGCTTGGATCAAAAAGATCTATTCATTCCATTAAGTTAAAAAAAATGGTTATTGTTCTGTGTAGTCAACTGCTGGTTCCCTTGTATTTGCCAGTTTGTTGATCTAGATTTAAGTTATTGACCACTGGTTCCCTTGTATATGCCAGTTGTGTTGATATTAGTCAGACCGGTATCTCAGTCCATTAGGATAGGTTCATTCTGGCAGTGGCCTTCAGACAGATATGTGAAACATCGATCATTTGGTTAACATCAAAACCATCTACATTTTTCTATTTCCATCTCCTTTTTCTATCCATATGATTAGTTTGACTCCGAATATGATGTCCATAGTGCAACTATCTCAGTAGAGCTCTGTCACTTTATATGAATTTTAATATGCTTGAGTGCAAACTCGTGTACAACAATTGGAATTTCGCATCAGGGTACTTCCTCCTATAGTCAATGATTGTATGCCAACCAAGGAGATTCTTTAGTGCCTTCCAAGGTTCGTTGTAGATAGCTATGGTCTGGAGTAAAGGTTTTGTGGGTACACCTCTGGTAAACCCTCCGGAGACAACACTCCGCCACTAGGGCCACCTAGTGGTTTAATGGCTTACTGCACGTGCTAAGTGTAGTCATTTTATTTTTTAGATTAGATTTGCTCGAGGACTAGCAAATAATAGGGTTGGGGGTATTTGATAGACACATTTTTGTGTCTACTTTGTCCTCAATGTCTGTATTGTTGGAACTCTATTTTTGTACTAATATTGTGTTTTTATGTATTTTTAGGAAATAAACATTTTTGGAAAATTCGGCTCGAAAAAATTGATTTTGGCACCCGGAGGACAAGTGTTATTCGGACTCTCGCTTTTGGATAAGGGGTAACCTAATTACTAAGGGGCACCACCAGGTCACCCCAAAGCATCTGCTATTCGCACCCCAGTTCAGGATATGGGGCATATCATCTTCAACATTCAAATTCGTGTTTTGGCGAGAAAACCATTTTCACTCCTGACAAATTTTCAATCAGCAAAATGAATGTGTTCTAGTGCGATTCAATCGCTGAAAATTGGTGAGAAGTTGTGATTTAACATGGAAAAGTTGTTGTGAGTGTTCTCTTAGCTCAGATTTGTCTAGAATTGTCTAGACAATTCACGGGCTCAAAACAGGTAAAACACATGCAGAAGAGTTTCTCTACGACTTCTGGAAGATTTTGTGTGTGTTCTGCTCGTGTTTCATGCATCGAGCAACCTGTTGGAGCATGTGTAATCGAATTGGAGTGTGCTGGACCAGAGAAAACGCGTGAAAAGCTAAAACAGGAAAGAAAATATCCGAAAATATTTTCTTTCACTGTCGAGGATTTGTGGAGTTATGGAGGAGATTCGATGCATACTTCGGGTTTAAATAGAGTCCTTGGAGGTCAGAGAAAGGGTGTCCAGAGTTTTGGGAGCTAGGGAGAGCTAGAGAAGAAGAAATCAGAGTTTAACAAAACTCTGTTTCTGCTGCTGCATGAAGATGAACACGAAGAACAATAGACTGTAAGAGACTGTCGTTCTTCAACAGTGACAACGACAGTGGAGTGTGGGTCGTAGTTTCCCAAAGACTACATCATTTCATATGTATCGTTCTTGTGTGACGCTTCGTATGGGTCGCACATTAGCTGTTTACACCATTTTCTCTTCTTCTCATCATTTGTAAACCATTTTTGAGCCATAATAAATTATTTTGAGAGCATTTATACTATGATGAGCTAATTCCCTCGTAACCAAGGCAATGGAGGAAGCTATTCACGCAACATAAATGGGTAACTATTTCATTTAATTATATAATTCACCTAATCGCTGCTTTTACAGAGTTTTAAATTGTTTGAATGATTGTCTTAATTATTTGTTATTCAGTTTGATAGGTTATGCTTGGTTTAATCTCTTGATAATCTATGCTTAAGGTTTACAAATAATGTTTGAGAATCTGTATGATTGATAGTGAATTAAAGATAAAAGAGGACTTAAGAATTGAATAGAGTTTTGAAATATTTATCATTCAATTTTGCATAATAGTGGAATCTAGTGTCTTGGTTACCTCTCGCACCCATTGTTAATAATTTTATTAAACCTTTAAATTTAATCTTCACAAGTCCGAGAGTTTGAACCTCATTACTACAACCCACGAAAAATCATTTATCACATATAGCAACTCTTATAAGTGTTCCAAACAGATCCACGGACTCCTCCTTCTTCACTAGCGATTTGACCCGACTGTGACCCGTTTTCTGGGTTAAATTTCAGACTCAAAAAACTTCGACAATTGATCTAAATTTTCGGAATTTCTTTCAACCCATATAAATTATAACCATATTTAACCATACGGTGGAAAACATTTTAAGAACAATGATCAGAAATTGATCAAAATCGAAAAATTGGAATTTTAAGAAAACCTTTTTTTTAATTGAATTTTCGATCTTGAAATTCTTCGATCATGGGTGATATTTTTCTGGGTGATATTTTTCGAAATCAATTTCAATTTACGAGAGATGTAATGATTAATAGCGCTCTACTGCAAAATTTTTTGAAGAAAAAAGATCCCGAAATGATCAATTTCAACGTTTTTTTTCTTGTCCTTAAAATCCAATTTTGAGGACCATGAGAGTGTTACGGGCAAAATCCAATGGAGTCACCCTATGGAAGGCTTCCTTAACAGTCGGCCAATAAGACTGAATAACAGCAAAATTGGTTTCAAATTTCATTCAAAAAGAACAACACGAGTCTCCATTTCAATAATTTAGTCTTTTCTGAGTCAATTTCGATAAAATTGGCAGATGAAACTAAAAGTATTTGCCTGCAAAAACAGAGCACAGATACGGTGGGATTCGATCATTTCGCGGTTAAGAAGATGACGGGTATGGGTATGGGTCTGGTTGTCCGACCGTTTTTTCACCCATTATTCTCTCTTCATTTTTAATCCATCAAATCTTCTTCTCTCATTCTTCATCAACCCAAGAATCAAAATCACAAACCCATATCTTCAAATCAAAAATCAAAGCTTGATTAACAAACACTCTGAACTTTCTCCCTTTTTATCAAAAAGACTTCCTTAATATATTATATTTTGCCATATTTATAGGACCTAGAATATTCTCATTGAATAATAATAATAATAATATATATTTCCCCTTCTCCCTCAAGGAAGGGGACGAGAGTTTTACCATAATCCAAGATGGTATCACGATCCTAAAACCGATCCTTCTTCTCCTTCTTCTTCTTCTTCCCTAAAACCCTAGAAAATCCATGGCAGGTGATAAAAAATCCCTTCATCCAGCCTTTGCTGTGACAAACATAAAAACCCTAATCCCTATTCTCCTTGATATCAAACAGGATGAATATTCTTCATGGGTTTTTCTCTTTGAACTACATCTTCAAGCTCACAGTCTTCTATTCCTCATTGATGGATCCGCACCACCAACGGAGATTGAAAAAAATATCTTGACTCAACTCGACGCTTTGTGCCGTCAATGGATGTTCTCCACCATGGCCAAGGACTCGATGCTCACGGTTTTGAAATCCGGAAAAACCGCTAGAGAACTTTGGGATCATCTTCAAAAGCTTTTTCAAGATAACAAAGGTAATCGTGCTGCAACCCTTGAAAGTAAATTTGTCAATCTAAAGTTTGTTGATTGTGCTAGCATTGATGACTACTGTGACAAGCTTAAGTCATTGTCGGATCGATTGACTGATCTTGACTTCCCCATGAATGACAAACGGTTGGTTATCCAACTTGTCAATGGTCTTCCGGTGGAATACAACACTGTTGCGTCCTTCATTCAACAGTCTATGCCAACGTTTGATGCTGCCCGTTCACAACTGCGCACCGAAGAAATTCATCGTACACAACAAACCTCCATGGCATCTTCTACAGCGCTAGCAGCCACCGATTCCTCCACAGGACAGCGTCCTCAGCGCTCCGACTACAACAAGCGGAATCAGCACCATCAACGCCCTCAAACCCAACAGCTTTCAGCAGAACCCCCACTTCTGCCAACCCCGACCCAGTTCTGTCAGCCCAATAACCCACGAGCTGCAGTCTACCCAAACCCAGCATACCCAACACCCTATATGCCTTACTGGTCTGCACCTCCAAGCCCATACCCTACCATCCCCCACTGGCATCCCACTGCTCCTCTTCGCGGGCCTTCTCCAGCTCGCTCCCGCCAGACCCAACAACGTCCACGAGCTGCTGCCTATGGACAGGCCCAAGCATATGCCATTCCTTCCACAGAGATGTTGCATCCTTCGGACTTTGCGGAATCTTACAGCTCCATGAGTCTGCAGTCACCGGACGACACGTTCTATATGGACACTGGTGCAACCTCACATATTACTGCGGATCCAGGTACTTTACACACTGTTTTCAACACTCGCAATGTTAAATCCATCTTAGTTGGCAACGGCAACTCTATCCCAGTTACGGCCAGTGGTACCCACTCTATAAATCTATCTTCCCGAACTCTTCACCTCAAAGATACTCTCGTTTTTCCTGATATTATCAAAAACCTCATTTCCGTTCTTAAATTCACTACTGATAATCACGTGTCTGTTGAATTTGATCCATATGGTTTTTCTGTGAAGGATTTGAATTCGAGGACGATCCTTCTTCGCTGTGATAGCTCTGGGGAAATTTATCCTCTCACAGCTTCTGCCGTGCCCACTTAAAAACCATCCCAGTCTCCTCCCCAGTCTCTTACCGCCTGCTCATTTGATGTCTGGCACAGCCGTCTTGGCCATCCTGGACAAGCTATTTTAGATAATTTACGTTCCCACTCTTTAATTCAATGTAATAAGAAACAGTCTACCAAACTTTGTCATTCTTTTCAAGTTAGTAAACATGTTCATCTACCTTTCTATGACTCAAATTCTTTCACTTTTGCTCCTTTTTGATATTATTCATAGTGATTTATGGACTTGTCCTTCACATATTGATACTGGTTTTCGCTATTATCTTATATTGTTGGATGACTATACTAATTATCTATGGGTATATCCCTTGAAACTCAAATCTCAAGTCTACTCCAAATTCTTGGAGTTTCGGTCTTTTGTCAAAACTCAATTTGAGCGTGATATTAAATGCTTTCAGTCCGACATGGGACGTGAATTCGATAACTCTTCTTTTCACAATTTCTCTCAAACCGCTGGTTTAGTCTTTCGTTTATCCTGTCCTCACACTTCATCTCAAAATGGGAAAGCGGAGCGTATGATTTGTCGTGTTAACGACATCACCCGCACTCTCATGTCCCATGCTTCTATCCTATACAAATATTGGGCCAATTCACTCCATATGGCCGTCTATCTCCATAACATCCTCCCCTCAACCGTTCTTCACTTCGCCTCACCTGTGTCAATTCTTTACCAACGCCAACCAACGTATGATCACCTACGTACGTTTGGTTGCCTTTGTTATCCTAATATTTCCGCCACCACCCCACACAAACTTTCCCCTCGGTCCTCTAGATGTGTTTTCCTTGGTTTTTTTTTCCATCATCGTGGCTATCGTTGTCTCGACCTAGCCACTAACAAAATTATTTTATCTCGACATGTAACGTTTGATGAAAACGTTTTCCCCTTCCGCACTCCTTCCAACAATCACTCTCAAAATCTCGATCCCTCTCCCCAATCCATTTCTCCTATGTTCCAACTTCCACTGGTATACCCATCTCCTCCTACTACACAACCGTCCTCTCCTATCTCTCACCAACTCTATACCCCACCTCATCGCCGTCAATGGCCACCTCCTTCCGCTGTCTCCCCACTTCCACTCTCTTGTTCTCCCTCTCCCTGTCTGTCGCTCATGGACACGGACATTCCCTCCAGCTCCTCCAATTCTCCTACCCGGTCCCGTAAAGCACAACACACCGAGTTTTCCTCCACCCCAAATACCACTCCAGGTCCTTCTCAACCAACTCCACCCACGTATTCATCCACTCCAGCACAACAGATCCCCCCATCACACAGCTCCACTCCAGGTCCCACTGTACCTTCCATGTCTGCCAATAGTTCCAGTCCGAGCAACACTCCTGTTGCTCCTTCTCGCCCTGCCACTCGGGCGTCCCATGGGATTTTCCGTCCCTCTCACAAGCTAAATCTCCATGTTCAAATCCAAAAACAAATTTCCAAACTCCCAAAGTCTCACCTATATGCCCTTAGGGACCCAAACTGGAAGAAAGCCATGATAGATGAATACATTGCAATGTTGAAAACTCACACTTGGGATCTAGTGCCGAGACCTCTTGGTGCTCATGTCATTCGCTCCATGTGGCTATTTCGTCACAAGTTTCATGCAGATGCTACCGTGGAACGTCACAAAGCCCGTCTTGTCGCCAACGGTAAATCACAACAAGT
This sequence comes from Papaver somniferum, assembly GCF_003573695.1. NCBI lineage: Eukaryota > Viridiplantae > Streptophyta > Magnoliopsida > Ranunculales > Papaveraceae > Papaver > Papaver somniferum. The sequence goes on from NW_020622492.1 coordinate 19,164,720, forward strand.
TGGAGTTGATTGCTTTGAGACGTTTAGTCCGGTCGTCAAGCCCGCAACTATCCGCACAGTACTCACCATTGCTACCTCCAAATATTGGCCCATTCACCAATTGGACGTCAAGAATGCTTTTCTCCATGGGGATCTAGCTGAGACAGTTTATATGCATCAACCTCCGGGATTTGTTGATCCTACTCGCACGGATCATGTTTTCCGCCTTCGTAGATCTCTTTATGGTCTAAAACAGGCGCCTCGGGCGTGGTTTCAGCGGTTTGCGACTTTCATCATTAGCTGTGGTTTCCAGGGTAGCGTATGTGATCCATCTCTATTTATTTATCGGTCAGGACAGGATACCGCATACTTATTACTGTATGTGGATGATATCATATTCACTTCCTCAACTGATGTTCTTCTCACCCGTTTTATTGACATGATGAAACGAGAGTTCTGTATGACTTATCTTGGCTCATTACATCATTTTTTGGGCATTACTGCTACTCGGTCATCTTCCGGGCTGTTTTTATCTCAGTCACTCTATACGAAGGACATCATCTCTCGTGCATCCATGACTGCCTGCAACCCAGTAGCCACTCCGGTCGACACCAACTCCAAGCTTAGCGCTACCTCTGGACCAGCTCTTAAGGATCCTACCTTATACCGAAGTTTGGCCGGGGCATTACAGTATCTTACTTTTACTCGACGGGATATATCTTACGCGTTTCAACAGGTATGTTTATTCATGCACGACCCTAGAGAACCTCACATGCAGGCGCTTCGGCGTATACTTCAGTACCTCCAGGGCACTATCAATCATGGATTGTTTTTATCTGTATCCATCATTTCTGGCATCCATGCATACTCCGATGCTGATTGGGCGGGCTGTCCTGATTCACGGCGATCAACCTCTGGTTTTTGCATCTTTCTGGGTGACAACCTTGTTTCTTGGTCTTCCAAACGTCAGGCAACTGTTTCTCGCTCTAGTGCTGAAGCTGAATATCGGGGCGTGGCCAATGCTGTGGCCGAGACAACTTGGCTCCGGAATTTACTTCTTGAGCTACATATACCACTACGACGCGCTATTATCGTGTATTGTGACAACGTGAGTGCTGTCTACATGTCTGGTGATCCTGTTCAACATCAACGCACAAAACGTGTGGAAATCGACATTCATTTTGTTCGTGAACGCGTACGTATTGGAGACATTCGAGTGTTGTACATTCCATCTGAAAATCAGTATGCTGATATTTTTACAAAAAGTCTTCCTAGACAATTATTTATTCGTTTTCGTACTAGTCTAAGCGTTTGTTCCTCTCCCGCTAAGACTAAGGGGGTGTAATAGATTATATTTTGCCATATTTATACAACCCATAATATTCTCATTGAATAATAATAATAATAATATATATTACCCCTTCTCCCTCAAGGAAGGGGCGAGAGTTTTATCATAATCCAAAATTCCTCCCTTAATCACTTTAATCACCACCAACCAAGGAGACAAGAAAAACTAATTAAGCTTTAAATTTATGGATTAAATAAAAAGAAGAAGTAGCAAGAGTACTTCATTTTTACGACATTTCAGATAAAAACAGGGAAAACGAGAGAAGTTGAAGAATGAGTTGGTCTTTACTCGACAAGACGAGAAAAGCTAGGTTAGTCATTAGCTTAGTGAGTTATTTAAATGACCAAAATACCCATATATCTTTCGCCAGACACCTGTTTGTATGCATGCGGCATATAATATAGACACATGGAGTGATAGTTTAGCTGCACATGCGTTGCGGGATTTTTCGGGACTAAATCATCGGGACACCGTTTAGTGCCCACCCTCACCCCGCACCCAAACGTTTAAGCTGGAGTGATTTTATTTGTGTATTTTTTTGAACTGAAGTAGGCAGTGACTTTTTTTTTTCAAATAGATTATGAGTATTTTCTTAGATAGAAAGATTATAATATATTATACTTTCTTTTTTTTAAGAAAAGATACTTTCACTTTTTTCATATTAGCCTAAAAATGAGCCAAATTGAAAAAACGAAAGTATATATTTTCTAGAAACGGAGAGTACAAATGTATTATGAGTATTATTTTTTTCTGTTATTAAGAATGTGAATAAAATGTTTTGGTCCAGACAAAATGAATATATTTTCAAATCCGTAGTATGTAAATTGTTTGTCATCGACTCTTTGTGTTCATGATTACCAAAATAAAAAAAAAGATACTCTTAGTATTTGTTCGACACAAAATTTGTCCCTTAACAATCTAATGGCTACCGTTAAGTTAAATTATTATAGTAAATATTTTCGGTCCGCACTACTATAGCAGTCATCTAGTTGCTAAGGAAGAAGGTTCATGAGAGTTAGAGGAAACTTAAAAAAGTATAGAAGATGGAAAAGAAAAAGAATATAGTGTTCATAATCGGTATTTTTTTTTCAAAATTCTCGTTAAGTCCGACTAATAAGGAGGGGAGGAGTGAATACCCGTAGGTGCACAAAGTCGCACTCACTAGTTTTCGTCAACCGTATCTTTATGTAATTATCCAATATAAATTGGTTAATTCAATTTGTTATGGATTTTTATATGATTTTAAATTTTAATTTCTTCCATTTTCGGGGTTAGGTAGGGTTAGGTTAAAACTAGCTCCGGTGGGGCCGTGAAATAATCAGTGTCGTCGAAATGCGATTGATCATGGTTGTCTTGACACGGATCGGGTGATCATTGTCGTGCTTTGTCTTGTCATAAATCGGTAGAGCCTTGTTCTTTTTGGTCTTGTAGTGGGCAAAACATCTTCTTTTTATATTATACTAGTAAGGCCACATGTGCGATGCACATGTTTGAATTGGATTCTTTTAACAACATCAAATTTGATAATAATGAAGAACAAAATTCTTAAAATAAAAATTTAATATCCTTGTTTGTACTCATTACGTAGATAATTTAAAGAGCTTTCCAAATATATTAATTTTGCAAAAATCTGATGTGTATTTTTGAAGATATCTAAGTTTTAATATTTTTGATCTATTTTTAAAACAATGGCATTTCTGTAAATATACAAATATTAACTAAAAGCTTAGTTAATGGGGTATTACTGTCATGTGAAAAGGCTTCACCAAACAATTACCTATTTTCTTCATATTACTCCCTCCGTACCTGATATATAGGCGGAGGGGCTAACATCTCGAATATTAAGGAAATGCTTTGATTTCATAATTTTGTCTAATTGTTTCCTGATTTATCCCTTATGTCATTCCCAAAACGAGTAATAAGTATTCCTAGGTTAAAACAATTTTAACGGTAATGAGGTCTCCATTAACCAAAAACAGGTGTAAATATTCTCTTTCCATTAATATCGGGAATAGTCTTCAAGCTGGGATGTTCATAAGGAAAATAAAAATTATCTTTATGAAGGAGTGATAAACCATAAAAGTAGAAGAAGCCTGCTAATCTTCAATTTTGTGCGTTATTTTCTGCAACTCTTCCATTAATGCCAATATTTTTTGTACCTTCAATTTATGACTAATTAATCATCTTAAATAAGGGTAGTAGAAGTAAAAAAACATTTCATTAAAATTGTAAAGGATGTTTTATGGTACTCCCTTGATAATAAAGTCATACATTGAACCTGGCGTGTTTCGGTTCACTTTTAACTATTAGTATTCATTAATAACTTGTAATTCTTAACTACCACTAATTCACAATATTTGTTTTTTTCTGCATCGTTATTATTTAGCACCATTATTTTATGAGTTTTTTCCCGATGTTTCTAGAGAAATTTCGTCCACATCATCTCGTTAGAGCTTATTCCAATTGAAAAAGTAGGGGTCTAACAACCTCACCCAATATTTCGCTTAGCAATCTGTATGGACTAACTATAATATACTTTCAAGAGAATCAACTAGACAGTCAGACTCAGTCTTAAAAAAAGTATATCAAGGAGTTATATCTCAATTTCTCGATTCAATACTTAAGCAAATAGCAATCTACGAGTCTAATTGAATACAATAGAAATTAACTTGAACAGTACCAAAGACCAATGTTCAAGGATCAATCAATTTCAATCAACAACCAAAGGTTGGATTTACCAATAGATCGATTCAGCGCACAACCTGTGATATTTCAATTATATAACAAAACATAATGCGGAAAAGAAATAACACAGACACCAGAAGTTTTGTTAACGTGGAAACCGCAAATACAGAAAAACCCCGGGACCTAGTCCAGATTGAACACACATTTTATTAAGCCGCTACAGACACTAGCCTACTACAAACTAACTTCGGTCTGGACTGTAGTTGAACCCCAACCAATCTCACACTGATCCAAGGTACAGTTGCGCTCCTTACGTCTCTGATCCCATCAGGATACTACGTACTTGATTCCCTTAGTTGATCTCACTCACAACTAAGAGTTGATACGACTCAAAGTCGAAGACTTTAATAAACAAAACTGTATCACACAGGAAAGTCTACATGAATAGATAAATATGTCTCCCACAGAAATACCTACGAGTTTTGTTCCTTCTTTTGATAAATCAAGGTGAACATGAACCAATTGATATACCGGTCTTATATTCCCGAAGAACAGCCTAGAAATATCAATCACCTCACAATAATCTTAATCGATTAGCAAAACAAGATATTGTGGAATCACAAACGATGAGACGAAGATGTTTGTGACTACTTTTCTATCTTGCCTATCGGAGAAACTAATTTCGAGCCAATTTTACAATTGTACTCAATAAGATAGAAACAACAAGATCAGATCACGCAAGTAAAGAGAAAATAGTTGGGTCTGGCTTCACAATCCCAATGAAGTCTTCAAGTCGTTAACCTACAGGGTCTTGATAGAAACCTAAGGTTAAAGGCGAATCGACTCTAGCTTATAAAAATAGTACCACATAGGAGGTGTGGGGATTAGGTTTCCCAGTTGCTAGAATTCTCCTTTATATAGTCTTCAAATCAGGGATTGCAATCAATGCTACTTTGGTAACAAAGCATTAAATATTCACCATTAAATGAAAACCTGATTAGATTCAAACTAATATCTTTCAACCGTTAGATCGAACCTTAGCTTGTTATACACAAATGAAATGCACGTTCATTTAGGTTTGTGTAACCGTACCTAAATGTATACACCTAGTTGTTTAACAGTAGTCAACTGATGACGTTGTCAACCTATCAATATTCTCTTATGCTACAGAATTCTATAGAGAAGTAGTGAGGCAATTCGAGTTCAATCCACAGGAAGGTGTGAGTTTTAAGTTGCAATTTAAGACAATTTGTTGTTGTTGAAAGATACAAACTTTTAAGATTGTAAGGATTGTAAATCAAATTATAAGATGGAATTGACTAGAGATTCATACGCCACTACCAAACAAGATATTATTAATCATACAAGTTCTACTTCCAATTAATTTCGATTGTTAACAACTTTTAGACAAGTTATAAGTTCAACTAATCTTTAGACTCCATAAATCACCACATAGAATAAGTTCTCTAGCGGATTCTAATCAAGTGAACAACCTAAAATAAGTTCTCTAGGCGTAATTCAAACAATTGTATTAATATTTGTGAATCAAGTTTCTCCTAGCCAGATGTTCATAAGTTCGACACGTTAACCTGGGGTTATCTTTTACACACTATTGCATACAAAATCCCTTTGCGACAAATAGTGCACCGCTACTTTTGTAAAGATTACTCCAACAATTATGGATTAAAGTTCTCAATACTAGCATTAAAGTTGCATACGAGTTACCTAATTGCGCACTTAGATACCAAGCAAACACCTCATGGTCATATAAACGGTAAAAGACAATCAACAAAAGACTTTTATCGGAAGAATAACTTGCATAAGATTGATCAATAAATCATGTTCGGAGTTTTGAAATCCTCCCCAATCAATAAAGTTATTAGCTACTCATAGCTGTGTTTCAAGCACAAAGTTGTATTCAAAACAATTTAGGTTTCAAAACTAGAGAAAACTCGAAATCAAACCACTGCGGAGGTACTCAGCAGCTTGCGAAAATAGGTCCAGGAACTGGTTCTATGTAGCTTCTTTTTTAGGAATTTTCACAAACAATATGCAAGCACAAACTGGTGATCAAAAGGTCGTCTTTTCTCTGTTTCTGCGCCTCTTTATATAGATTTGTTCTCCTCCAATATCGTGACCTAAAACAGCCCCAGCAATCCTTGTTCAATACGAACTCTGCAACCTACAAATCTCAGCCATACATCACACAAAACTGATGGCCAAGTTAGCACTTCTCTGGATGTTTTCACGGAAACAAACTCCTTCCAAAATTGAGATGAATTTGCGCCCAAGTCTCCATATCCTGTGGCCTCTAGGTTTAGTCTCATCTGCGGCCAAACATTCACTGGACCCATGGCAACTAACCTCTGCCAAGTGACCCATCATACACAACCATCGATCCAAGAAAAATAACCATGACCATCACAGATTCGACCCATTTCATCCCTGGATTCGACTCAGCAAACAACCCTCATAGGTCATTGAACCATGGCTAGTACTGCACATAACTGGTGAATTTCTCCCATTCTTTCTCGTTGCAAATATCTCCACCTGAACCATCAAATCTCCTCCATTTTCTCTCCTGAACTAACCCATAACACCAGTATCAACACTTCAACTCGACTGGTTCAGCTCAAAGAACCACCAGAAACCCCATCACACAGCTTTATGACAACATCATACTCTCTTCCTCTTTCTCCAGCTACCAACTCCCGGCTACAGATTACACAATTTAATGATAACAACAACATTACCATATTCCTGCTTCTTGCAAATTTCTTCAGCCAACATCATTGTCTCCGCTCATCTTAATAGCACAATACACTCTCACCACGTTGGCTTCTTTATCCTGTCCACCACCTGACCTTCACAGCCACGAAAATCCATTGCACACAACCCATTTCAGTTCCATTCCACTGTCGAGAACAACCTCCAATCATTGTAACCCCTTCTGTAACAATCACAAGTCACAGTATCAGCACAATAGACATCAACATCACTTCTTTGGGTTTCTCCAGCTGAGATGAGAACCATGTCTCTTGTAACACCATCACCAACTCCATCCCTTTACTGTCTTTGACAATCGAAATCTCTCTTCTTACCTGTTATAATTTCAAACTCCACAACAACAACCATTGTGGTCATAGAACTAAGTAGAAACTGGTGGTTCGGCTTTTCTATCGAACAGTTAACAGGAAAACTGAAGACGGCTACATACAGGTGCACATTAATGGTTATACATGTTGGAAAAAATACTAATAATGTAACTGAGAAGAAGATACTTAGCTCAAAATAATGTTACTGATGGTGCTGCACAGAGAATGTTGAGGCACGTAAACTACGTTGTCCTAAAGGCAATATCGCCTGCCACTCCTCTGAGATGCTACAGCAGTTGGCGAGTCACCTCCAGGATACAACTACAGTTAGTACCCCTCAATGTAGCATACAATGAGGGTACCCTTAGAGCTTGGCAGAACTTAAAACAGTAGAAGAAATGTTTACAGAAAAACAGAGGGAGAGTAGAAGAGATGTTTCTATGTGGTGTGTCAAATGAGCTCAAGACTCCTCCCTTATATAGTGTTTAAGACGTTACAAACGAGAGGAAAAAATGCATGCAACCAAACCATGCGTATGACAGAAATACTGGTAATGTTGGGTTAAAAACAGTGTTGCTTTTGTCAGGCTTAGAGCAGTGTGTTGTCAAGAAGCCAAGCCAAACATGTACGGACAAGAAACCCAAAACAAATACGTACAGACAAGAAAGCCAGGACAAACATGTGCAGACAAAGAAGAAGATTCTTCTACATGTGTGTAAAACACGTACCAAAAGTTTCAGCAAAAAGATAGGATCTAATGAACCCACACCCACACCCAAACCCGAGCCCGAGCCCGACCCGACCGACCGGACGGCGGCGGCGTGCGTGCTTCTGTGCGAAGCACCGCGCGTACGGGAAAGGCAACCTTTCCCTAGTCTAACCCTTCCCTCCAAGCACAAAAGTCTAATGACCCAAGGGCCATGCCCTTATAGCCAATTCTATGGTATTTATGTCTAAAACTCTTTAGATTTTAGTCAATGTGGGACTATTGTTTTATCTATTCAAAATAAAAAACAATTAATGGGCAATAGGTCTAGGGATCAAAACATAGTCCAAGGAAAAATTGGTAATTTTAAATCGTTTTTTCTAACAATACATCCATCTCTCCTCTGCACAATTGAAGTCTGATGCAAACCCATCTCACCGATATCTTTCAAACATTCATAATCTTCATATTCAGTCCCTAACAACAATGCCACTTCGCCCTTGTATTCTCAGCTGAGATATTGTCTTGAAACTCCACATTGTGCTCCTCAATTCGAAACCCATAATTCCCACAGCTCCGGCTTCTTGATTTATCAAACTTCATCAACATTTACATCAGTTTCTCAACTGAATTCCACACCATAACGACATCCAGTTCTTCCCTGACTTTCTTGAATTCGTGTTCTTCTCACCTTGCAGACTTGTTGGTTCTGACCTGGTTAACCATCACATGAACCATGGCTCACCGGCGAACTAACCTACAGATTTGGTCGATGGCTACAAACACAGTTGGGGTTTCTTCTCTGCTACTTTCATTTGGTTTCAAAGGAAGCCTAAATTTCATTTCTTCACAGCAACACAAGGACTTGTAAATGGGTCCCTTTGCTGGTCTGTTTTCTTAATGGGCCGTTGGACTTGGTTTATCTGCCAGAACTGGGAAGGTAGCTAGCTGCTCCTGCAAATGGAAACTGAACTTCATGGGTTGTTTTCTTCTTCCTGTGCTTTGTATCCAAAAGCGCCAATGATTCCGAGCAACGCTTTAAACTGCCATTTTTCTTCATTTTTTGCCTAACCATGCCAAGTACCTGCTCAAATACTAAACAAGAGTAATATACAATGTTTTCAAGAAAAATAGCTAATAAAAGTGAAAGAAACCGATACTAGAATTAGGAATTTTAGATGCCTATCAAATTTCCCCACACCTAAACTTTGCTAGTCCTAGAGCAAACAAAAAAACCAAAAATATACAACAACTCCGTGTCGTCGAGGCTACGGTTACTCTTTGCATAAATAACAAGCCTTTAAACCCCTAGGTGTCCCTAATGGACAAGTTATAGTCTCGTGAGGGCTTACGAGAGGTATACACACAAAACCTACTCCAACTTCAAAGCGTTCCAGCGTCCCAAGCATCCAAAGAGCTATGAGGACATAGAGTTTCTGCATGCTAGTAATAAGAAGTTAGAAATACCAAAGAACATATTCTCATTCTTAATGTTGAGTGAGAAATAACCACACCATAATCTGAGAACGCGTGTTTGAGAGTGATCAATAAGCATTTTGCCTCGACTTCTGCCTCACCAATAAGGGTTTTATGATAATTGCACTCAAAAAGACAGCTTTTTTATGGGTCTCACATGTGTGCAGGTAGGAATGAAGAGAGAATCCTACACACGTTGAATGGTGGGAAGGAAACCTTCCGAATTATTTCTGGAGACTCCACATAATCGTGGAAAATAAAGATATTTTTCTGATGATCTCTAAGAAAGGAAATCAACCATTTTTGTGAGGATGAGAGTACTTACCACCTTCACACCCGATCGACATTGATGAAAGCACCACTCTCACAGCATCCAATAGAAACGTCTTCCTTCGGCTTGTCTTCCTCATCTTCTTGGTCATCGTCTTCGGCTTCAACGATTGATGATAAACTCTTGAACTTCAATCCTTGACAATTTGTAACTCTTTCTCTTAAAATCCTTGTCGCTTGAAATTTCTTGATATATTTTTCCTCCCCCACGGCTTATTGAATAAACAAAAACTAAAAAAAAATAATAAAAATTTCTATGGTATTTATGTCTAAAACTCTTTAGATTTTAGTCAATGTGGGACTATTGTTTTATCTATTCAAAAGAAAAAACAATTAATGGGCAATAGGTCTAGGGATCAAAACATAGTCCAAGGAAAAATTGGTAATTTTAAATCGTTTTTTCTAACAATCCCCCACATGAATGATAAAACATATCGACGAAATACGAGAAAACATAATACATCAATATTAGGCTAAGGTGTCCCAGAGATTGAACCTTAACATAGTGAGAGGTTACCGGAACTGCTTGTTGTTTCGGTGAACACAATGTCTTGAACCGTCAACAGTGAGTGCAATTCAGAAATAACAACCACACTTTGATGTCTCAAAGAAAAAGAAAGCTGCCAAGCTCTTGCCGTTGTGCCCGTTTTGGCCGTGGGCTTAATCCCGGACTTAATGAATGTCTCTAGAGAAAAAGCTCAAATTCTCATAGGAAGCGGCCCCACTTCCAACATCCACATAGGTGAGTCCATTAAGAGTGTCCTGCCACACTCCGCTTTAAGCAAAGCCATGGAACTCATTAAGATCTTGACAAATCATCCTAAAACATGCAGGCAGCACTATCATACGGTTACACCATAGGGAGGGACAAAGATAGTGCTTTCTCTCGACATCACCAAAAATTAGTTATCTCATTGAATCTTGATCTTGGAGCTCCGTTCACAAGGTTGAGTGTCCTTCATGGCGATTTATTCTATGAGCTTGAGTCCCATCCCCTTCGATGTGGATCTAACTACCTCTCTAGATAACCCTTTCGTCAAAGGATCTGCAATATTCTCTTTAGACCTTACAAAGTCTATAGAGATGATGCCAGTAGAGAGTAGTTGTTTCACTGTCTTGTGTCTTCTTCGAAGATGTATAGACTTTCCGTTGTATACATTATTCTTTGCGCATCCAATAGCAGCTTGACTGTCACAGTGGATTGCGATCGACGACACAGGCTTGGGCCAGAGTGGAATTCCACCCAGGAAACCTCGTATCCATTCAGCTTCCTCTCCAGCTTTCTCCAAGGCTATAAACTCAGACTCCATGGTGGATCGGGCTATACATGTATGTTTGGTAGACTTCCATGACACAGACGCACCACCAAGTGTGAAGATGTACCCACTAGTGGATTTGCACTCATCTGAGTCTGATATCCAGTTAGCATCACAATACCCTTCTAGCACAGCAGGATACTTCCCAAAACTTACGCAATAGTTTGAAGTTCCTCTCAGGTACCGTAGAACTCTGTAGAGAGCATTCCAGTGATCCTGCCCAGGGTTGCAAGTGTACCTGCTTAATCTACTCACAGTATAGGCAATATCAGGTCTTGTACAGTTCATTAAATACATAAGACTTCCAATAACACGAGAATACTCAAGTTGATAAATACCCTCACCCTTGTTCTTTTTCAATTTGCAATTGGGATCATAAGGAGTAGTTGCAGGTTTAGCATTTTCATGATTAAATCTCTTAAGCACAGTTTCAACATAATGAGATTGACTAAGACTATATCCATCAGACATCTTTCTGATTTTCATCCCTAAGATTACATCAGCAGGGCCTAAGTCTTTCATGTCAAAGTTTTCGTTAAGCATGCTTTTAGTGGTATTAATACTATCAAGGTTACTACCTAATATGAGCATATCATCAACATATAGGCACACAATAACATGAGAATCATCCACAGATTTAATGTAAACACATTTATCAGATTCATTAACCTTGAAGCCATTAGATATCATTACATGATTAAATTTTTCATGCCACTGTTTAGGTGCTTGTTTTAAACCATACAAAGATTTTTTCAGTTTGCATACTTTATCTTCAAAACCTTTCACAACAAAACCTTCAGGTTGGTCCATATAAATTTCTTCATTCAATTCACCATATAAAAAAGCAGTTTAACATCCATCTGATGTATATGCAAATCATAAATAGAAGCAATAGCAATCAGCATCCGGATAGAAGTGATTCTAGTGACCGGTGAATAGGTATCAAAGAAATCTAATCCTTCCTGTTGTCTGTACCCCTTAGCTACCAACCTAGCTTTGTGTTTTTCTATAGTTCCATCTGTTTAAGTTTCCTTTTGAAGACCCACTTGCAACCTATGGTTTTACTACCAGGAGGTAAGTCTACAAGCTCCCAAGTTTCATTTTGTTGAATGGAATCCCACTCATTATTGAAGCTTCTTCCCAGAAGGGAGCTTCCGGAGAGGTCAAAGCTTCCTTATAAGTTTGGGGTTCAGTCTCTACCGTAAGAGTCACAAAATCTGGACCATAACTTTTCTCGGTTCTGACCCTCTTACTTCTTCTAGGTTCGGTTTCAGCATCTAGAGACGGGGGTTGACTAGTCGAAGGAACATCTGAGAGATCATCGCGGACCCTTTTATGAGGTCCAGACCCTAAAGGGAAAATGTGTTCGAAAAACACTGCATCTCTGGATTCCATTATGGTGTTCTCACCAATTACCATGAACCTATAAGCACTAGTGTGCTCAGGATATCCTAGGAAAACACAATCTACAGTTTTAGGTCCTAGTTTGGTTTTCTTGGAACGAGGAGTGGCCACCTTGGCCAAACACCCCCACACTTTAAAGTATGCATAGGAAGGTTGTCTTCCTTTCCATAACTCATATGGAGTTTTGTCGGATTTCTTAAATGGAACTCGGTTCAAAATATAGCAAGCAGAGAGAATTGCTTCCCCCCACAGGTTCGAAGGTAGCCCTGAACTAGCTAACATAGCGTTCACCATATCTATGAGTGTTCGGTTTTTCCTTTCAGCTACTCCACTCGACTCAGGTGAAGAAGGTGCAGTAGTTTCATGAATGATGCCATTAAGTTTGCAGAATTCTCCTATAGGTATCACATACTCACCGCCTCGGTCCGACCTAAGAGTTTTAATAGTGACACCTCTTTGGTTTTCTACTTCAAGTTTATATAATTTGAAAGCGTATAAGGCTTCATCTTTACTTCTAAGAAGATAAACCTGACAGTATCTTGAGTGATCATCTATAAAAGTGATGTACCATTTTTTACCTCCTCTAGTTGGTGTTGATTTCAAATCTCCCAAATCTGAGTGGATTAGTTCTAGGGGAGTTGTACTACGTTCAACCTTTTTGTTAAAGGGTTTTCTAGCATATTTAAATTCAACACAAATTTCACATTTATGACCTCTGTCAAAGTTTATTTTAGGAATGCAGCCTAATTTAGCAAGTCTTTCAATAGATTTGAAATTAACATGTCCTAGTCTATCATGCCAAACATGTGAGGAGTCACAAACATAAGCAGAAGAAGATGCATTATCATTCAAGTTCAAAGAAAGTACACTAAGCTTAATCATGTTATCAGTGACATATCCTTTTCCTACGAAATCACCACCTTTAGAGATTACAACCTTGTTAGACTCAGCTACAAATTTAAAACCTTTCCCAAGTAAGATGGTTTCTGAGATAAGATTCTTGCATATGTCCGGGACGTGATACACGTCATTCAATGCGAGAGTTTTTCCTGAAGTGAGTTTCAATTCAACCTTGCCTTTTCCCACCACTTTAGAGGTAGAAGAGTTTCCCATAAACAATTTCTCATCGTCTCCTACTTTGTTATAGGAGGAGAAAGCATTTCTGAATTTACAGACATGCCTAGTGGCTCCAGAATCAAGCCACCAGTCTCTCATATTGGTCACATTAGAGACAAGGTTGACTTCAGACACCATGCCAGTAAAATATCCAGAATCATCTACTACGTTTGCCTTATTTTTCTGTTTAGGATCATTTTTGGTCTTTTTAGGTGCCTTGCAATCTTTGGCCATATGACCAGTTTTCCCACAGTTATAGCAGTCGCCTTTGATGGTGTTTTTGGAGACATCACCCTTTGGCTTAAGATGGTTACCTTTGGAGTTACGTTGTTTGTTACGTTTACCATTTTTGCTGGATTCTCCGTGCTTTTTTTTTGACGCAGCATTATCGTCCAGGACATGAGCTTTGTTTGACATGTCTTTGCTCAGCATCAGGCTCTTGTCCTTGCAGCACAGAAGTTCCTCCACCTGGATCTTTTTCCCCAGCTCCACCATGGTGATTTCACGATTCTTGTGTCGCAGCCTCCTCTTGTACTCGTTCCATGAGGGTGGTAGCTTTTCAATCACTGCAGATACTTGTAGAGATTCATCAATATGCATGCCTTCAACAAGAATTTCGTTGATGAGTAGCTGGAGTTCGACGAATTGTTCTACAACAGGCTTTTCATCAGTCATCTTATATTCCAGGAACCTAGCCACCAAGAACTTCTTGCTTCCAGCAGCTTCAGCAAGATATTTTTCTTCTAGGGCTTCCCATAAATCAAAAGCAGTAAAATTCTCTTTTGCATTATAAAAGTCGTACAAGGAGTCATCCAGACAGTTAAGAATATGGTTTTTGCACATGTAATTTTTTCTAGTCCACCTATCCAGTCTATCTTCATAACCACGGTCATGAAGCCTTCTTGAGGGTATTTCTAAGGAAACTTCATCTAGCCTTTGGTCTTTTAAGAAGAATAACATTTTGGACTGCCATCGTTTAAAGTCTTTGCCACTAAACTTTGGGGGTTTGTCTACAGTACTCTTTCCCATGTTGTTACAAAATATAGTAAAGAGGATATTGCCTTTAGATTGTTGGAGAAAATACTAATAATGTAACTGAGAAGAAGATACTTATCTCAAAATAATGTTATTAATGGTGCTGCACAGAGAATGTAGAGGCACGTAAACTACGATGTCCTAAAGGCAATATCGCCTGCCACTCCTCTGAGATGCTACAGCAGTTGGCGAGTCACCTCCAGGATACAACTACAGTTAGTACCCCTCAATGTAGCATACAATGAGGGTACCCTTAGAGCTTGGAAGAACTTAAAACAGTAGAAGAAATGTTTACAGAAAAACAGAGGGAGAGTAGAAGAGATGTTTCTCTGTGGTGTGTCAAATGAGCTCAAGACTCCTCCCTTATATAGTGTTTAAGACGTTACAAACGATAGGAAAAAATGCATGCAACCAAACCATGCGTATGACAGAAATACTGGTAATGTTGGGTTAAAAACAGTGTTGCTTTTGTCAGGCTTAGAGCAGTGTGTTGTCAAGAAGCCAAGCCAAACATGTACGGACAAGAAACCCAAAACAAATACGTACAGACAAGAAAGCCAGGACAAACATGTGCAGACAAGGAAAGCAAGACAAACACGTACAGACGAGAAAGCCAAGACAAACATGTGCAGACAAAGAAGAAGATTCTTCTACATGTGTGTAAAACACGTACCAAAAGTTTCAGCAAAAAGATAGGATCTAATGAACCCACACCCACACCCACACCCGAACCCGAACCCGAGCCCGAGCCCGACCCGACTGACCGACCGGACGGCGGCGACGTGCGTGCTTCTGTGCGAAGCACCGCGCATACGGGAAAGGCAACCTTGCCCTAGTCTAACCCTTCCCTCCAAGCACAAAAGTCTAATGACCCAAGGGCCATGCCCTTATAGCCAATTCTATGGTATTTATGTCCAAAACTCTTTAGATTTTAGTCAATGTGGGACTATTGTTTTATCTATTCAAAAGAAAAAACAATTAATGGGCAATAGGTCTAGGGATCAAAACATAGTCCAAGGAAAAATTGGTAATTTTAAATCGTTTTTTCTAACAATACATCCATCTCTCCTCTGCACAATTGAAATCTGATGCAAACCCATCTCACCGATATCTTTCAAACATTCATAATCTTCATATTCAGTCCCTAACAACAATGCCACTTCGCCCTTGTATTCTCAGTTGAGATATTGTCTTGAAACTCCACATTGTGCTCCTCAATTCGAAACCCATAATTCCCACAGCTCCAGCTTCTTGATTTATCAAACTTCATCAACATTTACATCAGTTTCTCAACTGAATTCCACACCATAACGACATCCAGTTCTTCCCTGACTTTCTTGAATTCGTGTTCTTCTCACCTTGCAGACTTGTTGGTTCTGACCTGGTTAACCATCACATGAACCATGGCTCACCGGCGAACTAACCTACAGATTTGGTCGATGGCTACAAACACGGTTGGGGTTTCTTCTCTGCTACTTTCATTTGGTTTCAAAGGAAGCCTAAATTTCATTTCTTCACAGCAACACAAGGACTTGTAAATGGGTCCCTTTGCTGGTCTGTTTTCTTAATGGGCCGTTGGACTTGGTTTATCTGCCAGAACTGGGAAGGTAGCTAGCTGCTCCTGCAAATGGAAACTGAACTTCATGGATTGTTTTCTTCTTCCTGTGCTTTGTATCCAAAAGCGCCAATGATTCCGAGCAACGCTTTAAACTGCCATTTTTCTTCATTTTTTGCCTAACCATGCCAAGTACCTGCTCAAATACTAAACAAGAGTAATATACAATGTTTTCAAGAGAAATAGCTAATAAAAGTGAAAGAAACCGATACTAGAATTAGGAATTTTAGATGCCTATCAAATTTCCCCACACCTAAAATTTGCTAGTCCTAGAGCAAACAAAAAAACCAAAAATATACAACAACTCCGTGTCGTCGAGGCTACGGTTACTCTTTGCATAAATAACAAGCCTTTAAACCCCTAGGTGTCCCTAATGGACGAGTTATAGTCTCGTGAGGACTTACGAGAGGTATACACACAAAACCTACTCCAACTTCAAAGCGTTCCAGCGTTCCAAGCATCCAAAGAGCTATGAGGACATAGAGTTTCTGCATGCTAGTAATAAGAAGTTAGAAATACCAAAGAACATATTCTCATTCTTAATGTTGAGTGAGAAATAGCACTCAAAAAGACAGCTTTTTTATGGCTCTCACATGTGTGCAGGTAGGAATGAAGAGAGAATCCTACACACGTTGAATGGTGGGAAGGAAACCTTCCGAATTATTTCTGGAGACTCCACATAATCGTGGAAAATAAAGATATTTTTCTGATGATCTCTAAGAAAGGAAATCAACCATTTTTGTGAGGATGAGAGTACTTACCACCTTCACATCCGATCGGCATTGATGAAAGCACCACTCTCACAGCATCCAATAGAAACGTCTTCCTTCGGCTTGTCTTCCTCATCTTCTTGGTCATCGTCTTCGGCTTCAACGATTGATGATAAACTCTTGAACTTCAATCCTTGACAATTTGTAACTCTTTCTCTTAAAATCCTTGTCGCTTGAAATTTCTTGATATATTTTTCCTCCCCCACGACTTATTGAATAAACAAAAACTAAAAAAAAATAATAAAAATTTCTCTTGTCTCATTTTTTTTTCTTTTTCTTTTTCTATTTTTCGATTTTTATTTTTTTTATTTCTTTTTCATTTTTTTCGGAGACAAGAGAAAATATAAAATACAAAGTGAAAGCAAAATAAAATATTGAAATATGGCCGTGGGAGAAGTACTTTA
Organism: Papaver somniferum; assembly: GCF_003573695.1. NCBI lineage: Eukaryota > Viridiplantae > Streptophyta > Magnoliopsida > Ranunculales > Papaveraceae > Papaver > Papaver somniferum. The sequence goes on from NW_020622492.1 coordinate 19,181,999, forward strand.
CCGCTTGAGTCTTCACAACTTGTATTGTCTTTGTATCATAAACTTCAATAATTTTTATCTTTTGATTTCTTCGCTCTTGAAAATAAGTCTTCATACTTGGATGTAAAATTCTGCTCCTTATATGTAAGTCTTCAACATTTATGTAAAAATTTGCTCATTATATGTTGCTTTACTTGGATATGAAATGTGCCCTTACTTGTATTGTTTCTTGTAAACCTTAAACGCCTTCAACTTTCCTTGTAGATTTTGATGTCGCTCATTTGTTGATGATGTTGGTGTTTCTACGGATCTGTTGTTGTCGAGAGAATGGTGCTAACTGTAAATCAAACTACAAGAAGGTGGATTTCATCTATAGACGTCACCCTCATGATTGACAAAATTAGCACTCAAGGGATCAAAAATAGTGTTGAAAATGGTGTGAAGTTAGGTAGCTCACCATTCTACCCGGAATTAACGTACGGTGACACACACTCAAAAGAAAGCTCTTTAGTCAGCTACAAAGAAATTTTTGGTCCAGTGCCTCGGTTGATACGAAAATAGGTAGTATCCATTAATGATTGATCAGCAACTATAATAATGCATTTCCCTCTGCACCTCATTTGCATCGCCGGATGATTAAATCCATTATTTAACACTCTAACAAGCAAGAAATCTGAACGTAGTTCCCTAACACTTCCAAGTTCAGTTATGTCGGTCAGAATCTCTATGTAAACATACCTAGAAGTCTGCCAGTGACTCTAAAATCTCTACAAGTTGGAGGTTTTTTATGCAAAAATTTTGAAAAATTCTATATGCAAAATATCCAAACACTCCCCCACACTTAAACTTTACATTGTCCTCAATGTAATTGACTCGTCCTAAGTAAAGTCAAGGTGGGAAATCCTGATATGATATGCAAAAAAAGAAAAAACTAAAAGCAAGACATAGAAATACAAAACCTATGGGTTGCCTACCATGCAGCGCTTGGTTTATAGTCGTCAGCCCGACTTTCAGCTCCAATTACTCCTCCAGAGGGAGTGGATCACTCAATTCTATGACCTCTTAATTCTCCGTCACAAATTGCTCATAGTATGGTTTCACTCGATGGCCATTCACCTTGAAAATCTTTCCTGTTTTGGGACTAGAAAGCTCAACTGCACCATGAGAAAACACATTAGTAACAACAAATGGTCCAACCCATCGGGACCTAAGTTTACCGGGAAACAATTGAAGACGAGAATGAAATAAGAGAACTTTCTTCCCTATGACAAAACTTTTCCGCGAAATCATCTTATCATGAAAAGCTTTACTTTTCTCCTTGTAAATGCGCGAACTTTCATATGCATCATTTCGGATTTCTTCTAACTCATTGAGTTGAAGCTTTCTTTGTTTTCTTGCGGCATCTAACTCCATGTTTCACATCTTGATGGCCCAAAAAGATTTGTGTTCAAGTTCTACGGGAAGATGACAAGGTTTGCCATAAATCAACCTAAACGGAGACATTCCAATGGGAGTTTTGTACGATGTCCGGTATGCCCATAAAGCATCATTGAGTCTAAAGCTCCAATCTTTCCTTGTAGTATTCACCGTTTTCTCTAGAATGGACTTAATCTCCCGGTTGGAAATTTCAGCTTGTCCACTTGTTTGTAGATGATACAGAGTGCCAACTTTGTGAGTAACATATACTTCTTGAGAAGAGCGTGGAAGGATCTCTGAAAATGGGAATCTCCATCGCCAATCACCACTGGAGGTGTGCCAAACTTTGAAAATATTTGTTCCTTCACAAACTCACAAACAACTTGAGAATCATTAGTCTTGGTGACTCTAGCCTCCACCCATTTAGAAACATAATCAACATCAAGAATAATATAAAGATTCCCATTCGAATTCAAAAAAGGTACCATAAAATCGATACCCCAAACATCAAATATCTCTAAGGGAAGAATTGGTGTTAGTGGCATTTGATTTTTAGCACCTAAATTGCCGGTCCATTGGCACCTATCACAAGCTTTACAAAACAAGTATGCATCCTTGAATAAAGTGGGCCAATAGAAACCACTCTCAAGAACCTTGAGTGCCATTCTCTTGGACCCAAAATGACCTCCACAAGCATGAGTGGCAAAAATTAAGAATGTATTGAAACTCGGAGTCTAGGACGCACCTTCGCATTATTTGGTCGGCACAATGTTTCCAAAAATATGGATTATCTCATGTATATTGCTTGGAGGATTTCTTGAGTTTCATTTTCTGAAAAGTAGACATGGTACTAGGTACTTGTCCCGTCGCCAAGTAGTTCACAATATCAGCGTACCATGGAGTTGTGCTATCCACCGTAGAGAGTTGCTCATCCGGAAAACTATCACGCAAAGGAATTGCTTCTTCGGATGCAATCAATCGGCTCAAATGATCCGCTACGGTATTGTCACTTCCCTTCTTGTCCTTAATTTGGAAATGGAACTCTTGAAGACGAAGTATCCACCTAATGAGCCTTGGCTTAGCATTTTTATTTGTTAGCAAGTATCGAAGCGCAGCATGACCGGAGAAGACAATCACTTGCGTATCCACCAAATAAGATCTAAACTTTTCAAGTGCAAACACTATGGCTAAGAGCTTCTTTTCAGTGGTTGAGTAGTTGATTTGTGCGCCATTAAGGGTTCTAGAAGCATAATAAATGGCATATGGAACTTTACCATCTCGCTGTCCCAACACGGCTCCCACGACATAGTCACTAGCATCACACATCAACTCAAAGGGCTTGCTCCAATCCGGTGGTTTGATGATCAGTGCGGTGGTCAACAACTCTCTCAAGGTGTCAAAAGCCTTCTTGCATTCCTTGTCACAATCAAAGGTCACATCTTTTTGCAAAAGTCGACACAAAGGCATTGCAATCTTGGAGAAATCCTTGATGAACCTCCTATAAAAACCCGCATGGCCAAGAAAAGAACGAACCTCGCTCACAGTTGTGGGGTATTGTAAGTTTCTAATCACATCTATCTTAACTTTGTCCACTTCTACCCCCCTATAGGATACAATGTGGGCTAGCACAATACCATGATTCACCATAAAATGACACTTTTCCCAATTAAGCACAAGATTTGTTTCTACATATCTTTTAAGAATTAGTGTAAGGTTGTCTAAGCACTTGTCAAAAGAATCACCATACACACTAAAGTCATCCATAAACACTTCTATGATGCTTCCAACAAAATCTGAAAATATACTTATCATGCAATGTTGAAAAGTGCCAGGAGCATTATACAAACCGAATGGCATACGTCTATACGCAAATGTGCCAAATGGACAAGTAAAAGTCATCTTTTCCTGATCTTCCGGAGCTATTAAAATTTGATTATACCCTGAAAAACCATCATGAAAACAGTAGTAAGAGTGTCCAGCCAATCTCTCAAGCATTTGATCGATGAATGGTAAAGGAAAATGGTCTTTTCGGGTAGTATAATTGAGCTTCCGGTAGTTAATGCACACTCTCTAACCGGTCTGAATTCTAGTTGGAACCAAGTCATTATCTTCGTTTTTCACCACCGTGACACCAGATTTTTTTGGAACGACTTGAACCGGAATTACCCATTTGCTATCGGATATGGGATAGATAACCCCTACACCCAAAAAATTTAGGATTTCTTTATTGACCACTTCCATCATCGGAAGGTTCAAACGAAGTTGAGCTTCTCTTGTTGGTTTTGCCCCCTCCTCAGGAAGAATTCGGTGCATACACATGGAAGGGCTGATTCCCTTTATATCGGCAATGGTCCACCCTATGACAGACTTGTATTCTCTTAGCACACGAATAAGATTCTCTTCTCGCACCTTGGTGAGGCCTTTGGCAATAATCACCGGTAACTCTTCCTTATCACCTAAATAAACATACTTGAGGTGATCCGGAAGAGGTTTCAGTTCAAGGATAGTTGCCTGCAAAATTGATGGCAAGAGTTTCTCATTAGTACAGGGGAAGGAAATATAAGAAACATCATTTCTAGGTGAGAGTTCTTGTAATGCGGAAAGAGAGCAAATAACTTCTTTAAGCTCGTCACACATTTCTATGTCACTTTTCATGTCATCATGCTTTGCACAATCTAAACTCTTCATTATAGCTTTCTCTAATGCATCATCGCCGTCTAACTCAAACGTTTGTTGAGCTAAAGAATCAATCACATCCATTGAAAAATAGGAATGTACGTCACTCGGGTATCTCATAGCCTCAAAGATGTTGAAACTTATGGGTTCACCATCAAATTCCATAGTTATGGTGCCTTTGAAGACATCAATTTTAGTTCCAGCAGTTCTCATAAAAGGTCTACCCAACATCAACGGTGTAGACGAGGGTGAATCTTCGTCCCTCATATCTAGAACATAAAAATCTGCAGGAAAAATCAGCTCGTTAACTTGCACCAAAACATCTTTCACAACCCCTTTCGGGTATGTAGTGGACCTATCAGCAAGTTGAATGATGATACCGGTATCCTTAAGAGGAACAAGGTCTAATGATTCATATATTGAGGCAGGCATAACATTAATAGTTGCACCTAAGTCTAACAAAGCACGATCAAACCTGATTGTACCAATTGTACATGGTATAGTGAAACTACCGGGATTCTTCAACTTTGGTGGGAATTTCTTTTGAAGATACGCGGAAGCATTCTCACCGACATACATAACTTCATTACCGACCAATTTGTGCTTGTTAGTGCACAATTCCTTTAAGAACTTTGCATAGCGAGGAACTTGTCTTATCTCCTCAAGGAGTGGGATATTCACTTTGATATTCTTGAAGATCTCACAAATCTCTTTGTATAGTGTCTCCTTCTTGGACTTTGCAAACCTACTAAGAAAAGGAGGGGAAGTGACATTAGTAGAAACAAGAGGTTTAGAGTGAGAATTTGTTACCAAATCAGCCTTGTTAGGGGCTGTTTCATCCTCTTGTTGCTCTACAACAGATTCATGGTGCTCCGGTGATGGTGCTGGTTTCTCCACTTTCTTCCCACTTCTTAGCTCAATAGCATTGACATTCTCCTTATGGTTCAACGGTTGCGAAGGAAGTTTTCCAGCTGCTTGTGCTCCAATTTGCTCACCGTAGTAGCTAGTTGACCCATTTTTATTCGTTTGTCCTTCATATCCATCTCTGCCTTTTGTTTATCTTGTGCCATTGTGTTGAGAATGAGATTCAACTTGTCATCTATACTCGTGCCTTGAGTTTCTTGACGTGGCTTTTGCAAGAATTGATACCCACCTTGTTGATTGAAAGGCGGTGGAAACTGCAGCTTGCTTGTTGGCGTAGCTGAAATTAAGATGATCACGCCAACCCGGATTATTTGTGCTGGAATACGGGTCATATCTTGTCCTTTGTGGATTTTGGTACATAGCATTTTCTTGCTCAACATCTTCGGTGTATGAAGGTATTACAGCCGCTGCTATTTGTTGCATCATCCTCTCCATGATACCCATCCTATATTCCAAATGTGAAGAATCACCAACTTCGTTCACTTTCCTTACCATTGGTTCACCCCTAGTGTAAATTGTTGAGTGTTTGCAGCCATGTTCTCCATCAAGCTTGTAGCTTCAACAATGGTCTTGTTGGTAAGTGCACCACCACTTGCAGCATCAATCAAATTTCGCTTATTAGAAAGAAACCCCTCGTAAAAGTATTGAATAATGAGTTGATCGCTGATTTGATGGTGTGGACAGCTAGCTAGAAGTTTCTTGTACCACTCCCAATACTCATAAAGAGTCTCTCCGGATATTTGCCTAATACCACAAATCTCCTTGCGAATCACTGCTGCTTTTGATGCCGGAAAATACTTCTCAAGGAACAATTTCTTCATCCCATTCCATGTGGTTATGCTTCCAGCGGGTAAGCAAAAGAACCATTCTCCTGCACCATCTATAAGGGAGAAAGGAAACGTTGCCATCATAGCCATATCAGCTTCTGCAGTTTCTTGCTTCATACAAGTCACAACATGATGGAATTGTTGCAAGTGACGATTAGGATCTTCTCCCGCTAAACCTTTGAATTTGGGCAACAAGTGAATCAATTGCAGCTTCAACTCAATGGTTCAATTCAGCTGAATACATAAAGGCTGATGGTCAAGGTCGGAGAAGTGAGCTCCTTGAGTGTTCTTGGAGCAGGTGGTCGATCTCCCATTGTGTTGTCTTCCTCTTTGTCCAAGTCAGAGAATTCACTTGGTGAAAAACTAGGAGGAAGTGGAGTATTCACTGCTCGAATCAAATCTCTGAGTAAAGTGCCCGAACGAAGACGTATACCAATTGGACTTGGTCTACCCTCTTTAAGCATTCACCAAAGATATAGTACCTGAAAATAGGATTCTCAAAAATTGTATTAGTAATCTAAAAGAGAAATTAAAAGCAAAAGAATAGCTAAAAAGAAAAATAACAACTTAATACTACCACTGCCTCCCCGGCAGCGGCGCCAATTTTGATGAGGTTGTCTACTATCAATAATAATTTTCTTATGCTACAAAATTCTATAAAGAAGTAGTGAGGCAATTCGAGTTCAATCCACAGGGAGGTGTGAGTTTTAAGTTGCAATTTAAGACAATTTGTTATTGTTGAAAGACACAAACCTTTAAGATTGTAAAGATTGTAAATCAAATTATAAGATGGAATTGACTAGAGATTCATTCACCACTACCAAACAAGATATTATTAATCGTACAAGTTCTACTTCCAATTAATTTCGATTGTTAACAACTTTTAGACAAGTTATAAGTTCAACTAATCTTTAGACTCCAAAAATTACCACATAGAATAAGTTCTCTAGCGGATTCTAATCAAGTGAACCACCTAAAATAAGTTCTCTAGGTGTAATTCAAACAATTGTATTAATATTTGTGAATCAAGTTGCTCCTGGCCACATGTTAATAAGTTCGACACATTAACCTAGGGTTATCATTTACACATTATTGCATACAAAATCCCTTTGCGACAAATAGTGCACCGCTACTTTCGTAAAGATTACTCCAACAATTACGGATTAAAGTTCTCAATACTAGCATTAAAGTTGCATACGAGTTACCTAATTGCGTACTTAGATACCAAGCAAACACCTCATGGTCATATAAACGGTAAAAGACAATCAACAAAAGATTTTTATCGGAAGAATAACTTGCATAAGATTGATCAATAAATCATGTTCGGAGTTTTGAAATCCTCCCCAATCAATAAAGTTATTAGCTACTCATATCTTTGTTTCAAGCACAAAGTTATATTCAAAATAATTTAGGTTTCAAAGCTAGAGAAAACTCGAAAGCAAACCACTGCGGAGGTACTCAGCAGCTTGCGAAAACAGGTCCAGGAACTGGTTCTATGTAGCTTCTCTTTCAGGAATTTTCACGAACAATCTGCAAGCACAAATTGGTGATCAAAAGGTCGTCTTTTCTCTGTTTCTGCGCCTCCTTATATAGCTTTCTTATCCTCCAATATCGTGACCTAAAACAGCCCCAGCAATCCTTGTTCAATACGAACTCTGCCACCTACAAATCTCAGCCATACATCACACAAAACTGATGGCCAAGTTAGCACTTATTTGGCTGTTTTCACAGCAACAAACTCCTTCCAAAATTGAGATGAATTTGCGCCCAAGTCTCCATATCTTGTGGCCTCTAGGTTTAGTCTCATCTGCGGCCAAACATTCACTGGACCCATGGAAACTAACCTCTGCCAAGTGACCCATCATACACATCCATCGATCCAAGAAAACTAACCATGGCCATCACAGATTCGACCCATTTCATCCCTGGATTCGACTCAGCAAACAACCCTCATAGGCCATTGAACCATGGCTAGTACTGCACATAACTGGTGAATTTCTCTCATTCTTTGTCGCTGCAAATATCTCCACCTGAACCATCAAATCTCCTTCATTTTCTCTCCTGAACTAACCCATAGCACCAGTATCAATACTTCAACTCGACTGGTTCAGCTCAAAGAACCACCAGAAACCCCATCACACAGCTCCATGACAACATCATACTCTCTTCCTCTTTCTCCAGCTACCAACTCCAGGCTACAGATTACACAATTTAGTGATAACAACAACATTACCATCTTCCTGCTTCTTGCAAATTTCTTCAGCCAACACCATTGTCTCTGCTCATCTTAACAGCACCAATACACTCTCACCACGTTGGCTTCTTAATCATGTCCACCACTTGACCTTCACATCCACGAAAATCCATTGCAGACAACCCATTTCAGTTCCATTCCCCTGTCGAGAACAACCTCCAATCATTGTAACCCCTTCTGTAACAATCACAAGTCACAACTCCACTACAGTATCAGCACAATAGACATCAGCATCATTTCTTTGGGTTTCTCCAGCTGAGATGACAACCATGTCTCTTGTAACACTATCACCAACTCCATCCCTTAACTGTCTTGACAATGGAAATCTCTCTTCTTACCTGGTATAACTTCAAACTCCACAACAGCAACCATTGTGGTTATAGAACTAGGTAGAAGCTGGTGGTTCGTCTTTTCTATCGAACAGTTAACAGGCAAACTGAAGACGGCTACATACAGGTGCACATTAATGGTTATACATCCATCTCTCCTCTGCACAATTGAAATATGATGCAAACCCATCTCACAGGTATCATTCAAACATTCATAATCTTCATATTCAGTCCCTAACAACAATGCCACTTCTCCCTTGTATTCTCAGCTGAGATATTGTCTTGAAACTCCACATTGTGCTCCTCAATTCGAAACCCATAATTCCCACAGCTCCAGCTTCTTGATTTATCAAACTTCATCAACATTTACATCAGTTTCTCAACTGAATTCTACACCATCACGACATCCAGTTCTTCCCTTACCTTCTTGAATTCGTGTTCTTCTCACCTTGCAGACTTGTTGGTTCTGACCTGGTTAACCATCACAAGAACCATGGCTCACCGGCGAACTAACCTACAGATTTGGTCGATGGCTGCAAACACGGCTGGGGTTTCTTCTCTGCTACTTTCATTTGGTTTCAAAGGAAACCTAAATTTCATTTCTTCACAGCAACACAAGGACTTGTAAATGGGTCCCTTTGTTGGTCTGTTTTCTTAATGGGCCGTTGGACTTGGTTTACCTGCCAGGACTGGGAAGGTAGCTAGCTGCTCCTGCAAATGGCAACTGAACTTCAGGGGCTGTCTTTGTTCTTCCTGTGCTTTGTATCCAAAAGCGCCAATGATTCCGAGCAACGCTTTAAACTGCCATTTTTCTTCATTTGTTGCCAAACCATGCCAAGTACCTTATCAAATACTACACAAGAGTAATATACAATGTTTTCAAGAGAAATAGCTAACAAAAGTGAAAGAAACCGATACTAGAATTAGGCGTTTAGATGCCTATCATCAACCAATTGTTATCCATATGAGCACTTTCATATCAACCTTATTCATCTTCACCATAACTAGTTCGAATGACTCGTAAGAACTAGTTAGAGAGATTCTCAATTGCTTAGATATCATAGAAGTGTATAAGACACAATCGAAACAAAAACGATTTTGATTCACTCGAATCGATTCATGAACATTATAGCCACCGTTTGCAAATGTGCATTCTTTAGTTCAGGAATAAACCGTTTTTAGAAAATAACCCTATCAAGTATGCATACCGGTACGCATACTTAAGTACCCAGATTGAGTTTTTTTTCAGTTCACGATCTCCAGCAGAAATTTACGGGATGTGAACTTCCGGCAGTACGCGTATAGGTACGCGGACTTAGCTTCCGGACATCCTGAACAGTAAAGTACGCATACTTTAGTTCAAGGATTTGGACTTACACAAGTATGAGTTCACATACAATGTTTATATCCATTCAAGGTTATATATTCTAAACTCTCATTTCAATCATTGAAACATTCTTAGAGGATGTTAAATAGAGGTTATCCACACATTATTTTTCATCAAAGCAATTTTCAAGATATTGAAATAATCAACATGACTTTCGTCACTTGTAAAGATGAACTTCGCCAAAGCGAAAGCTTGCCAACACATATTTCGAGAAATAGATAAGCGAGATAAACTCGGCTCGAAATAGAAAATTTGTATAATCAAAGTTTATACATCAATACGACTTTTGTCTCAAGATAGGAGATAGAGTAGATAGACTTTTGAGTGATAGATAAGTTCAAGTATCCACATACCTTTTAGTCGATGAAGTTCCACCAGTTCCTTAAGTAGTTCTTCGTCTTTGTATGATGAACACCGTGGAGTCTAGAGCTCAACTAAATTTTTTATCCTAGTCCAAGACTTAGCTATTAGTAGACTAAAAACCAAGACTTATAGTTTTGGAAACTAAACTTGACAAACAATCTTGAGATATCAACGCTTGTGAGTTTGACCGAGCAGTGCTCTAACAATCTCCTCCTTGTCAATTTTAGTGACAAAACTATTAATAATATAGAATACAAAATAAATAAACTTTGCAGCTTGTCTTCCACATTCATGATCACCTTGGTTCTTTAACATTACTCGAAATCTTCGTCACTTCCAAGTACTCCAATGATTCCAAGGATATTCAAATCAACGTCATCGTTGTTGAAGATCTGTGGCCATAACAATGAGAAAACAAAAGCTCTCGATCATTGTTACACAGTGTCATAGTATTATTACACAACATAAAAGTTTAATTATATCACAACTTTGATAACAATATTATGGTGATATGTATCACTCCCCCTTAGTCAATACTTTATCTCACATGAAAACCATTCCCCCTTACATTAATTCTCCCCCCTTTTGTCAATAAAATTGGCAAAGGTACGAAAACTAGTGGGATCCTAATGGAATTTCCATAGAGACACTTCATGACCAAAAGAAAGCACATATCAACTTTTTAGATGCAATCGTATAGCCGAAACTAAATGCATTCATCAAGGAGTTTATAAAGATACAAGATAACCCCTACAATATTCCACATCCGCACTCCCCACAAAGATTTGGCAATTATGCACAAGTTCAATTAAGAACTCTCCCCCATAAAATGTCACTCCCGAAATAATAACAAGAGCAACCTTACTTTCACAAGAAAAGAAGGATTTCTTTGGACATTACAAATCACATGAAACATGAATTTGTATCCAAAATACTCAATTAAATTAACCACAAGAGAATCCATGAGTAATTTAATCGGAAATGCTCAACATAAGAGAACTTACGGAGACACACAATATATATATATATAAGAAATATGGATCAGGGAAGATAAATACTGCGGAATAAACAAAGATTCATTCTATCTTTCATCACTATTTGCACAATGACATATAATAGACTTAATCTTTGTAAACAAAATCTCATCCTTTCTTCCATTAATATTTGCATAATGACATAAAAGGCTTAACTTTTGATTATCAAAAGTTCATTCAATCTTTTATCAATACTTGCATATCGACATACGACAGACTTAACTTTTGACCACGTACGGAAAATCATAGTTCACGGACGCAAACACACATATCCCATAAAAAATTGCAATATATAAAACCATAAAGATTAATACTGCAAAAATCATCTTCCAGACAAATTTTAGAATTTAAACAAATAAATCTAAAACATTGAATATGAAAATCGTTGGACATAGCTATGTGTAATCACAATAATGGTTATTCCAAACTCTAGTTATTCTTCTTAAAAACACAAGAATAAAATTCTCATAAGAATATTTTCTAGACATTGAGACTTCTGAAAAATTCTTTATCGTCCCCGAACTCCTTGTTGTCAACATCCATGGGGACATATGGTTCGTGAAGAAAGGAGTCAATTCCAACAAAACTTCTAGGCCTATGATGTCGAACCAGGGCCTTCTGAATTTCAAGAGTTCTCATAACAAGAGCATTTATTTGTTGAATCTCCTTTCTTGTCTCCTTCAACTCTTCAAGAACATCAGAAAACTTCTGAGAATTTGAGGGAACAACTCTTGGCTTCCTCACATTCCTTCTTTTTCTTTTTAAAGTTGGAGGTATCAGAGATTTTTCTTTTTCCTTCATGATTGATGGCTTAACAATCATATTAAAATCTTTTCCATCAGAAGACATGATGCTTGGAGTATCCATATGCGTACGATTTTGTGATAGGAAGTCACAAAATAATATCAACAAGCAGTCTTTGATTAAAAAGAGTTTCAGAGAAGGAAAAAGATATATAAGGTTACGAAACCTTTAATACAGGTTTGTGTATATACAACTCTCAACCCTATAAAAGGAATAATTTTCTATTTTAACCCTCTTTTATTGACTAACCAGGGAAGTCCTTTCCAATATCAATTAGATATGGAAGGCGACATGAATTTCAGACTTTACAATGCTCTCAGAGCAGACACAAATAAAGAAAAAAAAACTTTTTTCCTTTTCTTAAAGCCTGAGATGTGTAAAATCTTGTCTCTTTTAATCAGGCACATGAGACAAGATGCATTAACCAACACAATTTAAGTTGTGCTGGGATGAACAATAATCTTTCCATCACATCCGCTTCGATCGGAATTCATAGAACCCTATTTCTCATAGTTTTTAGACCATAAATTTCTTTCCAATGGTCTTGTCTTATCCTTGGAAACTAACTTCTTTGACGAAGATAAAATATTACATACCTCCACGGTCTTTTGAACAAGTTTAAGCTTGTTTGCTAGTCGATTTGCTCTTCGTTGAAGTTTGTTGACATGTATCAATTTTTGTTTGTAATTGTAACACTTTGATAGTTCATGACCCTTGAGCGAACAATATGAGCATGTCAACCTGGAATATGATTCAGGTATCTGAGATATGCAAGCTGCTAGACACATAGTAGAACCTGAAAAATTAGACAGAGAGTTTCCAATAGAAAGGTTAATTTTTTCTTCCAGATTGGTTGAGTTCTCTTCTGAAAGAATATCAAGATTGATGTATGTATTGCTACAATTATCAAAATCAATATTTTCACAAAGAATTGGAACACTTGATTTTTCGTCTTCATTAGAATCATAATCGTCAGACATTTCATCAAGAGTTGCAGCAAGACCTTTGTTCCGAGTGTATTTATTCCGATTTGGACACTCATTTGCAAAATGACCAAAACCTTTACACTTGAAGCACTAAGGCATATCCTCGTCATCATTCTCATCATTATCCCTGTTTTTAGGAGGAACACGATTATGGGGCTTAACTGATGACCTGGATTTATCTCTGGAAAACCGTTGTTGATGGTGGTTTTTAGCTTAGGGTTAAAATTGTAAAACCTTGCATCTGATGTGACGTTACTATGTAAGGAAACGGAGCCCTGAGTGTCAACCTCTTCAATGACACATTTATTGAGCAATTCAATATTTTCTTATGAAATTTACCCAGAATGGTGCACGTAGCAACAATCCCAGGCATTCTGTAAATTTTGGAACCTTTCCTTCATTCAATTAATATAAGTTTCTTTGAATACTTTCTGTGCTATGTTCCCTGGCTGAACCCTTAATGTTGATATGGCATGACAATTTGTGTTCACTCGCAGTAGAGTAGTATGAATTTCCAAGTATCAAGGATAAGGTCTCTGCATAAGGTA